>NC_041392.1:254815713-254897564 GCF_002162155.2 Triticum dicoccoides | reverse complement strand
GCGCGGCAGGGTCGGGGGCGGCGGGGTTGAGGGCGAGCGTGCCGGGGTCGGAGGCGAGCACGCCGAGGTCGGGGGCGGGCGCGGCGGTGCGACGGGGCCGGGGAAGAGAGAGTGGGGATTTGGGGGAAAAGAGGCGGGATGAAGAAGGGAGAGGGAGAATTTTGGGTTAAGTGGACGTAGCAGTAGCGCGTTTACACGAAACGCGCTACTACTATTACGAGCAGCTATAGCGATTTTCTGCAGAAACCGCTACTGCTACCTTGACTAGCTGTAGCTCTTTTTCACTAAAGCGCTACTGCTATAACCAGTTTCCCTTTTTTCTTTTCCTCAGCATAATAGGAACATATATATTACATCATTGGACCCTTGCATAATAATGGCTAAGTGTGTATACAAAATAGGAACTAATCGAAATAAATTCATTCATACACGGTCGAATTTCATATAAACATACCAGATTTCATTACATTTCATACATTCTTCAACTAAAAAGGGGTGCGCTGGAGGTATAATTAATTAACCGAAGCTACCCACCTGTGTCCTGCTGAGCCGAACAGAAGCTCCAGTGACTTAACTGCAGGTGCAGTTGCGTAACTGACATGTGGCCCAGATGCCTGTTGGCCCACGGGTCAGTCAGCCAACTGCACCAGCAGTTAAGTAGAAGCAGCGTCCTTCTCCAACATAGCTCTCCGACTCCACGTCACCGCCAAGAAGCTAACCGTCCGTCAGTGGTCAACCCACCTAGCTTGGCTTCAACCGAGGGTAGCAGCGGTGGCCTTACTTGGACCCGAGCGGCGGTGACCTACCGTGTTCTAGTATTCCTTGTTTTCTGTGTGGCGCGGCCTCGCTGGCAGCGGGGCGGGGCCTCGGCGGAGCCGGCGATGTCCTCTATCTCCTTGCCGGCGAGCGGTGCCTCGGCGGAGCGGGGGAAATCCTCCCCCTCGTTGCAGGCAGGGTGGGGCCTCGGCGGAGCCGGCGGTGTCCTCTTCCTCGTTGTTGGCGTCGCGGGGCCTCGTCGACGCCAGCGGAGCGGGGATTCGTCGGAGCCGGCATTGTCCTCTACCTCGTCCTCGGTCTCGCCAAACAACGCCTTGCCCGCTTCATCGCCCTCTTTGTAGGCGGCCGCAGCCTCCGCCACCCGCATGCGGTACCGCCAGCGCTCGAGGCGGCCCTCGCGGGCGGAGCAGTACGAGTCGAGCAGCGCCTCCTGCTCCGCCCGCTCCGCGGCGATCTGCTCCTTCGCCTGCAGGTGCTCCTGGAGGAGATGGTGGTTGTAGGCGGCGTCGTCCTGCGCCTCTCGGAACAGCTCCTCACGCTTCTGCCTCACCGTGTCCATATATTGGGCACGGGCCTCGCCGATGGTCATGGTGCAATGCACCGGCGAGGATGGCGTGGAGGAGGGGGTTGGTGCCGAATCGTCGACTACCATGTTCTCCATTGGGATGTAGTCGTCCTCCGGCTGCCTGCCGGCTAGCCATTCGACAGCAATGGCTGCCATCTCCTTGTGGTCTGTCGTCCGCCCGTCCCGAAGAGCGCTGGAGCGCGAGGAAGCCATGGTGGGCAGTAGTGGTGTGGACATGAGAATAGGAACAGATGCGGATGACTGTGGCTATGGCCGACGCAGCAGTTTATATAGCAATGGTGGGCGGCGGAGGGACGGACGTGTGGCGCCGGAGTAGCCGCCTCGGCAACCGCGTATCATTAATGTGGGCGGCAGAAGGACGGACGGACGACACTTGTGTCATTTGAAGGCGGAGCAATCACATGCACCAGGAAGCGGGGCGGGTGGCGATGATCGTTTCGGGTGGAAAGCGCGCACGGGCGAGGGAGGCGGTCTGGGTGGGCCAGGGCAGTGAGACTCGGTCCAGCAGCCGGACATGCTGGCTCACCAGCTACCTCGCCGAGCTGAGCGACGACAATCAGACGATGGACGTAGCTTCCGACCAGGAGCCGACGCTACTGTCCAAGCCGGTTCATGCCGTGTTCACCATAGAGCAGGTGCGGCCGCACTTCGACGCCCTAATGGTGGAAGAGCTACCAGCACAGGAGGACCTGTGCTGCAACCTCCGTCTCCTCGTCGAGCACCGGTAAACAAGGGAACGACAATGCCGTCGTGGACATGTGGCCCTATGATCCTGGCTTCCCGAATGAGCAGCGGGCGCTATATCAGACCATCTGTAGGGCCCGCGAGGCCCTCTCCGCCGTCCTTCGAGTTGTTGCGCTCGCCGTGGCGCCTCCGTCTCGCGTTGTCAACATGGTCAACGGACATGAGGATGAGGAGATGACTTTACTTGGAGAGGATGACAGTGGGGACCCACCAGGGCCATAGCCGAACGTACGCAAGTGCCTCCTTATTAGTATATAAAATAATATTTTTTTGCTTCCTCCTGGTTTCTTGACATGAGGGTCCCACAGCATTGTCAACCTATATAGTCAATAAACGAGAGAATTGCACAAGAAGCGGCCGACAGCTGGGACCAAGCAGCTCGAGCAGTATTTGTGTTTTTGAGGTGTGAGCACTGCAGAGTTTTTCTTGAGCAATGTTTAGCCCAGATATTAATTTTTCTCCTCTGAACAACAACGAAAACATCGCTGCAGCTATTAACTGGGCGGGCTATGGCCCGTCTAGTCCAGGCCAGATATCCAGCTTAGATATTAATTTTTTTCAAGCTAAAAATGGCTAGGCCAGCTATACTTTTTTTAGGAATACCCAGGCAAGGTCAAGTTGTTATTCTCCGCCCCGCTGGGCTGCAAATCTTTCTTAGGAGGGATGCGTTAGGCTTAACAAGAAAATGGGCTTTAAGAAATAATAAATGGGATGTAATTATAAAAACTGGGCAGTAACTATAAAAAATGCACCAAACACGTAATTACTTTATAAAATATTATTTTTGGATATTGAAAAATTTAATTTCATTAATTGTTGCAAGCGCAATGTTTCGTTGGATTTTTACGTAATATAAATTTATATTGAAATTGTATTTAATTTGACTAGAAATTTTGGGATCAAAATATTTCGGATCCCATCAAAATGTGGGAAATTTTATTGAATTCTGTTTTGAACGGTTGGTTGAAATGGGGTGTACTTTTAACAAACTATAAATGGGCTGTAGTAAATTCCATTAGAATTCAAAAATTGGCTGCACATTCTTACAAATCTCAAACGGGCTATAAGTTCTCCGCCACACACTTGTGGCCTTACTAAGTTGACGCGTCCCCTAAAAAAAGAAGAGTTGACGCGTATGCAAGGCTTTGTCAACTTATAGTCAACACACGCTTCTAGCAGCAGTGGCCGTTGGATGTCCATCCAACGGATGCTGTGCTTCTTCTTCAATCTCGGATATTCTAGCTTCACCCGCCCAAAAAATGATTCCTCCCCCTGACATCTGGGGTGCACCGTTTAGGAAGCTGACCTGTGGGCCTACTAAGTTGACGCGTCCCAAGGGCTTTGTCAACTTAGTCAATATAAACGATTCTAGCTGTAGTGACCGTACGATGTCCATCCAACGGTCGTCGTGCTTCTTCTACATCTGGTCTTCTTGCTCCAGCCGCCCAAAGCAGCACCGGTTGTGCCGCCTGCTCCTGCCTCCCGTGGCCGGCTGTGCTACCGCGCAGGCCTCACCGCCCCCTACTACTCCTATCGCTGGCCAGGGCATCCCTCCACTCACCCACACCCCCTGTTATTCTGCGGCGACGGCAGCCTCACACCGCAGCCGAACCAGTGAACCCTCGTACTCCTCTCCGTGTGGGCATCCACTGCCGCATCTTCCCCGGCTCCGCATCGTCCCCTTCCTAGGCCTCGCCGTCGTCCACCGGCCTGGCAGTGGCGGAGCTACAAAGAACTCGTTGGGCGGGCCATGCTGAGGAAGAGTTTGCCCTCACGTATAGATCCTAGACTGGGCTAATAAGCTGAGCATACTGCTCATGTATAGAATTCGTTTTTGCTCCAAACATGGGCGGGCCAGGGCACATGTTTGCCCTCTTGTAGCTCCGCCAGTGTGCCCTGGTGCTCTTGGCGCGGCATGGTCAACGTGGTCAAGGAACGACTTCCATCGGAAGAGTACTGTACGTGGAGAGGTTGACAGCTGGGTGCACGGCAGCTGCAAGGAAGTGCCTCCTTATTACGCGGAAAATAATTATTCCTCCACCTGACAGCGGGGACCCACCGGATGGGCCACCATATTTGGCGAAAAAAACGTTTCCCCCCTGACTACTGGGACCCACCGGACGGGCCAACGTATTTCGTGAAAAAACGTTCCCCCCGCTATCAGCTCGGGCCCACCGGAGGTGCCTCCTTATTACGCACAAAAAATTAATACGCCCTGCTATTTGGGACCCACCTTGGTGGGAGGCTGACTTGTGAGCCTACTAAGTTGACGGGGACGGAGTGCTTTGTCAACTTAGTCAATATGAAAGATTCTAGCAACAGTGACAGTACGATGTCCATCCAATGGCCGTAGTGCTTCTTTAACCTCTGGTCTTCTTGCTCCAGCCGCCCAAAGCAGCGCCGGTCGTGTCACATGCTCCTGCCTCCCATGGCCGGCTGTGCTACCATGGAGGCCTCACCGCCCCCTACTATTCCCATCACTGGCCAGGCCCTGCGGCAACGGCAGCCTCACACCACAGCCGAACCAGTGAACCCTAGTACTCCTCTCCACGCGGGCTTCCACTGCCGCGTCGTCCCCTTCCTAGGCCTCCTCGTCGTCCACCGCCCTGGTGCTCTCGGCGCGGCATGGTCAACGTGGTCAAGGAACGGCTTCCATCGGACGTGGACTGTACGTGGAGAGGCTGACAGCTGGGTCCACGGCCGCAGGAAGGAAGTGCCTCTTTATAACACACAAAATAATTATTCCTCCACCTGACAGCAGGGACCCACCAGACGGGCCACCATATTTCGCGAAAAAAACGTTTCCCCCTGACTGCTGGGACCCACCAGCTACATCTTCGCACGCAAGGAAGTGCGTCCGTGCAAAAAAAAATGATTCACCCCCCCTGACTGCTGGGACCCACCAGCTACATCTTCACATGCAAGGAAGTGCCTGACAGTCGGGACCCACCTGGTCGAAGCTTACATAGTGTTGTCATTCTGGTCGCGAACATGTACGTACATACTGGTCGATGTAGAGGCGCGCATGTGTCGTAGTAGAGGCTTGCACGTAGCATGTACATGTACGCACGGCGGCCAGTGTGCAAGAAAGAAAATATGGCCATGTACGTACATACGGGCAGGGTCTCGAACGCCTACTCGCGCATATGTATGGCCAGGGCTCATGTACATGGCTGGGTCGGAATAGAGAAACAACATCGTCGCCGTGTTCATGGGGAGCCAACCGGCTAGGTCGAAACGGAATGCGTCATCGTGTTCATCGGGAGGGCTTGGACGGGACAACCGATGGAAACGAGGCTTGGCGTACCGCAGAACGTAGGAAATGGCCTTGTGTTCGACCGGCCACATTCGAAATGGGATCATGTTCATCAGGAGGGGTCTGGCATACCACAAAACAGAGGAAACGGACCTCCTATAGTCGAAACGGGGGTCCTGTTGATCGGGAGGTGTGTGGAGTACCGCAAAACGGAGGAAACAGACTTGTGTTGGAGCGCTACGGTCGAAACGGGGGTCCTGTTCATCTCCACCGTCGACCCCCTCCAGCCTCCACGGGCTATTGTTCATCCACCGTCGACCTCCTCCAGCCTCCACCTGCGACCGTTCATCCACGGGCTCCTGTTCATCCAGTCTCCACCGCGCGCTACTCCACCGGCTATTGTTCAGCCAACCCTCTCCACGGGCTCCTATTCAACCACCCCTCCACGGGCTACTATATATTCATCCAGCCCTCCACCGTCTACTGTTCATCCTGCCCTCCACGGGGTGGTCCTATTCATCCTGCCCTCCACAGGGTCCTGTTCATCCAGCCCCAACCGGCTCGATCGATCAGGGTACTATTCATCCAGAGGCAACACCATAGGGTCCTGTTCATCCACCCCCACCGGGAACTATTCATCCAAACCCCCCTGCAACGCTCACTATTCATCTAGAGACTGCATCGATCGGCTTCAGTTAGCAGCAGTAGCGAAGGAATCCGTCGATCGGGTTCAGTTAACAACCATCGATCGATCGCTCGGGTTCAGTAACGCGTAGCCTGCAGTGCAATCGCTCGGGTTCAGTTAGAGCCCAATGCCTCACTCGGGTTCAGTTAGAGCCCAACGCCTAGCACCCACGCGCGTGTGTGTACAAGAGAAACGTGCATCGCTCGGCCCCGACCACCCACCGTAACCGGGAACACCCCGATATTTTCCTCGCCCTCGCTTCTACCACGGTTTTTCCATCATGGACGGCCCAAAGAATGTCATGCAACTGCGTCTCTGGCCCGCCCAGGACGAAATGGCCATTTTCTATCATGATTTTTTGTCATAGAAGTAGGACCCCACCACATCTATGATGATACCGGGTTTTTTCACAATTATCGTCATAGAAGTGTCATAAGTATGACAGAAAAAAATTTCGTTCGGCCCAAAATGTCACGGATGTGTCTTTTTTGTAGTGCTTGGTGATAGTGACTAGAGAACTTTGTTAATCACTATCTTATCTGTAAGATTAACTCCCACTTGATCCAAGCGATTGTAGTACCCAGACATTCTGAGCACATGCTCACTGGTTGAGCTATTCTCCTCCATCTTGTAGGCAAAGTACTTGTCAGAGGTCACATACCTCTCGACACGGGCATGAGTCTGAAATACTAATTTCAACTCTTGGAACATCTCATATGCTCTGTTGCGTTCAAAACGGTTTTGAAGTCCCGGTTCTAAGCCATAAAGCATGGCACACTAAACTATCAAGTAGTCATCATACCGAGGTTGTCAAACGTTCATAACGTCTGCATCTGCTCCTGCAATAGGCCTGTCACCTAGCGGTGCATCAAGTACATACTTTTTCTGTGCAGCAATGAGGACAATCCTTAGATCATGGACCCAGACCGCATCATTGCTACTATGACGTTTCAACTTATTTTTCTCTAGGAACATATCAAAAATAGGGGAGCTATATCGTGAGCTATTGATCTACAACATAGATATGCAAAACTATAAGACTAAGTTCATGATAAATTAAGTTCAGTTAATCAAATTACCAACGAACTCCCACTTAAATAGACATCCCTCTAGTAATCTAAATGATACATGATCCAAATCAACTAACCCATGTCCGATCATCACGTGAGATGGGGTAGTCATCAATGGTGAACATCTCTATGTTGATCATATCTACTATATGATTCACGTTCGACCTTTCGATCTCTAGTGTTTCGAGGCCATGTCTGTACATGCTAGGCTCATCAAGTTTGACCCAAGTATTCCGCATGTGCAAAACTGTCTTGCACCTGTTGTATGTGAACGTAGAGTCTAGCACACCCGATCATCACGTGGTGTCTCAACACGATGAACTATAGCAATGGTGCATACTCAGGGAGAACACTTTTACCTTGAAAAATAGTGAAGGATGATCCTATAATGTTACCACCGTACCAAGAAAAATAAGATGCATAAAAGATAAACATTACATGCAATCAAAATATGTGATACGATATGGACGTCATCATCTTGTGCTTTTGATCTCCAACCCCAAAGCATCGTCATGATCTCCATCGTCACCGGCTTGACACCTTGATCTCCATCATAGCATTGTGGTTGTCTCGCCAACTATTGCTTCTACAACTATCGCTAACGCATAGTGATAAAGTAAAGCAATTACATGGCGTATGCATTTCATACAATAAAGAGACAACCATAAGGCTCCTGCCGGTTGCTGATAACTTCTACAAAACATGATCATCTCATACAATAATGTATATCAGATCATGTCTTGACCATATCACATCACAACATGCCCTGCAAAAACAAGTTAGACGTCCTCTACTTTGTTGTTGCAAGTTTTACATGGCTGCTATGGGTTTCTAGCAAGAACCGTTCTTACCTACGGCAAAAAACACAACAGTGTTTCATCAAGTTTGTTGTTTGAACCTTCTTCAAGGACCAACCACAGTCAAATTCGATTAAACTAAAGTAGGAGAAACAGACACTCGCCAACTACCTTTATGCAAAACTAGTTGCATGTCTGTCGGTGGAACTAGTCTCATGTGCGTGGACATGTAAGGTTGGTTCGGGCGGCTTCATCCCACAATACCGCCGAATAAAAATAAAACGTTGGTGGTAAGCAGTATGACTATCACTGCCCACAACTCTTTGTGTTCTACTCGTGCATATCATCTATGCATAGACCTGGCTCATGATGCCACTGTTGGGAAACGTTGCATGGAAAACAAAAAAATTTATACGCACACGCAATGATCTATCCATGGAGATGCATAGCAATAAGGGGGAGAGTGTGTCTACATACCTTCGTAGACCGTAAGCGGAAGCGTTTCACAACGCGGTTGATGTAGTCGAACTTTCTTCGTGCTCCACCGATCGAGTACCGAACGTACGACACCTCCAGGTTCTGCACACGTTCAACTCGGTGAAGTCCCTCACCTTCTTGATCCAGTAAGGTGTCAAGGTAGTAGATGAGTTTCGTCAGCACGACGGCGTGGTGACGGTGATGGTGAAGTGATCCTCGCAGGGCTTCGCCTAAGCACCGCGAAAATATGATCGGTGGTGTAAACTGTGGAGGGGGGCACCACACATGGCTAACAATAGATGTTGTGTGTTCTAGGCGCCCCTTCCCTACATATATATAGGTGGGTGTTGGGGAATGTAGTATTTCAAAATTTTCCTACGATAACGCAAGATCTATCTAGGAGATGCATAGCAATGAGACAGGGGGAGTGTGTCCACGTACCCTCCTAGACAGAAAGCGGAAGCGTTTTGTAACGCGGTTGATGTAGTAGAACGTCTTCAGAATCCAACCGATCCTAGCACCAAACGTACGACACCTCCGTGTTCAGCACATGTTCAACACAATGACGTCCCTCGAGCTCTTGACCCAGTTGAGGCCGAGGGAGAGTTCCGTCAGCATGACGACATGGCGACGGTGATGATGAAGTTACCGGCGCAGGGCTTCACCTAAGCACTACGACGATATGACCGAGGTGTTGAACTATGGAGGGTGGGGGGGGGGGGCACCACACACGGCTAAGAGATTCTCTATTGTGCTTTGGGGTGCCCATGCCCCCTTATATAAAGGAGGGAGGAGGAGGAGGCCGGCCCTGAAGGAAATATGCCCTAGAGGCAATAATAAAGTTGTTATTTATATTTCCTTATATCATGATAAATGTTTATTATTCATGCTAGAATTGTATTAACCGAAAACTTAGTACATGTGTGAATACATAGACAAACAGAATGTCACTAGTATGCCTCTACATAACTAGCTCGTTGAATCAATGATGGCTATATTTCCTAACCATATACATGAGTTGTCATTTGATTAACGGGATCACATCATTAGAGAATGATGTGATTGACTTGACCCATCCGTTAGCTTAGCACGATGATCGTTCAGTTTGTTGCTATTGCTTTCTCCATAACTTATACATGTTCCTATGACTATGAGATCATGCAAATCCCGAATACCAGAGGAACACTTTATGTGCTACCAAACGCCACAACGTAACTAGGTGATTATAAAGGTGATCTACAGGTGTCTCCGATGGTGTTTGTTGAGTTGGCATAGATCTAGATTAGGATTTGTCACTCCGATTGTCGGAGAGGTATCTCGGGGCCCTCTTGGTAATGTACATCACTATAAGCCTTGCAAGCAATGTAGCTAATGAGTTAATTACGGGATGTATCATTATAGAATGAGTAAATAGACTTGCCAATAATGATATTTTACTAGGTATTGAGATAGCGATGATCGAATCTCGGGCAAGTAACATCCGATGATAAAGGGATCAACATACATCGTTATGCGGTTTGACCGATAAAGATCTTCGTAGAATATGTGGGAGACAATATGAACATCCAGGTTCCACTATTGGTTATTGACCGGAGATGTGTCTCGGTCATGTCTACATAGTTCTTGAACCCGTAAGGTCCGCACGCTTAACGTTCAGTGACGATCGATATTATGAGTATATGTGTTTTGATGTACCGAAGGTAGTTTGGAGTTCCGGATTTGATCATGGACATGACAAGGAGTCTCGAAATGGTCGAGATGTGAAGATCGATATATTGGAAGCCTATGTTTGGACATTGGAATGGTTCCGGATGAGTTCGGGCAGTTTCTGGAGTACTGGGAGGTTACCGGAACCCCCCGGGGAGTATATGGGCCTTATTGGGCTTTAGGGAAAAGAGAGAGGGGCTGCCTAGGGCAGGCCGCGCCCCCCAAGGCCTAGTCTGAATTAGACTAGGGGGAGGGGCGGTGCCCCCTCCTTCTTTCTCTTCTCTCTTTCCCTTCCTTCTCTCCTACTCCTAGTTGGAAAGGGGGGAATCCTACTCCCAGTGGGAGTAGGACTCCCTAGGGCGCCCCGTAGTAGAGAGCCGTCCCTCCACCTCCTCCACTCCTTTATATACGGGGGAGGGGGGCACCCCATAGACACTCGTTGATCATTGATCTCTTAGCCGTGTGCGGTGCCCCCTCCACCATAATCCACCTCGGTCATATCGTAGCAGTGCTTAGGCGAAGCCCTATTCCGGTAGCATCATCATCATCATCGTCAAAACGCCATCGTGCTGACGAAGCTCTCCCTCGACACTCTGCTGGACCGTGAGTTCGTGGGACGTCACCGAGCCGAACATGTGCAGATCGCGGAGGTGCCGTACTTTCGGTACTAGGATCGGTTGATCGTGAAGACGTACGACTACATCAACCTCATTGTCATAACGCTTCCACTTACGGTCTACGAGGGTACATGGACAACAGTCTTCCCGTCTCATTGCTATGCATCACCATGATCTTGCGCGTGCGTAAGATTTTTTTTTGAAATTACTGCCTTCCCCAACACTGGCATCCGAGCCAGGTTTATGCGTAGATGTTATATGCACGAGTAGAACACAAAGGAGTTGCAGGCATGGGTATATACATATTGCTTGCCGTCACTAGTTGATTCTTGATTCAGCGGCATTGTTGGATGAAGCGCCCTAGACTGACATTACGCGTACGCTTACGTGAGACTGGTTCTACCGACGTGCTTTGCACACAGGTGGCTAGTGGGTGTCTGTTTCTCCAGCTTTAGTTGAATCGGATTCAATGAACAGGGTTCTTTGTGAAGATCAAAAGCAATCACTATACCGCGTTGTGGTTTTTGATGCGTAGGTAAGAACGGTTCTTGCTCAGCCTGTAGCAGCCACGTAAAACTTGCAACAAAAAAGTAGAGGACGTCTAACTTGTTTTTGCAGGGCATTTTGTGATGTGATATGGTCAAGACATGATGCTAAATTTCATTGTATGAGATGATCATGTTTTGTAACACAGTTATAGGCAACTTTAAGGAGCCATATGGTTGTTGCTTTATTGTATGAAATGCAATCGCCATGTAATTGTTTTACTTTAACACTACGTGGTAGCGATAGTCGTAGAAGCAATAGTTGGCGAGACGACAATGATGCTTCGATGGAGATCAAGGTGTCAAGCCGGTGACAATGGTGACCATGACGGTGCTTTGGAGATGGAGATCAAAGGCACAAGATGATGATGGCCATATCATATCACTTATATTGATTGCATGTGATGTTTATCCTTTATGCATCTTATTTTGCTTAGTTCAACGGTAGCCTTATAAGATGGTCTCTCACTAAATTTCAAGGTATAAGTGTTCTCCCTGAGTATGCACCGTTGCTACAGTTCGTCGTGCCGAGACACCATGTGATGATCAGGTGTGATAAGCTCTACGTTCACATACAACGGGTGCAAGCCAGTTTTGCACACGCAGAATACTCGTGTTAAACTTGACGAGCCTAGCATATGCAGATATGGCCTCGGAACACCGAGACCGAAAGGTTGAGCGTGAATCATATAGTAGATATGATCAACATAGTGATGTTCACCATTGAAAACTACTCCATCTCACGTGATGACCGGACATGGTTTAGTTGATATGGATCACGTGATCACTTAGATGATTAGAGAGATGTCTATCTAAGTGGGAGTTCTTAAGTATTTTGATTAATTGAACTTTAATTTATCATGAACTTAGTACCTGATAGTATTTTGCATATCTATGTTGTTGTAGATAGATGGCCCGTGCTGTTGTTCCGTTGAATTTTAATGCGTTCCTAGAGAAAGCTAAGTTGAAAGATGATGGTAGCAACTACATAGACTGGGTCCATAACTTGAGGATTATCCTCATTGCTGCATAGAAGAATTACGTCCTGGAAGCACCGCTAGGTGACAAACCCGCTGCAGGAGCAACGCCAGATGTTGTGAACACCTAGAAGAGCAAAGCTGATGACTACTCGATAGTTCAGTGTGCCATGTTTACGGCTTAGAACCGGTACTTCAATGATGTTTTGAACGTCATGGAGCATATGGGATGTTCCAGGAGTTGAACTTAATATTTCAAGCAAATGCCCGGACTGAGAGATATGAAGTCTCCAATAAGTTCTACAGCTGCAAAATGGAGGAGAATTGTTCTCTCAGTGAACATATGCTCAGAATGTCTGGGTACCACAACCACTTGACTCAACTGGGAGTTAATCTTCCTGATGATAGTGTCATTGACAGAGCTCTTCAATCACTGCCACCAAGCTACAAGAGCTTCGTGATGAACTATAATATGCAAGGGATGGAGAAGACGATTCCTGAGCTCTTCGCAATGCTAAAGGCTGCGGAGGTAGAAATCAAGAAGGAGCATCAAGTGTTGATGGTCAACAAGACCACCCGTTCCAAGAAAAAGGGTAAAGGGAAAGGGGAACTTCAAGAAGAATAGCAAGCCAGTTACTGCTCAAGTGAAGAAACCCAAGTCTGGACCTAAGCATGAGACTGAGTGCTTCTAGTGCAAAGGGACTGGTCACTGGAAGCGGAACTGCCCCAAGTATTTGGCGGAGAAGAAGAATGGCAAAGTGAAAGGTATATTTGATATACATGTTATTGATGTGTACCTTACTAATGCTCGCAGTAGTGCATGGGTATTTGATACTGGTTCAGTTGCTAACATTTGCAACTCGAAACAGTGGCTACGGATTAAGCGAAGATTGGCTAAGGACGAGGTGACGATGCACGTGGGAAATGGTTCCAATGTCGATGTGATCGCCGTCGGCACGCTACCTCTACATCTACCTTCAGGATTAGTTTTAGACCTAAATAATTTTTATTTGCTGCAAGCGTTGAGCATGAACATTATATCTGGATCTTGTTTGATGCGAGGCAGTTATTCATTTAAATCAGAGAATAATGGTTGTTCTATTTATATAAGTAATATCTTTTATGGTCATGCACCCTTGATGAGTGGTCTTTTTTTACTAAATCTTGATAGTGGTGATACACATGTTCATAGTATTGAAGCCAAAAGATGCAGAGTTGATAATGATAGTGCAATTTATTTATGGCACTACCGTTTGGGTCATATTGGTGTAAAACGCATGAAGAAACTCCATTATGATGGACTTCTAGAATCACTTGATTATGAATCACTTGGTACTTGCGAACAACGCCTCATGGGCAAGATGACTAAAACTCTGTTCTCCAGAACAATGGAGCGAGCAATAGAATTATTGGAAATCATACATACTGATGTATGTGGTCCAATGAACATTGAAGCTCGCGCTGGATATCGTTATTTTCTCACCTTCACAGATGATTTTAGCAGATATGGGTATATCTACTTAATGAAACATAAGTTTAAAACATTTGAAAAGTTCAAAGAATTTTAGAGTGAAGTGGAAAATCATCGTAACAAGAAAATCAAGTTTTTGCGATCTGATCGTAGAGGAGAATATTTGACTGATGAGTTTGGACTTCATTTGAAACAATGCGGAATAGTTTCGCAACTCACGCCACCTGGAACACCACAACGTAATGGTGTGTCCGAATGTCATAACCGCACTTTATTAGATATGGTGCGATCTATGATGACTCTCACTGATTTACTGCTATCATTTTGGGGTTATGCTTTAGAGACGGCTGCATTCACATTAAATAGGGCACCAACTAAATCCATTGAGACAACACCTTTTGAACTGTGGTTTGGCAAGAAACCCAAGTTGTCGTTTCTTAAAGTTTGGGGATGCGATGGTTATGTGAAAAATCTTCAACCTGATAAGCTCGAACCCAAATCGGAGAAATGTGTCTTCATAGGATACCCAAAGGAGACTGTTGGGTACACCTTCTATCACAGATCCAAAGGCAAGATATTCGTTTCTAAGAATGGGTCCTTTCTAGAGAAGGATTTTCTCTTGAAAGAAGTGAGTGGGAGGAAAGTAGAACTTGATGAGGTAATTGTATCTTCTCCCTTATTGGAAAGTAGTTCATCACTTAAATCAGTTCCAGTGATCCCTACACCAGTAAGTGAGGAAGCTAATGATGATGATCATGAAACTTCCGATCAAGTTACTACCGAACCTCGTAGGTCAACCAGAGTAAGATCGGCACCAGGGTGGTACGGTAATCCTGTTCTGGAAGTCATGCTACTTGACCATGATGAACCTACGAACTATGAGGAAGCGATGATGAGCCCAGATTCCGCAAAATGGGTTGAGGCCATGAAATCTGAGATGAGATCTATGTATGAGAACAAATTGTGGACTTTGGTTGACTTGCCCGATGATCGGCAGGCCATAGAGAATAAATGGATCTTCAAGAAGAAGACTGACGCTGACGGTAATATTACTGTCTACAAAGCTCGACTTGTTGCAAAAGGTTTTCGACAAGTTCAAGGAGTTGACTACGATGAGACCTTCTCACCCGTAGCGATGCTTAAGTCCGTCCGAATCAAGTTAGCAGTTGCCGTATTTTATGATTATGAAATTTGGCAAATGGATGTCAAAACTGCATTCCTTGATGGATATCTTAAAGAAGAGTTGTATATGATGCAACCAGAAGGTTTTGTCAATCCAAAAGGTGCTAACAAAGTGTGCAAGCTCCAGTGATCCATTTATGGACTGGTGCAAGCCTCTTGGAGTTGGAATATATGCTTTGATAGTGTGATCAAAGCATATGGTCTTATACAGACTTTTGGAGAAGCCTGTATTTACAAGAAAGTGAGTGGGAGCTCCGTAGCATTTCTGATATTATATGTAGATGACATATTGTTGATCGGAAATGCTACTGAATTTCTGAATAGCATAAAAGGATACTTGAATAAGAATTTTTCAATGAAAGACCTCGGTGAAGCTGCTTATATATTGGGCATCAAGATCTATAGAGATAGATCAAGACACTTAATTGGACTTTCACAAAGCACATACCTTGATAAAGTTTTGAAGAAGTTCAAAATGGATCAGGCAAAGAAAGGGTTCTTGTCTGTATTACAAGGTGTGAAGTTGAGTCAGACTCAATGTCTGAGCACTGTAGAAGATACAGAGAAAATAAAAGGTGTTCCCTATGCTTCATCCATAGGTTCTATCATGTATGCAATGCTGTGTACCGGACCTGATGTATGCCTTGCTATCAGTTTAGCAGGGAGGTACCAAAGTAATCCAGGAGTGGATCACTGGACAGCGGTCAAGAACATCCTGAAATACTTGAAAAGGACTAAGGATATGTTTCTCGTATATGGAGGTGACAAAGAGCTCGTTGTAAACGGTTACGTCGATGCAAGCTTTGACACTGATCTGGATGACTCTAAGTCACAAACTGGATACATGTTTTTATTAAATGGTGGAGCTGTCAGTTGGTGCAATTCCAAGCAGAGCGTCGTGGCGGGATCTACATGTGAAGCGGAGTACATAGCTACTTCGGAAGCAGCGAATGAAGGAGTTCATATCCGATGTAGGTGTCATACCTAGTGCATCGGGTCCAATGAAAATCTTTTGTGACAATACTGGTGCAATTGCCTTGGCAAAGGAATCCAGATTTCACAAAAGAACCAAGCACATCAAGAGACACTTCAATTCCATCCGCGATCAAGTCAAGGAGGGAGACATAGAGATTTGCAAGATACATACGGATTTGAATGGGTGTTAGAATCATTACAATGTAATCTAGATTATTGACTCTAGTGCAAGTGGGAGACTGAAAGAAATATGACCTAGAGGCAATAATAAAGTTGTTATTTATATTTCCTTATATCATGATAAATGTTTATTATTCATGCTAGAATTGTATTAACCGGAAACTTAGTACATGTGTGAATACATAGACAAACAAAATGTCACTAGTACGCCTCTACTTAACTTGCTCATTGAATCAATGATGGTTATGTTTCCTAACCATAGACATGAGTTGTCATTTGATTAACGGGATCACATCATTAGAGAATGATGTGATTTACTTGACCCTTCCGTTAGCTTAGCACGATAATCGTTTAGTTTGTTGCTATTGCTTTCTCCATAACTTATACGTGTTCCTGACTATGAGATCATGCAATTCCCAAATGCCGGAGGAATACTTTGTGTGCTACCAAATGTCACAACATAACTGGGTGATTATAAAGGTGCTCTATAGGTGTCTCCGATGGTGTTTGTTGAGTTGGCATAGATCGAGATTAGCATTTGTCACTTCGATTGTCGGAGAGGTATCTCTGGGCCCTCTCGGTAATGTACATCACTATAAGCCTTGCAAGCAATGTAGCTAATGAGTTAGTTACAGGATGTAGCTTTACGGAACAAGTAAAGAGACTTGCTGGTAACGAGATTGAACTAGGTATTGAGATACCGACGATCGAATCTCGGGCAAGTAACATACCGATGACAAAGGGAACAACATATTTTGTTATGAGGTTTGACCGATAAAGATCTTCGTAGAATATGTGGGAGCTAATATGAACATCCAGGTTCCGCTATTGGTTATTGACCGGAGACGTGTCTCGTTCATGTCTACATAGTTCTTGAACCCGTAGGGTCCGCACGCTTAACGTTCGGTGACGATCAGTATTATGAGTTTATGTGTTCTGATGTACCGAAGGTAGTTCAAAGTCCCAGATTTGATCACGGACATGACGAGAAGTCTCGAAATGGTCGACACGTAAAGATCTGTATATTGGAAGCCTATGTTTGTACATCGGAATGGTTTCGGATGAGTTCGGGCATTTTCCGGAGTACCGGGTGGTTATCGGAACCCACCGGGGAGTATATGGACCTTATTGGGCTTTAGGGAAAAGAGAGGGGCTTCCTAGGGCAGGCCACGCGCCCCCCAAGGCCTAGTCCGAATTGGACTAGGGGGGAGGGGCGGCGCCCCCTCCTTCCTTCTCTTCTCTCTTTCCCTTGCTTCTCTCCTACTCCTACTTGGAAAGGGGGGAATCCTACTCCTGGTGGGAGTAGGACTCCCTAGGGCGCGCCATAGTACAGAGCCGGCCCTCTCCCTCCTCCACTCCTTTATATATGGGGGAGGGGGCACCCCATAGACACACTAGTTGATCATTGATCTCTTAGCCGTGTGCGGTGCCCCCTCCACCATAATCCACATCGGTCATGTCGTAGCGGTGCTTAGGCGAAGCCCTGTTCCGGTAGCATCATCATCACCGTCATCACGCCGTAGTGCTGACGAAGCTCTCCCTCGACACTTTGCTGGATCGTGAGTTCGTGGGACGACACCGAGCCGAATGTGTGCAGATCGCGGAGGTGCCGTACTTTCGGTACTAGGATCGGTCGACCGTGAAGACATACGACTACATCAACAGCGTTGTCATAACGCTTCTGCTTACAGTCTACGAGGGTACATGGACAACACTCTTCCCTTCTTGTTGCTATGCATCACCATGATCTTGCATGTGCATAGGAATTTTTTTGAAATTACTGCGTTCCCCAACAGGCCCCCTAGGGGCGTGCCAAATGTGGGGAGTCCTACTAGGACTCTCAAGTGCTAGTAGGAATCCCTTTTCTTTTTCATTTTCCGAAGTAGCAAAGGGGGAAAATAGAAGGAGTAGGAGAGGGAAAGGGGGGCTGAGGGAGTCCAGGATTATGGGGTCCTCGGGCGTCCGGGCTATGTGATATGGGCCGGACTAATGGGCCGTGGAGATACAAGACAGAAGACTTTCTCCCGTGTCCGGATGGGACTCTCCTTTGCGCGGAAGGCAAGCTTGGCGTTTGGATATGAAGATTCCTTCCTCAATAAATCGACTCTGTACAACCCTTGGTCCCTCCGGTGTCTATATAAACCGGAGGGTTTAGTCCATAGAGGCAATCATAATCATATATGCTAGACATCTAGGGTTTAGACATTACGATCTCGTGGTAGATCAACTCTTGTAACCCCTATACCCATCAAAGTCAATCAAGCAGGACGTAGGGTATTACCTCCATTAAGAGGGCCCAAACCTGGGTAAACATCGTGTCCCCTGTCTCCTGTTACCTCGATCCTTAGACGCACAGTTTGGGACCCCTACCCGAGATCTGCCGGTTTTGACACCGACATTGGTGCTTTCATTGAGAGTTCCACTGTGCCATCGTCGAAAGGCTCGATGTCTCCATCAATCATCTACAACAACGCTGCCACAAAGGAGATTTTTTCTCCCCGGCCAGATCTTTGTATTCAGGGGCTTCGCACTACGGGCCAACTCGGTTGACCATCTACAGCAGATCGACAGCTATGCCCCTGGTCATCAGATCAGTTTTGGAAATCTAAATTATGTCGCTGATACCCTGGGAGACTTGATCTTCCAAGGGTTTGCAGCCCCAACCACCGCTCCAGCCTTAGATCCGGAGCATGCCATCAGGTCCGAAGACAAGAGTCTAGAGCCCGTCGGACTCTCTATGGCCTGAGAGCTCAACGCCAGAAAACTAGAGAGAATAGCGTCTCCGGCAATCATTACAAAGCCGGACTCTTCTCCGGACACCAATTCCGAACCTTGGAGGCCCGCGTCATGCGAGCTCGGCCCAAAAACTTCCCACCCCGTCCAAACCCCGCTCTTAAACGAGGCTCCGGACTTAATGCATCCCACATCATCACAGAGGAACCACTTTTGAATCACGCCCAGCCCGGGCTAGGGCCTGGAAATAGGGAATTTTACTTCCCACCCACCACCCACTTCATAGCCACTGTCGAGGACCTAACCAACATGCTTGATTACGCCTCCGAAGTCATCGACGGTATGGACGACGATGCCAGAGAGGAGCAGGCCCAAAACCCGCCGGTCACCGGATGTTGGACGACACCTCCTCGTATGACGTATGCATGGTGGATACACCTAAAAATGGCGACGGCGATGACGAGAAAAACCCAGTCGAGGACGAACCTCCTGAGATACCGCCGAAACATCGACGTCAGTAGCGCCGCTCTAAATCACGTCGCAGTAAGAACAACAGTACCGACAACGAAGACAATGATACTCCGGAGAATGCTGAAGACCAAGAACACCCCATCGAACCAACATCCGAACAGGATGATCGGGAGGATGGGCAAGTCGACCCTGTCAAACAAACATAGAACAACGACTCGGAGGACTGCAACTATCTGCCACTCTCCGAAGATGACGTAAGCCTCGGCGACGAAGATTTTATCGTGCCAGAGGAACCCCTCGAACAAGAGTGCTTCAAGCGCCGGCTAATAGCCACGGGTAGAAGCCTAAAAAAACAACAACAGCTGCAAGCTGACCAAGATCTTCTCAACGACAGATGCACTAATGTCTTGGCAGCCGAAGAGTACGACCTCGAACGCCCAACAAAGAGTAACCCGAAGTGTAAACTGCTACCCCAATTCGACGACGAGGCGCTGGAGCCCATACCGCCAGCACATAATGCGGCTGACGGACCCAATCGACCACCACGTGGCCAGGGCAGAACAACAACTCAGGCCGAACACCAGCCTGCTCCACCTTGCCGTAAAAGCAGAGAAACAACAACTCGGGGGCATAGATATGACCTGCGACAAGACCTGGAAAATAGAGCAGGTCAAACCAGATCAATCTCAGGATCGCGGGGGCACGCCCCGGCGTGAGAGGACGGTTACCAATCCCGGCGTGGCAAGTATAACCATGCCCCGGCCGAAAACCGCATATGGACTTCATCCGAACTGTGCTGTGACAGGCCCGATATAGGGGCGCCGCACACCCCCTATGCTTCACCGATGAGGTAATGGAGCACCAGTTCCCAAAAGGGTTCAAACCCACAAACATCGAATCATACGACGGCACAACAAACCACGCAGTATGGATTGCAGACTTTCTTTTCCACATTCACATGGCTCGCGGTGACGATCTACATGCCATCAAATACCTTCCCTTCAAACTTAAGGGACCAACACGGCACTGGCTAAACAGTCTAATAGAAAATTCTATTGGTAGTTGGGAGGACCTGGATGATGCATTCAGAGACAACTTCCAAGGTACCTATGTTCGGCCCCCAGATGTCGATGACCTTAGCCACATAATCTAGCAACCCGAAAAATCGGCCCGACAGCTTTGGACAAGGTTCCTAATCAAAAAGAACCAGATTGCGGACTGTCCAGACACAGAAGCCCTCGCGGCCTTCAAACATAGCGTCCGAGATGATTGGCTCGCCCGACACCTCGGCCAAGAAAAGCCGAAGTCCATGGCAGCCATCACCGCACTTATGACCCGTTTTTGTGCAGGAGAAGACAGCTAGCTTGCTCACAGAAGCAATAGCACCAGCGACCCTGGTACCTCCGAAACCAGGGACGACAATGGCAAGCCATGACGCGACAAGCATAAGTGTCAAAAAACAATGAAGGAACACAAGACACGGCGGTTATCGCCGGATTCAACGGCTCCAAACCTGGTCAATGGAAAAAGCGATTCAAGGCAAACAGAGATGGCTGTTACCTCCTGAGCACTGCATTGGTTTTCCCTTGAAGAGGAAAGGGTGATACAACAAAGTCCCTCGCACTGCATTGGTCAATCCAGTAGGAGGCCACACGCAAGTCCCTCGTACCTACACAAAAAATAAGAACCTCGCAACCAACGTGATAAAGGGGTTGTCAATCCCTTCACGGTCACTTACGAGAGTGAGATCAGATAGAGATGATAAGATAATATTTTTGGTATTTTTATGATAAAGAGTAAAAGTAAAGATTGCAAAAGAAAAGGTAATAGAAATAACTTGTTGATGGAAGATTAATATAATGGAGAATAGACCCAGGGGCCATAGGTTTCACTAGTGGCTTCTCTCAAGATAGCATAAGTATTACGGTGGGTGAACAAATTACTGTCGAGCAATTGATAGAAAAGTGAATAATTATGAGAATATCTAGGCATGATCATGTATATAGGCATCACGTCCGTGACAAATAGACCGACTCCTGCCTGGATCTACTACTATTACTCCACACATCGACCGCTATCTAGCATGCATCTAGAGTATTAAGTTCATAAGAACAGAGTAATGCATTAGGCAAGATGACATGATGTAGAGGGATAAACTCAAGCAATATGATATAGACCCCATCTTTTTATCCTCGATGGAAACAATACAATACGTGTCGTTTCCCTTTCTGTCACAGGGATCGAGCACTGCAAGATTGAACCCAAAGCTTAGCACTTCTCCCATTGCAAGAAAAATCAATCTAGTAGGCCAAACCGAACTGATAATTCGAAGAGACATGCAAAGATAAACCAATCATACATAAAAGATTTCAGAGAAGAATCAAATATTGTTCATAGATAGACTTGATTGTAAACCCACAATTCATCGGATCTCGACAAACACACCACAAAAAGAGTTACATCGAATAGATCTCCAAGAAGATCGAGGAGAACTTTGTTTTGAGATCCATAGAGAGATAAGAAGCCATCTAGCTAATAACTATGGACCCGAAGGTCTGAAGTAAACACTCACACATCACCGAAGAGGCCATGGGGTTGATGTAGAGGCCCTCTGTGATCGATGCCCCCTCCGGCGGAGCTCCGGAAAAGGCCCCAAGATGGGATCTCTTGGGTACAGAATGTTGCGGCGGTGGAAATAGGGTTTCGTGGTACTCCTTGATGTTTTGGGGTATATGAATATATATAGGAGGAAGAAGTAGGTCGGTTGAGCCACGAGGGGCTCACAAGGGGGGAGGGCGCGCCCAGGGGGTAGGCGCGCCCCCTACCTCGTGGACTCCTCGTTTATTTCTTGACGTCCTCTCCAAGTCCTCTGGATCACATTTGTTCCAAAAAATAACTCTCCCGAAGGTTTCATTCCGTTTGGATTCCGTTCGATATTCCTTTTCTGCGAAACACTAAAATAGGAAAAAAAAACAGCAATTTGCACTGGGCCTTGGGTTAGTAGGTTAGTCCCAAAAATAATACAAGTGTAAAATAAAGCCCATTAACATCCAAAACAAATAATATAATAGCATGGAACAATCAAAAATTATAGATACGTTGGAGACGTATCAAGCATCCCCAAGCTTAATTCCCGCTCGTCCTCGAGTAGGTAAATGATAAAAACAGAATTTTTGATGTGGTATGATACCTAACATAATTCTCAATGTAATTCTCTTTATTGTGGCATGAATATTCAGATCCGAGAGATTCAAGACAAAAGTATAATATTGACATAGAAATAATAATACTTCAAGCATACTAACTAAGTAATTATGTCTTCTCAAAATAACATGACCAAAGAAAGTTATCCCTACAAAATCATATAGTCTAGCTATGCTCTACCTTCACCACATAAAGTATTTAAATCATGCACAACCCTGATGACAAGCCAAGCAATTGTTTCATATTTTTAATGTTCTCAAACTTTTTAAATCTTCACGCAATACATGAGCGTGAGCCATGGACATAGCACTATATGTGGAATAGAATGGTGGTTGTGGAGAAGACAAAAAGGAGAAGATAGTCTCACATCAACTAGGCGTATCAATGGGCTATGGAGATGCCCATCAATAGATATCAATGTGAGTGAGTAGGGATTGCCATGCAATGGATGCACTAGAGCTATAAGTGTATGAAAGCTCAAAAAGAAACTAAGTGGGTGTGCATCCAACTTGCTCGCTCACGAAGACCTAGGGCATTTTGAGGAAGCCTATCATTGGAATATACAAGCCAAGTTCTATAATGTAAAATTCCCACTAGTATATGAAAGTGATAACATAAGAGACTCTCTATCATGAAGATCATGGTGCTACTTTGAAGCACAAGTGTGGAAAAAGGATAGTAACATTGTCCCTTCTCTCTTTTTCTCTCATTTTTTGGGCCTTCTTTCCCTTTTTTTATATGATCTATTTTTTTTCATCCGGAGTCCCATCCCGACTTGTGGGGGAATCATAGTCTCCATCATCCTTTCCTCACTTGGGACAATGCTCTAATAATGATGATCATCACACTTTATGTACTTACAACTCAAGAATTACAACTCGATACTTAGAAGAAAATTTGACTCTATGTGAATGCCTCTGGCGGTGTATCGGGATATGCAATGACTCATGAGTGACATGTATTAAAGAATTATGAACGGTGGCTTTGCCACAAATACGATGTCAACTACATGATCATGCAAAGCAATATGACAAAGATTGAAGCGTGTCATAACAAACAGAACGATGGAAAGTTGCATGGCAATATATCTCGAAATGGCTATGGAAATGCCATAATAGGTAGGTATTGTGGCTGTTTTGAGGAAGGTATATGGTGGGTTTATGGTACCGGTGAAAGTTGAGCGGTACTAGAGAGGCTAGCAATGGTGGAAGGGTGAGAGTGCGTATAATCCATGGACTCAACATTAGTCATAAAGAACTCACATACTTATTGAAAAAATCTATTAGTTATCGAAACAAAGTACTACGCGCATACTCCTAGGGGGATAGATTGGTAGGAAAAGACGATCGCTCGTCTCTGACCGCCACTCATAAGGAATACAATATATAAATAAATCATGCTCCGACTTCATCACATAATGGTTCACCATACGTGCATGATACGGGAATCACAAACTTTAGAACAACTATTTCTCAAATTCACAACTACTCAACTAGCATGACTCTAATATCACCATCTCCATATCTCAAGGCAATCATCAAGTATCAAACTTCTCATAGTATTCAATGCACTTTTTATGATAGATTTTATTATACCGATCTTGGATGCCTATCATATTAGGACTAAATTCATAACCAAAGAAAATTACCATACAGTTCTAAAGGACTGTCAAAATAATATAAGTGAAGCATGAGAGATCAATAATTTCTATAAAATAAAACCACCGTCGTGCTCTAAAAGATATAAGCGAAGCACTAGAGCAAAATTATCTAGCTCAAAAGATATAAGTGAAGCACATAGAGTATTCTAATAAATTCCAATTCATGTGTGTCTCTCCCAAAAGGTGTGTACATCAAGGATGATTGTGGTAAACTAAAAAGTAGAGACTCAAATCATACAAGATGTTCCAAGCAAAACACATATCATGTGGTGAATAAAAATATAGCTCCATGTAAAGTTACCGATGGACGAAGACGAAAGTGGGGATGCCTTCTGGGGCATCCCCAAGCTGAGGCTTTTGTTTGTCCTTTGATTTTACCTTGGGGTGCCTTGGGAATCCCCAAGCTTAGGATCTTTCCATTCCTTGTTCTATAATCCATCAAATCTTTACCCAAAACTTGAAAACTTCACAACACAAAACTTAAAAGAAAATCTCGTGAGCTCTGTTAGTAAAAGAAAACAAACCACCACTTCAAGGTACTGTAATGAACTCATTATTTATTTATATTGGTGTTAAACCTAATGTATTCCAACTTCTCTATGGCTCATACACTCAAATACTAGCCATAGATTCATCAAAATAAGCAAATAACACACAAAAAACAGAATCTGTCAAAAACAGAACATTTTGTAATAATCTGTAGGTTTCGAATACTTACGGAACCCCAAAAATTCTAAAATAAATTTCCGGACGTGAGGAATTTATCTATTAATCATCTGAAAAAATAATTAACTAAATATCACTCTCCAGTAAAAAATGGCAGCAAATCTCGTGAGCGTTAAAGTTTCTGTTTTTTAAAGCAAGATCTCAAAGACTTTCCCCAAGTCTTCCCAAAGGTTCTACTTGGCACAAACACTAATTAAAAGCATAAAACCACATCTAAACATAGGCTAGATGAATTATTTATTGAATAACAACAAAAAAATATATTTGGTTGTCTCCCAACAAGCGCTTTTCTTTAAAGCCTTATAGCTAGGCATAAGATTTCAACGATGCTCACATGAAAGACAAGAATTGAAGCACAAAGAGAGCATCATAAAACACGTGACAAACACATCTAAGTATAACATACTTCCTATTCATAGGCATCTTATAGGCAAACAAATTATCAAGGCAAGCAAAAACTAGCATATGCAAGGAAGCGGAGAGAAACAATAGCAATCTCAACATAACGAGAGGTAATTTAGTAACATGAAAATTTATACAACTATATTTTCTTCTCTCATAATAATTACATGTAGGATCATAAGAAAATTCAACAATATAGCCATCACAAAACATATTCTTAACATGATCCACATGTATGCAAAGTTGACACTCTTCCAAAATAGTGGGATTAACATTAACTAAAGTCATGACCTCTCCAAACCCAGTTTTATCAAAATCTTCATAAGATTGAACATTTTCCAAATATGTGGGATCTAAAGTTGACACTCTTCCAAACCCAGTTTCAATATTATTGCAAACATTATTATCAATCTCATATTCAACATGGGGCTTAAATAAATTTTCAAGATCAAAAGAAGAATCACACCAATCCTTATCATTACAACAAATAGTAGTCATAGCAAAACTAGCATCCCCAAGCTTGAGGTTTTGCATATCATTAACACAATCGTCATTATGAGAATTTATGATAACATCATTGCAATCATGCTTTTCATCGAAGGAACTATCAAGTATGGGTGCAATAGCAATGATCTCATGTTTAACATAAGGAACTATAGCAAATTCATCTTCATAAATATTGGCAACATGGCCACAAGAATAGCAAGCATCATGTTCATCAAGCGATATTTCAATCAAATCATCGGAATAATAATTATATATAGATTCATGCATATCATTATTTTCTTCCGAAGCAACGGTCATTCTTTCAACAAATTGTTTGACATAGACATTATGAGCATAGTTTTCATGGCAATATTTAAGTATGTCAAGATTTTCAGATTCGTAGAGAGTAATATCATACTTTTCAATCAAAGAAGCAACTTCATAAGCACCCTTAAAAGCAACAAATTCTTCAATTTGTTCAATATCATAGTAACTATAAACACCCTTTGCATAAGAAGATAAGATTTCATTATCATTAAACTCACATAGGTAGGGGGTGTTTTTAGGGTTCTTAGAGCAACAAGTCAAATCACAAATTTCACAAAGATTCCAAGCATAACATAGCAATCTGTTTATTTGATCCCATAAGAGTATCCCTTTTTCAGACAAACGGTGATGCACGAAATGAGCATGCTCATCTAAAGATTTCCCATCAATTAGGCTAGTTGGGGTTTCAGCACGAGCGCATAAGGATCAAAGATGATCCAAGTAGAACACTTTAAGTGGATCCATAACAATAGATTTTTAGCAAGCAAAGATGCAAGCAAATGGAAGGCACATGGAAACACAAACAAAGATACACACGGGAAGAAAGCAAACGGAAAAAGAGGGCGAATAAAACGACAAGGGTGAAGTGGGGGGGGGGAGGAAAACGAGAGGCAAACGGAAAATAATGCAATGCGAGGGATAAGAGTTTGTGATTGGTACTTGGTATGCCTTGACTTGTGCGTAGACTCCCCGGCAACGGCGCCAGAAATCCTTCTTGCTACCTCTCGAGCACTGCGTTGGTTTTCCGTGGAAGAGGAAAGGGTGATGCAGCAAAGTAACGTAAGTATTTCCCTTAGTTTTCGAGAACCAAGGTATCAATCCAGTAGGAGGCCACACGCAAGTCCATTGTACCTACACAAACAAATAAGAACCTCGCAAGCAACACGATAAAGGGGTTGCCAATCCCTTCACGGTCACTTACGAGAGTGAGATCTGATAGTTTTTATTATACCCATCTTTGGATGCCTATCATATTAGGACTAGTTTCATAACCAAAGAAAATTACCATGCTGTTCTAAAGGACTCTCAAAATAATATAAGTGAAGCATGAGAGATCAATAATTTATACAAAATAAAACCACCATCGTGCTCTAAAAGATATAAGTGAAGCACTAGAGCAAAATTATCTAGCTCAAAATATATAAGTGAAGCACATAGAGTATTCTAATAAATTTTAATTCATGTGTGTCTCTCCCAAAACGTGTGTACAGAAAGGATGATTGTGGTAAACTAAAAATAAAAGACTAAAATCATACAAGACGCTCCAAGAAAAACACATATCATGTGGTGAATAAAAATATAGCCTCAAGTAAAGTTACCGATAAAAGAAGACGAAAGAGGGGATGCCTTCCGGGGCATCTCCAAGCTTAGTATTTTGGTTGTCCTTGAATTTTACCTTGGGGTGCCTTGGGAATACACAAGCTTACGCTGTTGCCACTCCTTGTTCCATAATCCATCAAATCTTTACCCAAAACTTGAAAACTTCACAACACAAAACTTAAACAGAAAATCTCATGAGTTTTGTTAGTAAAGAAAACAAACCACCATCATAAGGTACTATAATTAACTCATTCTTTATTTATATTGGTGTTAAACCTACTGTACTACAACTTCTATATGGTTCATAACCTCCTAAACTAGCCATAGATTCATCAAAATAAGCAAACAACACACAAAAAACAGAATCTGTCAAAAACAGAACAGTCTGTAGTAATATGTAGGTTTATAATACTTCTCTAACCCCAAAATTTTTAAAATAAATTTATGTACGTGAGGAATTTATCTATTAATCATCTTCAAAAAGAATCAACTTAATCTCACTCTCCAGTAAAAAAAGGGCAGCAAATCTCTTGAGCGCTAAAGTTTCTGTTTTTATAGCAAGATCGCAAAGATTTTCCCCAAGTCTTCTCAAAGGTTCTACTTGGCACGAACACTAATTAAAAGCACAAAAACACATATAAAAAGAGGCTATATGAATTATTTATTACTAAACAGAACAAAAAAGCAAGGAACAAAAATAAAATTGGGTTGCCTCCCAACAAGCGCTATCGTTTAACGCCCCTAGCTAGGCATAAAAGCAAGAATAAATCTAGGTATTATCATCTTTGGTATGCAATCCATCAGTGGATCTCATAATAGATTCATAATGTAATTTAATTTTCTTTCTAGGAAAGTGTTCCATGCCTTTCCTTAACGGAAATTGGAATCAAAATTCCCTTCCTTCATATGAATAATTGCACCAATCGTTCTAAGGAAAGGCCTACCAAGAATAATAGGACATATAGGATTGCAATCAATATCAAGAAAAACGAAATCTATGGGCACATAATTACTATTTGCAACAGTAAGAACATCATTAATCCTTCCTATAGGTTTCTTAATAGTGGAATCTGCAAGGTGCAAATTTAAAGAACAATCATCAAATTCACGGTAACCCAACACATCACACAAAGTTTTTGGAATCATGGAAACACTAGCACCCAAATCACATAAAGCATAGCAGTCATGATCTTTAATTTTAATTTTAATAGTAGGTTCCCACTCATCATAAACTTTTCTAGGGATAGAAACTTCCAGTTCAAGCTTTTCTTCATAAGATTGCATTAAAGCATCAACAATATGTTTAGTAAGAGCTTTATTTTGACTATAAGCATGCGGAGAATTTAGCACGGATTGCAACAAGGAAATACAATCTATTAAAGAACAATTATCATAATTAAATTCCTTGAAATCCAAAATAGTGGTTTCATTGATATGTAAAGTTTTGACCTCATCAATCCCACTTTTACCAATTTTTGCATCAAGATCTAAAAAATCTGAATCATTGGGAAGCCTTTTAACTAAAGTTGACTCATATCCAGTCCCATCATTATCAATATTCATATTGAAAAACAAAGATTTAATAGGGGACACATCAATAACTTTTAGATCTTCATCCTTATTATCATCAAGTTCTTCCAGTTTGTGTAGCGACCAGACCTCAAATGGTCTGATCTCTGTGCTCCGGTGTCATCCCTGGATCAGTAATGCTGACACCACACAGTACTCGGAGGATTTATAACAGAGTAGCAATCACACACTTATTACATCGAGTGTCTCAAAAGAGAACTTATTACAATAAGTATGGCTTAAGGCCATCTAATAACGATAACAACAGAAGGCTTGGAAGATAAGTGAGTCCATCAACTCCAACGGCATCACTGAGTATAGAACCACGACCTAAGACTCCTTAATCGTCGTCTGAAAAGTCTGCAACATTAATGTTGCAGCCCGAAAATGGGTCAGCACATGGAATATGCTGGCAATGTAACACATAGAGAGTAATGGAATGAAACGGCTATACTATATGCATATTTGGCTGGTGGAAAGCTCTATGGTTACAGTTTTGCGTAAAAGCCAATTTTTCCCTACTTTAAAGGAATAAATTTAATTACTATCATGGTGGTTGTTAAACATTGAGAATGGTTGACAGCATTCTCAATCCCAATTAAGCATCAACATTAAAACCCAACAATATTAATTAAAGTAACATGTTGAGATTCACATGAAAATCCAAGTACTAGATACTCAAGATGTCCATACCTGGGGACACGACTAACCATGATTAGTTTATTACACTCTGCAGAGGTTTGCGCACTTTTCCCCACAAGACTCGATCGCCTCCGTTTGGTTTCTCGCACTACATGGTGTTTGAGAAGACGGATGACTGAGACATAGTCTTTCAGAAGCGCTAGCACCTTACGATGGGTAGACCGTACCACCTACATCCCCTACATCTGCTAGTCTACCACTGTAAGAGTTCGCACGACTTAGTCAACTATGCTAGAGCCCATAATAGCTTGTGGCTGCACACGGAAGTTTCTAGTATGAATAGTCTCATGATCCCTTTGAGCCTGGGTGGCGGTCCAAAAGAAAATAGGCAAGTCCTGGAATACCCAGGTGCCTCAATCCACCCAGATGTGTGTTTAAGTTGCCACCTTATATAAACCATTAATTAACAATCTCACATCTGTCATGGATTTCACTCACCCAATCCACGTCTACAAGCATAACATGGCATAATAAGCAAACGTAGAAGTAACTCCCAAAGGTTTGATAATAAAAAGGTAATAGGCACTACCTCATCTACTTCCCATCCCACAATTTAATTAGATCCTAATCATGCAATGTGTGAGGATTGATCTAATGCAATAAAACTGGGTAGTAGAAAATGTGTGATCAAAGTGTTACTTGCCTTGCTGATGATCCGCGAAACCTAACGATTCGAAGTAACAGGCGGCGCACTCTGGGTATTCTATCGCAGACAAACAAACAAGCATACAATAAGTACTCATCTAATGCACAGGTAAAACTCAAATAAGAGATCTAACCAGAAGGTTCAACTTAAGAACTCCGGTTGGCAAAAAGAATCAAATCGAACGAAGCAATGAAAGACAAACGGCGAAAGAAAACAACTTCGTTCTACTAATCTGGATCTAGGGCAAATTTTACAGTAACAAAAACTTTTTTAAGTTGGTTAAACGGATAGAGGGTTTCGAGACGAATCCCTAGGCGCTTGAATCGCCTGATTCCGATAAACGAGCGAAAAATTAAACTAAAACGAAAATTGGATCAGGAATCACGATTAGAAAAATCGCGGATTTAATCTGAGTAAAAGAAAAACGAAGAACACCGATATTTTTTTTCGGCACGGAAAACAAGGCGTGACGAACCTCGGGCGGCGGGATCGTCGGCGGCGGCGGCTCCGGCGGCGCGCACGGATCGAGGCGGGGCTGATGGGCTGGGGCGGCTCGGGGCGGCGCTAATTAAAGGCTGCCCCCGGGCGGTGTCCCGCTCGGGTACGGCCCGAAGTCGGTTCGTTTTTTTAATTATTCCGCTCGGAAGAAAAATAAAAATATATAATAAACGGACTCCAAAAATTCTGAAATAAATTTTCACGGGCTTCTAAAATCAAGCCGCACAAGGTGAACATTTATTTGGGCCCTAAATGCAATTCTGAAAAAGGCACTTTTTTCCTAAATTCAAATAAAACACCAAAAAACTCCGAAATAAAATCTTATTTGATTTTATTATTAAATCCTCAATATTTCTTTATTTTGGGAAAGTCATTTTATTCCCTCTCTCATATTTTTGTAATAGAAATAATTGATGATAAAATAAATAAAATCAAATGATCCTATTCTCAAAATTTGAGAGAACTCAAATATGAAAATAACGAAATCCCCAACTCTCTCCGTGGGTCATTGAGTTGCGTAGAATTTCTAGGATCAACCAAAATGCAAAATAAAATATGATATGCAATGATGATCTAATGTATAACATTCCAAATTGAAAATTTGGGATGTTACAGTTTGGCGGCCATCTTATTAACTAAGGTGGCCTGCTGATCCGAAATTTGGGCTATTAAGTTTTCAAGATGAGCGAACTGAGATTTCAGACCATAAAATTCTTTAGACATATCATCGAGATCTTTATTCATGTGCCCTATAAAACTTTTTTGTTCTTTAAGCTCGTTTCTGAAGAAATTATTATGCTCAAACTGCAAGGACATAAAACTTCTAACGTTGTTTTTAATTTCTTCCAACCTTCTAAGGTGAGGATCAAAACTTTTTGGTAAGGCCATCACGGAAAACAATCCAACACACAAGCATACAAGAAGCAAGCGAAAAGAGGCGAATGGAAGAGAGAAGGGGAACAAAAAAGGAGGGCGAATAAAACGACAAGGGTAATCCTCAAAAAAGATATTGCTTGCATATAGGTTTATACACAAACATGCATGTTGTAGGTCTGTTAATTTTAATTTTGGAATACTGAGATCTGTTCAGATGCTTCCCTTACGACGATGGCTAAAAAATCCAGCAGATAGTGACTGAAGTTTGTTGGTTTTACTCAACCTGGTGCTGCTTGATCGGTACTAAACCAAATGAGGGTGACCATGATAGCTGGTGTTGAGTATAGGTATATGAACTGAATTTCCCATTGTGCCAAAACTAACACATTGGATTCTTTCTATTTGTTGCTACCATTTTTCAAAGTAAGATCACGATGATGCAAATGAATCTCATTATGTAGACATATGTAATCTCAGTTTTTTTACTATGTAGAGATAAATGTGTATCCATTTTTGCTTTGTATTGTTCTACGACAAAGCGGATGTGTTGGACTGAGTGGCCGTTCTATTAAAACAAAGGGGTGGAACTTGCAATATTTGAATCAATAGAGGTTATCTTTCATATGGATTTTATTATTAGATACTTGCAGATGTGTGTCACTTCCTTAGATCATGTTTGATTCTTAAAATTGTAGATGTTTCATATATAACCATCAATTATATTTATGCAATTGGCAGTCCCTGTACATTCGTTTTTATCTGCTCTAAAACACATTTTAGTTTATAAGAATCATACATGTCAGTCTATGAGTAAGATTATGAGTTGATCCAGTGCCGAAAACAAATTAGTTGAACATGTTTGTTCTAGCAGTTTTAGGCAACATTTCATGTGTGTATTAAGTTCCATTCCATGTGAAGTCATTGATTGTTTTTTATAGAATTCTTCACGTTTGATTGGTGAAGCTGCATAGAGCAAAGAAGATATGTTTATTTGTGAGGAATTTTTGCCGGTAATATCCGTCCAGCCATACATAAAAGTGATATTCTCATTATTTAACAATATATACTTGGCCTCTACTCTCCTGTGTGTTGAGCAATGGTTGGGACATCTATTGTTGTTTGTATAATCTTACATTGAAAAATAATTTGTGGTACACCAACCTCGTTAACCAGGGTGCAAGTTTTGTTTATGCATAATTTCAGAAGTACTACTAATTTTTTGGCTGATTTCCCGAACTGAATAATGGCTAATTTTTTAACCAATTATTTGTGAGCTACGGAGGAGAACAACTATGATTCACGGTATATTGTATTTAATAAAAAATAGTGATTTAATGGTAAATTTTTTACATGATAAGTATTCCACCACTACAATATCTATGTCACTAAGATTGATTCTTGCACCTTGCATTCTCCTGTTGCAATGCGCGTGCATTTTTGCTAGTAATAATAAAGCACGGATTGACTCCGTGGGTTCACCGTCACAATACGCTTTCTTCTTGTGAATTTACGCTTTCAGTTTGAATTTAAAACATATACACGAGGTGGTACTAACGCGTAAGAAAAAATGAACCGTTTTTCCGTTGTTTGAGGCAGGGTGTATTATTTTCGGCTGGAATTTAAAAAATTGCGCGGTACGTGGGTTTTTCCGTCGTTCGAGGCAGGCTGTATTATTTTCAGCTGGAATTAAAAAATTTGTGCAGTACATGGGGATCGAACTCACGTCCTCCCACTAAGCCAGGAAGACCAAGACCTAGACCAATTGAGCTAGCAATTGTTAGTCTCATGAAGGAGGGTTCAAACCATGATGAAATAGTCCCACCTCGACTATTTACATCCAGCCACACCGGTTAATATACGTGCAAAATTTGCACCTACCCAGAAGCTGGTGTGCTTGCTGATTAAGCTAACCTGATGACTTGCGCGGGATTGTGGCCCCGCCGATCCGGCCGGCGTTGGGCTTTTGAGACGTTCAAGTTGCCAAGTCTGAACATGTACGTGGTTGTGATATCCCTCAAAAAACTGGCTATGTATACATGCATGACTTCACTGTCTGTCCATAACCTAGAATCGCCACCTTTCCGCACCGAGGACACATACATAAAGTATCTCACCCCAAGCAATGTCTAGGTTGATCCAGATCCTGCTGCCGCTAGCTTCGTCCTTGATTATTTTCACCGATGTGCATCTTACTCGACAGGCTATCGTCTCCTCTTTTTCCCCATCCATCCCTATGATTGTTGGTACAGACCTCACATGCATGTTTGTTTGATCCATCGTCAGTTTATCACATAGTCAGGTTGTGCCACCGTCGTCCCGAACTTGGATGTTTGCTCTGACAATCAGTCATGAAAAGTACTACTACCAATGACTGCTCAACTGCTATGGCTAGGCACTGCTAGCTTTAGTCATCATGGTGACAATTCGCTCGACCAAAAAACATGCTGACAATAGCAGTGAGTTATTTTCTTGTTGTGTTCAGACCTTCATAAATATTTGGTGCATTAGTTGGTGCATATACCATGCTAATTGCTGCATCAGCATGTTACGTGTTATTTTACCACTATCTTTGCGAATTCATCATTAATTAATTCATGTATGTATGATTATTTGAGATCATTTATTATGTCATTGTATTTGTATTTGGGGATTAATGTATCATAATAACCATACGCAATTCCATCATTAATCCAGTTAATACTGATCATGTTTTCAAATCTTGGATTGCTTACAAATCTGAAAAATAATTTACCACTGAAACAACTATAAAAGTATCAAAAGAATAGTAGAAGTACTCAAAATTATGGATGGCCATTCTTGAAAAAACATACATTTTCACATCGAAAATCATGCTATTAAGTATTAATGTCCCTTCAAAGACCTAGGTCATAGCAGCACTTCTCCTCCAAATCTGATTTGCATAAACATGATCACTTGATTCGCTACTTCACCTTACACTAAGCTATATATTCATTTATTTTGTGCCCGTTGCAACGCACGGGCTCTTTTGCTAGTATAACAAAAGGAAGGTTGGCATAATACTTAATAGTCTAGCAGATAAATGCACCACCAGAAGTTCACAAGCTCAGTTCATTTGACCTAACTGTTATGTTTTAATGCTGTATTGTCCGATGGAGCACCATAACCCTCGCCTTCATTTCCCCTAGGCTCCTGAACAACATAGCAAATGTCTGATAGTCTGGTTTCAAAACCATGCATATCTTGACGACATTGAGCAATGTTTCTCCTTGTTTCACAAAGGGTCTCTATTAGGGAATGGACTTGTGTCTGGAGCGCAGATACAACATTGCTTTGAGCTTGCATATCTTGATCATGAGGCAATTTGGACGATATTGCCTTAACAACCAACCCAGTATTACGCAGGAACATGCTTTTGGCACTGTTAGTGGACAGGTACTGACCCACTGCAGCAAGAGCTGACATTGCAGTTATCGTTGCCTCGCCACCTTCAGAAGGTGGCGGTTCCACCATTTTTTCCATAGCTCGCTGAAAAGTTGAGGTTTTACATTAGTAGTACCAGAACAGAAGATATTAAAGAGGCAGCAAAACCAAACAAAATAGCTTTGGTCTATATACAGAACTTATTCTGGTGAACCCATGTAAAATATTAGTTTTATTTTATTGCAAAGTACATAATAAAACCAGTTTCCAAACATATGACCATGTACCATCGCTAATGTATTGTCTATTTCTTCACATTGTATTGAGGGCTAAGGATAAAGAGACGAAGTTTATAATATGGTAAGCATAGTATGACGTCATTCATATCACAAAACAACTGAGAACAGACAAACAGGCAATTGTAACATTGTGTGGGCAAGTCCAGCACATAACTAGATTGCGGGTCAAGATCAAAGGAACATCACTCCTCTCTTTTAAACCTTGTAAGGCGCAATGATACGCTAAGACAATTGTGTATAAAATTGAAAAGAGTAATAAACATTGGCTGCAAACCATGCAGTTCAAGGCACAAGTCAGAGTAAGTAGTAGTTAAAAGGCATGAGGATTAAGGACTTACAACAACGGCTTTGACTGGTGTAGTCATGGCCTTCTTGTTGCTGGTGTGACAGTCCTTGAAGATTTCCACAACATTTGGTTCAGGTACTTTTTGGTCCTTGCGGGCTTTCCTCTGCATTTGGAACAAGTCAATATAGATCTGATAATATGGTACAGTGAAAAGAGTGAAACAGCAGCTAATTAAAAGAGCCTCGCAGTGTGCAATATAGCTACGAGATCCCGTCGTCTGTTGGAATTTCACTTTCGTACGGTTGGCCTTGTTCTTTGAATAGTTCACCTACAAGAAGATAGATTTGTGTGGCACATGCGTAAATAGGACTTCAACATGTGATCTGATGACATATATATAATGTACATGATACTTCGGATCGGACCAGTGTTTAACGAGGCCTCTCCAGTCTTCATCAGATATATTTTCCACTGGAGATGTTTGGGCAAGTTCGCTATTAGCCTTGCCTTCAAAGTGAGTTTTCCTCAAGTTATACCGATACTGTCGCAGAGCAGACTTGAAAACATGGGTGCAAGCTTGTCTGGTTGCATCATCTTGGCTATCCAACTTGAACCTCATCTGTTGAAAATTATGGGAGTCTCATTATCAGCAACCTAGAAAGTATTGGACGGAGCAAGACGATATTACTAGTTTCCATACATAACCATACTTACACATAAATGGTCGAGGAAGATGTTGAACTGGGTTTCGTCTTTGTCATTCCTGTACTGAATCCATGTTGGGAGGATACGTACATGACACCTAACAGCAACCGCTGCCTCTGATACTAACTTGGCTGACTTTGTAGCATCACGTGGCCTTTTTAAACCTGCCTCAAAACGGATCTCCATTCTTCCTCCTCTAGATTTAGTTAACCTATCGAGCATTATCCCTGATGTTTGTTTCCTCTTGCGCCTAGGTGCTAGTCCAACAACAAACATAGGAAGTGTTAGTGTACATCAAACTATGATACTACATATAAAGAAGCATGCAACTGTAACTTGACTCCAGCAACTACCTTCTTGCTGTTGAAGCTCACAAGGTTCATCTGATATTGCCAAATCGTCTTGTGTCAAGAGTGCATGGGAAGTAGTGTCAGGTGGCAAGGGAGCTTGGGAACCCGCTGCTAGCTCAGTTGATGCACGAGTACATCGTGCAGCTGGTAGTACTGTGGTAGGTGTTGCAAGAACTAGGGCTGTCTCTGCTTGTTTGGTGGCAGCTGTTTATTTCTGTTTGTCTTTTTTTGCAACTCGTGTAGCATGGGATGCCGTGTTTGTAGAATTTTCTGCTGGACTTTGACCTTCTATTGCACCATCAGTACCAGCAGAATCTGCAGGATTCATCCGCTTCTCATTCCCTGCCATTCTGTGTTTCTTCCTCTTTCTCTGTGCCATGTTAAGTCAAGCCGACAAGAAAAACGAATAACAATTTAGCTCTTCAGAACAAATTGATGCGTGATGTAGATGAACTGAACTTTGATGTTAGACAACCACATGATAGGAGGATGTAATATGTATGGAAAACAGGACGGAAGAGATAACCAGAACTATGTTGTGTAAACAAAGAAGAAGACATTTCACCAAATTAGAAGCAATGCAATGGAAGGTAGACACCATATGAAAGATGCTACAAATATTGCTCTGTGAAGTTAACAGTGTCTCATCATAAATGGCGTTTAAACAAATGTGAAGCAGTACAAGAAATAAATCATATGCAAGATGCAAACAACATCACACTACCATGGGAGAGGTCTCGTGTCATTAGTGCCATTGCATATTCACAGCATTGCATATTCACAGCTTATGATGTGTAAACTAAGGAGAAGACATTTCAACAAATTAGAAGCAATGAAAGCTAGACACCATATGAAAGATGCAACGAATATCACTCTACCAAGTTAAAGCTATCTCGTCATAAGTGCCATTTCAACAAATTAGTAATACAAGCTAGAAAAGAATGTGAGAGGTAACCTATATCACACTCCGAAGTCAAACATGTCTTATGATAAGTGATTGTTGCAGGTTACACAACAGTAGTAATTTGATGTAAGAACATGGTGTGATAGACATATATTCTATATTCTAGAAACATGAACACGTGTCTTATTCAAGTATAATGTGTAAAGTAAGCAGATGGAATTCAACAAAATTAGAATCAATACAAGCTAGACATCACACATAACATGCAACCACATATAACAGTGCCAAGTTAGAGGGAGCACCGGTGATGCTGCACTAGGGGAGACGTGCTCATCATAAACACAGCTTTGTTGAGTGTCTATGCATGTGTTGTCTTGGAAATCATCTTGGGGGTGTGGAGGAGTAGAAACTATAGAGGCCCTCCGTTCGGAAGGAGCACCTTTATCCACTGCCTTGCTAACTTCCTTCTGCTTTATTGATTTTGAATTGTCAAGTAAAACCGACAAGAAAAAGCAATAAAATTCTCTCTTCAGAACTCATTCATGCATGATACTGACAATCACTACTTTGATGTAAGGAAAACACATGATACCAGGATGGAATATGTACGAAAAACAGGACGACATGGCATGTTCACAACTGTTTGTGTAAACTAAGCAGAAACCATTCCACCAAATAAGAAGCAATGCAAGCTAGACACCACATGAAAGATGCAACCAATATGACTCTGCCAAGTTAAAAGCGTCCCATCATAAATGGAATTTCAACAAATTAGAAGCAGCGCATGTTATAAATCATATGAATGATGCAACTAATATCGCACTGCATATACTAAAGGTGTCTCGTCATGTTGATTGATGCGGGATACAAAAAAAACAATAGTTTTATGTAAGGACATGCTTAATAGACAGATGTACTATGTACTAAATACAGGAAGGCATGTCACATTAACAGGTATAATGTATAAGCTAACCAGACTAGCACATGCAGTTTAACCAGATTGGAAGAATTACAATCTAGACACCATATGCAACATGCAACCACATATCACGCTGCCAAGTTAGAGCAAGCACCTGTGATGCTAGTGTAGGGGAAATGCTGTAATCAACTACAGAGCTATGTTCACTATCTTCATCTAGCATTTCTGTTTCTTGAGAATCACGTCGGGAGGCTGACGCGACATTCTTTAAATGAGGAGTAGTCCCCTTGCCTGCCTGCCTCGTCATAAGTGATTTGTGAGGGATACACAAGAACATTAGTTTGATGTAAGAACATGGTTAATACACAAATGTACTAGTATGTACCAAAAACAGAAAGGCATGTCATATTCAAAGGTATAATGTGTAAGCTAAGCAGATGCAATTTAACCAAATTGGAAGCAATACAAGCTAGACATCCGGCTGGAGTGGTGAGCATGATCATCTAGGACCTGAGAGCCTGGTGGGAGGCGGGCTGCTTCGCCACCATCACATCTTTTTAGTTGGCTTCCAGGTGATGCCTATCTTTGTTGGGCTTGTCACTGGCTCGGCCAGTGCCCTGACTAGCTATTTGTGTTCTGGTGCTCACGGGATGGTGGTTCATGTAAAAAATATCTTTCCTATCTTACCGACTTTGGCCTTTCGAATACAGCTAGACACCATATGGAACATGCAACCACATATGACACCACAAAGTTAAAGCAAGCACCTGGGATGGTGGTTCATTGTGAGCGAGGTCATCAACTCCAGAGCTACGTTCCCCGTCTCCATCTGCTGACACTACACCCTTTAAAGCGTTGAAACGTGTCTTGCCTAGCCGCACACCAAACTGGAGCCACTTCTCTCTTTTCTTTTTGGCTTCTCTCATGGCAGCAGAGTCTGAAATACCCTTGCATAAAAACAAAACAGTGAGAGTAAGGGTGAAGTGTGTGTAGAACTAGTGCACTGTAAAAGTAGCAGATAGCAGGTGGCTGAAAAATAAATGATAGGAGACATATGATAGCTCTACAACATTGCATGGCAAACAAAATTACATTCTACTATGTATGATTTTGTAATATATGAGCACAGGGAATGCAGGTACTCCTCCAGCACACCACCACATGTGGTCATATCTAAGATAACAGTCGACTGAAAATAAATAGGTCAGTCGATTTTTTTAATGAACCGTCCGATCTATAAGGAACGGGCAAATGGCCTTCGTCTACCTCCCGCCAGTCACTGTTGACGATCTTTCTCGAACCGCCAGCGACCACCGGCCCAGACCCCTGCCTTCGTCGCCCCGCCCTCCCATCGACCTCACACCACCGCCGTGCTTGGCAGCGCCCCCAGGCCATCCCTTTAATCCCGGCCGACCTCCAGATCGGGCGCCAGTAGCTCTAGGCCGCACACGCCCCTAAGATAAACACCAAGGCGCTGCTTACCCGATGTAATAGGCGTACTAGCGCCTGTTACACCGGGGAATGCTTCCGTTAATTGGGAATCAAGTGGCCAGAAATTGAAATTTAGGGGGGCGACGGACCTCTAGCTAAGGTGAAATAGTATACGAGGAGAAACCTTGTGCATCGCGAGTTACTAGGAACATCTAGTATCAAGAAGAAGCGGTCAACTAGTGTCTTCTGTGGGATGAATACCGTGCAAGCAGAGACGTAAGATTTGCACGAATAAGGGAAGAGGAGTACCTTTTTCGGTTGCCGGTGTGGTCACCTCCACAAGTCACGCCGATTTTCTTCTTTTTACCAGGGAAACCGATGTTCTGGAGGGTGCAGGCTTGGACGAACCCATGGCCAAATTGTTGACTATGTTTCCGTGGTCGTATGTCGGAGGAGGAGAAGCAGATCCGAGGCGGCGAAGGACGGTGTAGCAGGAACAGCTCCGGTGCGGTGGAGGGTGGCGAAGTTGGAGTAGCAGCGGTGAGGCGCAGGACGGCGTAGTTGAATTGGCTCGGGTACGGATGGCTCAGCCTCGGCTTCAACTACTAGCCGTGTAGGGCGTTGCGGTTGAGGTTGCAGTGGACGACGACGTCAGGGTATCGGCTCCGGCGTGATGGAGGAGGGCGACGGTTGATGGGTGGGATGGGGTGGCGGATGGAGGACGCCGGGGTTTCGCGGCTGGTGGAGAGGTAGTTTTGGCGCCCACGGAGAACGAATGGGGAATCAGACGGGTGGGGGGAACCATGTTTCGGTCTAGGACGCGCTTGTTTTTGGCTTTTTTGAACAGAAATGGGACACGCTTGTTTGAAATTTGGGGAAAGAACAAACTTTGTCCCCCTCTTAAATTTTGGACCTACTACGGGTCGGGGGTAGGATAGTAATCCCAGGTGTCCCAAATAGTGGGCGGGAGCGATTTCGGCCGCACGCATGTGTGCTTAGGCGGCCATTGTGTATGAATGTTTTTCGGATGCGGTGGCGTGGCGTCTAGATGAAGCTACAAACCTACCCCGGTTTAGACCTTTGGACGTCGGGCCGGTAGGTTTCACGGGTCGGAGTTATTAGAAAAGTAATTTCCTTGTACTACCAAACATTGGTCTCACGCGGTTTCGGGCGAGTAGAGGCTCTTTTGGCGCTTCGTTCGAAATTTTGAAACACAAGCATTCACGTTTAGAGTACTCTTGAACTATGAGGATTGACCTAAATATACAACGTTATTTATGACCTTGTATGTTTGAAAACCTCATTAAATTATCTGCTTCTTTTTGAAATTTTGACACTTGAAAATCCTATAACTACGATTATTTTGGAATTGAGGAGCTAAATTTGAATCTATTTTGTACACGACTACATATGCTATTATGTACAAAATCAGAGCAAAGATTGGTGCCCCCATAATTTAGGTATGGTTTACAAATGCCATGATATCGAATTCAAATAATTGAATGGACTTCATGTTGAATTCGATTTTTTTAAACCGCCATAAGTTGAATTCAAATGTATGCTAGTTCATAGGTAGTAGCTATTTATAATGTCCATTGTGTAACTTTCGTATGTATAATGTGCTTTACACACACAACATGAACTATACTCACGTTTATATTCGATTGCTAAAGCGATGCATTGTCTGGAGTTCAAAATACTAACTATGTGGATCAATTGTGTCAAATAATAATATAGACATGCTCAAATTCGATAGAATCTAGATGTCTGATGGATCAATGACTGCTCCTTACGCGAATTGCAAATATCATGATCCCATCCTAATATTTGGATACAATTTATATCTTTAATCAATGTGTAGAGCAGTCTTTTACGTGTAGTTTCACTCTCCATCGGTGGTCTCTCACACATGCTCACACACTCTCTCCCGAGGTGTCTTTCTCGCACACATGCTCTAGATATAACCCTCCCTCCCTCTCGTAACCATTTACAACTGTTTTCACTAACCTTTATCACAAGCACTCTTCCTCTCGCAAACATACACACGCACAATCCTCATCGACCCTTTCTATATACATGGACCTGCCTACGTGTCTCATGTACGCACATTATCTTTACGCCTGTCTCTCACGCATTGTCTCACACCTCTCTTCCTAATCGACGAGTATGATTCTAGCATAGCATTCTGTAGGATGCCCCTTAAAGTTAGGTTGGATTAATAGTAATATCAGAGATAAATGGGTTACCTTAGTCCGAGAACCTAGGGTTACAAATCCTAGCCGGCTTTGTCAGTGGACACAAAGTCCTTCACAATTCTGCTATCTTTGTCTTGTACGACTAGTCACCCATGGGTCTTCCTAAATGCGTCACGGGCCGAACAATGTGCCGCAGGACGGAACAGAACGAAGGGCCTCACCTCGACCCTCCGGACCTCATGCGGTGACACACCCTCTGCCCCCACGTCTCATTATCTTCTCACACCCACACATACCAACACAAACACCACACACACAGAAAATTTCTGCTGGTGCCTCTATTCCCTCCCCCCTTGCATATACACACTCAAGGGAATGGAATCTCTTGTCGTGATGTCATATTCGTCTCTCTCTCTCTAGACCACTCTCATTTCTCGTGCTATCTCTCCCATGCCCCCCCGTCGGCCCCTCTATCCATGCCTCTCTCGAATACGTAATACACACACATACCTCTCTAGGCCCCGCCAAATGCATCAACTACACATTCACACATGTTACATCACGTACCCCATTGATCTAAAAAGCCCTCTCTTCACGTTTATTTCGCATACAACATTCCTTTTGAATAAAGTGTGGCCAAAAAATTATTTTAGAGTTTCTACATATATACAACATTACAAAGTTATATGGAGGAGTACGAACGCTAATTTGCATTGCATGGTGCCCACAATGATATTTATTCCGCACTGTGAATTTCTATATTTTTATACTATATACAAAGTTAGTCATAATAAAGAGAAACGAAGAGCATCTCTCTCTCCATCACATAGCCCCTATACGCCCCTTTCACGTATGCACACAAAACTATCTCCAGGTCCTCTAAAAGTAAGCCCCCAGAAAATTCACGCATGTTTCATCTTTCTCTCGCGATATATGCAATGACGATCATTGTATTTGAAGCGAAAGCACGATACGTACATTGGACTTCAGAATCCACTCATTACGGTCACCATTTACGTTTAGTGGTTATTATGCAGTCACGGGCTCACCGTACAACTCTGTATTTCCTCATGACATGACTAGTTGACCAGTTAAACGCTCCACGTGGCACCTCTAGTGTTGCATCACATTATCTCACTACCATCGTGCCCACCTGTGGACTTGTATCTACTCTACATCTACACTCTTATAGAATACATAAAATACACTCTTATAAAAAACAGAGTTGGTGATGATGGTGTGCCTGCATCCTGCAATATAGGCCGTCCGATTTATAAGAGTGTATTTTATGTATTTTATAAGAGTGTATTTTATGTATTTTATAAGAGTGTATTTTATGTATTTTATAAGAGTGAGCCTGCCATCCTGCAAAATACATAAAAAATACTCTTATAAAAACACTCTTATAAAGAAACTATGGCAATTTTGCAAAACGGTACCCACACACCTCTCCACATTTGCAAATAAGGCCTTCCCTCGTTCACCTTTTCTCTCACAAGATAAACAAGTCATGCAAATGCATCTTGATGTTACATGCAACGCACGGGCATCTTGCTAGTAAGAATGAAAACAAACGACAAAAAAATATTTGGACGGTGGTTCGAAGTCATGACCGCGGGCATAGCGGACAAGGTGGCCTTGTATTGGTATGCCGAGCCGTCTGTTTTAACACACAGTAGCTGGTGTGGTGATTATACACACATGCACGCATGCACATGAACTGCATCCACGCAACACTCACACAAACACATGCACCCACGCACGCACGCAACACTCACACGTACACACACAGCCACGCACACATGCAACACTCACACGCATGCAAGCAACACTCACACGCACACACGCACGCATGCATGCACACACCAGTACACCACACGACCAACACACACTCTCACGCTCAAGTGCTCAACTTACATGTGCATGCGCACACATCAGGCCCTGACAGACACATACACAACCAAGTGATTCCCGCGCACGGGTTGGAGCCTTGTCATGCCTACGTAAATTTGTGTTTATCTAACCTTTTGCCTATGCAAGCTGACAGGTGGGACACACAACAAACATGGTCAATTTAACTAGTCAACATGGCGCCACGCAGACTATTTGGCCGGTCAATAGAGTGCAATCCGATGCTGATCTGTGAGCAAGTGACCGTATAATCACCGCAAAACGTATATAGTGACCGTAATTAGCTTATTCTGAAGTTCGGTGACCGTATTACGCTTTTCTCTCTGTAGGCCCTCCAAAACTACATCTCTACACGTTCTCGCATGTTACATCTAACAACTATATAATACAACACTACTACTACACTCTAACACAATAAATCATATGTGTTTTTAGTTTTACTAGATATCATATTGTTACTTATAATTATTCAGTTTGCATACATTAAAATTGCCTTTGAAATGTATGGCCAGTACCATCTACTGCGCGGGAAAAATCCCGCCCTTTCCTGTTTAATCAGGTTTGTATCGATGGATCGTGCGAAACAACAAAACTATAGTACTATATAGTACAAGTGATAGTTCACTGGGCCATCGTGTCGTCTACTCCTCCGTCGTAAGAGCGGAGCGCTCACTTCCATAAATCTTCTAGTCCCTTTCGCCGACATGTGGGACATCAAGCTACCGGGTCCACGTGCCATGCCGGAATACAGTGTAGAGCAGCCGGGGTGAAGCACCCCAGTCATGGCGCCGACGTAGTAATGAGCAATGAGGCGTTAAATCACAAAGCTGCACCTTTCCCGCAGTTAAGTTGGAGGGACGAAGCAACCATCATTTCACTCGTTGCTGTATCCGCTTCTCCCTCATCTTCTTCAACTTAACCATGTGTTGCTTTTGTTGTTGTTCTGCCTCATGTGGGACGCGGATCGGCTTGGTAAAGCACTAACACGTGGGACCGCATGTTAGCAAACCGCCAGGATAACGTCCTCGGAAAATAAGAAGCCTAATCCTAGACTTACAAAGGGCTACGTAGCTGCTACCTATAATTTCCATCTAATCTATATATGCCCCCCCTGATTTTCAGGTGGGGTGGGCCTAATCCTCTCCTTTAATCCAATCAAATAGTCCCACATCACATCAGTTCGTAACTTTACGTAAACCATTACGTGGATGTAGCATTGCTCAAATAAGAAACTTCCCTCGCCATCCGCGCGGCAAAATCACCTCCTTTTTACTAATCTTGATTCTATAATTTTTTAGATCAATATAATTGAGATTTGTATAGATAGCACGCAGGAGAAAAATCAAGTGGTACGGTTAAGGGCATCCACAATGTGTAGCCAAATGTGACAATAGCTTTTGGCATCGTGGGAACCATTGTGGACGGTGTTGCCAAAGCCAAAAAGATGGAACCGAAGCTCCCTGGTTGATTGATTGAAGGAATAGAAAAATGCAACGTCTCTCCTCTTTCTCCCATGCTTGGACGCATGTAGTACAGCATAGAGCACAGAGTCTACTCCCCTGTGCCTTCTATCACCAATCACAAAGCAGTGAGGCATCAAATCACAAAAGCACGAACGAAGCAACCATCATTTCACTCTTCGTTGACTCCGCTTCTCCAACGTCTTCTTCGAGAAGCCATCTCACCACATTAGTTACTCCTAGTAGTACTAGTAAAGGACTTCCTGGATGAAAATAAGGCGTTTGTCTCGGCTTGCAGGCGGCACTTGCGAACGACTTACCGTGGTCTCCCTCAATGGTGTTCTCCGTCGAACGCACTTCGCCAAACCACCAAAAAAAATCGTCGATGTCACCGCAATGGGGAAGGAAGTCAAATATAGTTACTACCTCCATTTTTTTGTACACAAAGTCCAGTATATCAAAATTACAATTTGCAAAGGGCCACTAACACTAATCGAGGCAAAATTGATGGGGTTAGCAACCAAGGACATTAATATCCCCTGCATGCATGCGGAAGTGAGAAGGTTGGTTTGCATGGCGCTACATTAATCAAGCGATGAGGAGTGAGATGGTTAGATCTTTGGTCTTTGGAGAAAAAAATACGCATTAATTGACACGTGAAACGAGGATATGTATCGATTAAATTCCGTGAAGGAAAACCCAGCCTTTATTTTTTAACACTAGTACTCCTAGTACGTACGTACTTATCCTGTTTGGGTCTAGGCCTTGCATTGCCAAACTTCGCCAAACATTTTTGCCAAGCTTGCCTAAAGTTTTCAAAATGAGAAGGAGGTACACTCGCGCACGGCTATCGCGGTCGCACCGCACCATCATACGGTCGCTCCTGCATGCCGCGGTCGCACCGCACCCTCACAGAGTCGCTCTTGCACGCCGCAAACCCAACCAAGGGAACGCACCCTCACTGACACGTGCTGTCGCATGTGAACACACCAAACTCAGCCATCCTATCGCTGACACATAATTTTCATTCATACAGTATGTTTATCCAACCGCATGTTGGGGAGTAACCGTACGGCCCGTGCGGTGGTCTGTTGGGGAAGAAGAAGAGGTGAGGAAGAAGGAAAGAAGGGTTAGGAGACGTAGGATATTCATCCAACCGCCTGAAATGGTAGACTCACCCAAGTTAGGCGACTTGCATAACAAATATATGTTTTTTACACAACAAAAGATCCATAAAAACAACAACATAAAGAAAAACTATCACTGCTCGCGGAAAGAGACGACCTTGTCGTCTTTGGCTGCCGGCGCGAACCAGCCGTCGCTTCCGACGTGTGTCGCCGCACCGTGGTTGTCTTCGGCCCCCAGCTACTCCTTCAAGCAGAGCGTGTGGGCGCTCTGCACGGACGAGAGCACAGCCCGGTTCAAGTCGAGGACGTCCGGTTCCGCCTGCAGGAGGGCCTCAATGGCAGCGGCATCCGTGCGCTCCGCGTTGAGTCGAGCCTCCGCCGCTCGGTTCAAGTCCAGGACGTCCGGTTCCGCCTGTAGGAGGGCGTTGATGAGAGCGGCATCCACGCGCTTTGCGTCGAGTCGAGCCTCTGCCGCCCGGTTCAAGTCCAGGACGTCCGGTTCCGCCTGCAGGAGGGCCTTGATGGCAGCGGCATCCGCGCGCTCCACCTCAAGTTGAGCCTCCGCCGCCCGGTTCACATCCATGACATCCGGTTCTGCCTGCAGGAGAGCCTCGATGGCAGCGACATGCGCGCGCTCCGCGTCGAGTTGAGCCTCTGCCTTCGGGTCCTCCTTTAGTATCGCCATGTTGAACCGCTGGTCCGCCTGCACCACGGGGGACTCAGACGCCGGCACGAAGTCGACGTCCATCGTCTCATACCCATCGAGGGCCTTCTGCGCCACGACCTCCACCATGAACATTGGATCGGCTTCCTCCTCCTCGTAGCTTGGCTCCAGAGAACTCGGGGATTGGCCTGCCGCAAAGCGAGCTTGGGAACGGAGGTCTGTGGCGCCGATCGCCGCCGCGATTTCTACGCGGCGCTTCGGCGTCAGCATCTTGTAGTAAGTGATCTTGCGGCGCACCATGGCTTTCCGGTGAACTAGGGGACGCTTGATGCGGGCTAGGGGATCGAAAGGTGGGGGAATGGGCTGGAGATTTGGTGTGGTTGTAGGGCAGTGGCTGGCGTAGGCCGAGCAACGAAGGTTCTGGTGTGAATAGTGGTTCCGATGACGACCGGTCAATCTGTTTTGACTGTACATCGCTCTTGTCACATTCGCGTTGCAGCCCGACATGCTGGACCCTCCATGTCACTCATGGAACGGAACACGCTTCGTCTTGCGTTTTCGCTCTCTTGTGGGACCACAGTTGAGAGCAAACCGACGTCCCTCCCCCTCCCCCGCCCGCGTCATTTATTATACCACCACTCCCTCCGTTTTATGCGGATTAAATAAAAACAGAGGGAGTATACTACGGATGAGGATCCCCTGACGTGGCCGAACCCATTGAGTAACTGACATGCGGGGCCTAGCAAGCATGGGGTCCGCTAGTAAGTGATCGAACGGGAGGGTAAGGCAGGGATACCTACGTCAGAGGATCCACTTCCACTACTACTTTGACCAAATGTTAGAGTAATAATATATGACATGCAACTTACACAAATGTTAGACTAATAATATATGACATGCAACTTACACAAAGCATACAGGGTCTAACGTGTTTTTCGAGGCTAACTTTGACCAAATGTTAGAGTAATAATATATGACATGCAACTTACACAAAGCATACGGTCAAATTCGTATGTGAAAGGAGTTTCCAATGATATAATTTTCACATTATACATCTCATGTACTATTAATCTTGTCAATAGTCAAATTGGAAACCATCTCGAGTACAAATCTAGGAGTACGTACGAATCTAACAATATTGATTGGGCGTTGTTGAATGTTGATACCTTTTTGATCAAACTAGATATACTTTGACTACACATAAAACTTATATGTAAACTAGAAAGGATAGGAGGGAGTATATTGTACGTTCAAAAATGAAACAAACATTGAATACCCTTTATATATGATATGCGGATGCTATGATCACAGGTTCAAAATTTTGAATCGGCCTTAGGTATCATGTGCCCCCACTCATTCCCTCTTGATTTTATCTCAGGGTCCGGAGATGTATTGAAAGAGGACTAGGGTGGGTACATGCGAATGATACTCGATGGAATGTTCAAATGAGGCATGCGGGAGGATGGACTCGACTAGAGGGCGACATGATCGATGGAGAAGAGGGTTGGAGAGGAATGAGAAATAAGCAAATGCCACATGATTATACTTGAACAGCTCAAATAAACAATAAGTTGTCTCGCTTGGCCTACATAGTGAAAGGCCTAATGCGCAACGCGGAGCACTGACGCTCGAATATGGCCGGGAAAACAGGGAAACAAACATGTGGGGCACACCCGTCGGGACGACATAGCGCAGACTAGTACAATGGAGGAGCTGGCCCACGACCTCCTCGCCACCGACAACCGTTCATGTGGGTCGTTGGGGCCAACAACGGGGCGCAGCTCCAGCACCACCTCTAGACACGACGACCGCGGTGAGCGACACGCTCATATCATCGCTAGACACGGTCGGTTTCAGTTTGCCGAGGGTGGCGTTAGTGCTGTGGAACGACCAACGGTATGTTTGGTTTGTGCCCAAGGTTGCCCCATCAAAGCATTGGGTAGCCAAAATTTTGGTTGAGGTATTGGTTGCCCATGATTTGGCCGACATTGGCAAGAAAAATGAACTTGAGTTGGCTAGAGTTCATTGGCATGCCAAAGAAATGGCAACCATCCAAACAAAGACCAATCTTTGGGTCATGACCAAAATTTTGGTTGAGGTATTGGTTGCCCATGATTTGGCCAACATTGGCAAGAAAAATGAACTAGAGTTGGCTAGAGTTCATTGGCATGCCAAAAAATGGCAACCATTCAAACAAAGACCAATCTTTTGGTCATGACCAAAATTTTGGCAAGGTGCACTTTGGCCACAATCCAAACACACCCCAACACCCGACTCGTCGAGGATGCACGGGGCGCCGCGACGCGTCCGCGGAGTGGTGTAGCACAGCCAACTGCATCCTCTGGACCTGAGACCATGCCGGGTCGTCTTGCTTTTTCAATGACATGCGGGGATCGCATGTGAGCAAAGGGCATCTCCAACGTTGCCACGACCGCAGGTGACTACCCTGGCACACCAAAACCCTTGTCCCTCACACCGTCGCGCGGTGCGTTCCCAGCCGGCCCCAGCTGCCCGCATTCATGCCGTCCGTTCATATGTCATCATTAAGAGGCTCGGTGGCCGTGGAACCAACTCTAGCGAGTTAATGACGCACCCGGACACTTAGCCTCACCAGAATGCGCTACTTAAAGCGGCAACGCCCAGCTAACTTCCACACCATAGCGCATCGTCCTCCTACCTGGAACCACATCCGCCATGACCGCAAGCGCGAACGCTCTACGGGAGAGCTTGTCTTCGGGGATGGAGCTCGAGGTCGCCACCCTCGCTCAAGTCGCCGCACAAGCAGTGGCCACGCTGGCGGCCGACGACGGGAGCACCGTCAGCCACGCGTCCTACTTGCCGCCGTCCAACGTCCGGCACCGCCGAGGTCGGGGACTCTCCGAGGATGAGTAGGGCATGGGAGGCGACAGGGCATGGTGTGCCAACTGGCCGGTCCGTCTCCCGCGTTCTACTTTTCCTCGTCGGAGACCGCACCTTCACTTCACGGGTCTTGAACCCCGCCCCCGTACATGGAGATCACAGATGGAGGACGTCGGTCGCCGCCGTAGAATAGGTTTAGGGTCGGGTTTATTTTATTTTTTTGTCCTATAAAAGTTCAAAATGTAATGAAAATCTGCCGTGTTTGCATTAATCTCGGTCGGTGTATATGAACTTTCACAATAATATACATATTGTAGGAGTACTAGCAAGATGCCCGTGCGTTGCATGGAAGATCAAGATCTTGTGGGAGAAATGGATGAACGAGGGAAAGCCTTATTTGCAAATATGGAGAGGAGTGCGGGTAAATTGTCATAGTTTCCTTCCTATCCGTTAGATATAGATCGGACGGCCTATATTACAGGATCGGACACATCTTTCTACATCTACGGGAACCTACGAAAGGGTTAACGTAAATTGCCTCTCTCTCTCTCCTCCCCTGATTTTCATGGTGGTGGGCCCCTCCCTCCCCAATCTACAATCAACAGCTCACACGTTTCACATTACGTTAATTACGTAACTGGGATTACGTAGGTGTAGCATTACTAATCCTAAAAAACCCAACTAAGCCAACCTCCCAGCATATCACGCGAGAAAAGACCCGGCCGCGCCGTTTTAGTCGGGATTACCGGATTACTAGTAGTAGTATCGATGGATCGCGCGAAGCAACATATTTTTTGAGGGGGCGAAGCACCTAGTTTAAAATGAAAAAATGGGGAACACTCACAGCACTCCTGTCGCGGTCGCATTGCACCCCACACACGTTCGGTCCTGCACACGGCTCACGCAAACGGAACACACTTCGGCTTGCCTCTTCACTGACACGTGGGACTGCACTTGGAGAAACCGACCATGCGCCAAACTCTCCCCGCCCACCGCACGAAAATCCTCCCCCACCACACCCAAAAATTCCCCCCAAATCCGGTTCAACCGCCCTTCGGCCAACTAGCCAATAATATTCCCCAAACCCCCCTCCCCCATGTCCCCCTCCACTCCATTCGCTCCGCTAAAGCCGCCCTCCCTGCCGCGCCGATACGTCGGTTCCGCGGTTCGGCGATCCTCTCGCTCCCACAGTACGCTCTCGTAGACTGCCATCCTCTAGCCGCGCCGCCACCTCGGGCTATGTTCTTGTGGAGGCGCACGGCGGTCAGCGCCGCCACCGCTGGCGACGTGCGTGTGGAGACACACGACGATCAGCTTCTCCCACGGTACGCGCATGCTAGACTGAGGCCCCGTTCATGTCGGTGTAGCACTGAATGTTAGCTGATAGACACTGTTAATCTCACTGTTTGCCGAAGTAGTTTACTGTCAATATGCTCTGCTTAAAAAGCTTCCTTGCCCTGTTCTGCACTCAATCTGCTTAGCTGAGATGGCATGCCAAGGCCGATTAGTTGTTCCTGCCATATATTTATTGTGACATAGATTGCCATGGTCCAGTAGCCAATCTTTTAGCTGAAATAGCTCTACACCGTTTTATACTCGATCTTTGTTGCTGCGATGGCCTTCGATAGTTTGATGGTTGTGTGCTCGGCCTCATTGACTGCTGAAACAGCCTGCTATAATTTGGCACTCAAATCTGTTTGGCGAATTAGCTTTACATATATTTTGTTACTTAGATCTGCTCGTCCAAATATCTTGCCATAGCTTTAGACACCGACCTAGATATTTTTTTCTGGACTTCGTAAAAAAGCATATATGTTTTTCCTGTAATATCTAGTAGAAGAACTAATTTGTATGTCTAACAGATGGACAGGACTTGGATAACTTCTGCTCGAAGATTCTCCGCTGCATATGTCAAGGGGGTTGAAAACTTCATGAACTTTACCAGAGCTGAGTACGGTGGTCCGAAATCAGATGTGCTCTGCCTGTGTAGCAGTTATATGAATTCAGTTACAAGACCCCAGTCAACTGTGCAAAATCATCTACACTTGTATGGGATGTTGGTCACATATACTAGGTGGGCTCATCATGGTGAAGCTGTGAACGTCAATGTTATTGACTACGTGGAAGCAGCAGATCACCATCTTGATCTGCCTGATGCTCAGGTGGAAGAGGAGGAGGAGGTGGTGGTGGCGGAGCCAGTGAGTTTGACCAACATTGAAACAATGCTACGAAATGCTTGTGCATTCCGTGAACTTTCACCTGCAGAAGAAAAACGATGGGCCCGCATGTTGGAACAATGCAACGTTGCTGTCACCCCAGGAAATAAGCTGTCAGTATTCTCAGCTATGGTCACCTTTCTTTAGGTGAAGACATCTGAGCAGATGACCAACAAATCATTCGATGCGATGTTGGCTGCTTTCCACGAATCTTTCCCAGATGCGTCTGAGCTGCCACACACCTACAGTAAAATGAAGAATTTCCTTCGTGCAGTTGGAATTGGATATGATATGATCCATGTTTGTAAGAATAATTGTGTTCTGTTCCGGAAGGATTATGCCAACTTAAGTGAATGCCCGAAATGCAAATCATCAAGATGGAAAGATGGCGATGCTGTGAAGAGGATTCCTCATAATGTTCTGAGACATTTTCCAATTACACCAAGATTGCAGAGGTTGTTTCATGATGCTGAAAGAAGAGAGGATGTACTGTGGCATTCTAGGAACCAGGAGTACAGAGATCAGAATGTAATGAGCCATCCATCTCATGGTAGTGAGTGGAAAAGCTTCAATGATAAACACAAAGAGTTGGCTGCTGACCTGAGAAACATTAGACTTGGCTTAGCTTCAGATGGATTTAACCCATTTGGCCACCAGAGCGCCACATATAGCATGTGGCCAGTGCTTGTTATCCCTTACAACATGGCTCCAAATGTCTGCACCAAAGAATCAAACTACATGATGGCCTTGCTCATCCCAGGTCAAAAAAGTCCTGGAAAGGATTTTGATTTGTTCATGGAGCCTCTTGTGGAGGAACTTCAACAGCTATGGAAGGGTGTTCTCACTCAAGACCTATATAGCAGCCCACCAGCTAATTTCTTTCTGCGTGCTGTTATAATTTGGTGCATCCATGATTATCCGGCTTTGGGCACTATGTCAGGGCGAACGACACATGGTTATAATGCATGTGTTTGTTGTGACAGGAATCCGCTGTCATACGCAATACTTAGCAAGATCTGTTACATTGGACACCGCCGTTTCCTTGCCAAGGACAAGCCGCATCCTAGAAAATACCGAAGACATGTGTTCAATGCAAAGCATGAAAACCGTGATGCGCCAAAGAGGCACACCACCGATGATTTGCAAGTGGAACTAGAGAAGGTCAGGCATATTACACCAGGAAACCATCCTGGTAATGGTAGCGGGAAAAGGAAGCGTGGCAGGGTAGAAGAGAGATTATTGTTTACCCGTAGGTCCACTTTGTGGGAGTTGGAGTATTGGAAAGATTTGGATCTGCGGCATAATCTTGATGTGATGCACATCGAGAAAATATATGTGACAACATTATCGGCACACTTCTTAATATTGAAGGCAAGACGAAAGATACCTTAAAATCTAGGATTGATTTGACACACCTGGGTATCAGAAAGGATTTGCAGGTGCAAGATGAAGGTAAACCATGGGATATGGCACCAGCTGTGTACGTCTTGGACAAGGTAAAAAGAAAAGAATTCTGCTAGGTCCTGTCATGTGTGAGATTCCCACATGGATTTGCTTCCAAACCTAAAAGGAGAGTCAGTGCAGATGGAAACAAGGTACAAGGGTTGAAAACTCATGACTGCCACGTCCTACTTCAAAGGGTTTTACCTGTCATCCTTAGAGGATTGGGCCACCCTGACTTATACAGAGCAGTTGCAGAGTTGGGACAATTCTTCAGGGAATCTGTAGTAGGAATATCAGGATAGATGCTTTGGAGCGTCTTAGAGACAAGATACCAACTATCCTATGCGACCTTGAGAAGATATATCCTCTAGCCTTCTTTGATGTGATGGTGCATTTGGTTGTTCGTCTACCTGATGAGGCACTACTTAGAGGTCCAGTAGAGTATGGCTGGATGTACCCTATTGAAAGGCGGCTAGGCACTTTCAAGGGCTATGTTAGGAATGGAGCTAGACCCGAGGGTTCCATTGCAGAGGCCTACATTGCTACAGAAGCATTGACATTCTGCTCAAAATACATTGAAACAGCTGATCAGCTTAGCAAAGAGGTGGGTGAAGACAATCCCGGGCTCAATGTTTTTGATTATTCTATTCGAGTTACAGGGAAGAGTCGACAAGAGGACAAAGCTAAATATTTGGACAAAATGGTTTGGTACGTGTTGAATAACTGTCCTGAGATACTACCTTATATCAAGTAAGTGCAGTACTGCAGCTTATACATCGTAATCTACTAAACTTGCATCACATTCTTATATATTTAGATGTTTGACGCGATCACTATGTTGTGCAACATCTACAAAGAGGAGTTACTTTTGCAAAGTCCAAGAAACATTGACAAACTGGTTATGGCACGATTTGCGAAATGGTTCAAGAACCATGTAAGCTTTTGAAGTGCACTGTCAGTTTTTTTAATATATTGAGTACATAAGATGATCAGCTTGTCTATTTTCTAACCATAGGTTAAGAAGATGCGGGAGGATGGGTAGGCAGTTGATGATGCCCTTTACTCACTAGCAATGGGTCCTGATACTCGGGTAAGACATTATGAATCTTGCGTTGTTGGAGATGTGCGCTACAACACCCTTGCACGAGATGAAGGCAGGAAGACACAAAACAGTGCCATGATGAGCATGGATACGTATGACAAAGAGACAACTGAAATGTATGCTAACATAATAGACATTATTCAGTTGCAGTATATCTCCAATTTCGAGGATCATCGGTGTGTGGTTCTGTTGTGCTGTCATTGGTATAACCTGTTTTAAAGGATCGCAAAACCCAGAGCTGATGATTATTTCAAATCCATCAATGTCAAGGCGGCGTACCAGACCAACAAGCCTTTTATTTTGGCAAATCAAGCAACACAGATATTTTTCTTGGAAGACACATTTGCATGTAGCGATGACTGGAGAGTATTGCAAAGATTTGAGCAGAGGAATTCGTTTAATGAAGTTGCACAACAAGATGATGCTTACACTGCTCCTGATGTACAAGATAACACAGATGTTCCTAATATCTTTGAGAACCATCACGTCAATGACACCGGCGAAAAGATTGCCTGTCGTGTTGTGGACATACAAGAGTTGATCAAGAAGAAGCCAACGTTCAAGGATGTTGAGGACGAAGAAGAAGATGACACCGTGGGGAATTACGATTCAGACTGATACACATGGCGAAGATGTTGACACTGCTGCTGCGGATGATGATTACTTTTCTTTTGTCGTATTTTCCTGTCAGAAGACGTTTTTTATCTACTATGTGAAATTGTGTCTGCTATGACAACTGAAACCTGATGAACATGTTGTTTAGTATTTTGCTGTGAGAACATCACTTGTTATCTATGCTGATTTGTGTTTGGTGATTGTATGGCAACTAAAACATGATGACATTGTTGTTTAGTTGTACTCATATTTGGTTGTGAAACTTGAATTTGATGACATAGTTTGCTATTGGAATGCAATTTGCTTGACGTCTTCGAATGAGAACAAAGCTGACCCGACAGGGCCTCTGCTATTTATTTATTTATATGAGCAAAAGGGGATACCCCCTGATTTCCATTAATAGAAATCATTAGATGTTCACAACACTACGCCCAACCTGCTACACAGGTTTCATTCATTACTAGTTTCAGCAAAGTGTTCATGTCGTAGCCATTGAAAACATCACGAGTGCTACATACACAACAAATAAAGAGACAATCATCCTACAGAGCACATCGATTTTGCCCATTATCTTCACAAGCTCTTTCATCTCCTCATTGCTGTCAAGGCCATTCAACAGCTGTTGCTTGGCCATGATCAGAGGAACTGCATCTTCAACCTTCTGCTCTGCATCTTCCTCTTCTGCTGTTCCTTCAGTTACTTGTCCAACACCCCAACCTGCTGGTATTGGGATTCCTCGGCTAACCAAATAATCAGCGTAGTTGCATTCCCCCACATCAGCAACTTCCCAGAAATAAAATCAGACGAATCTTCCCTTTTCTGCATGAATCAAATTGGTAGATCATCAACCAAACTATTAAAAAATCAGCAACTGAAAGCAGCAGAACAACACTTAAACATATTATTACCCCATGATTCGGGCATTTGTAGAAGACTCGCCCAGGGTTGCGGATTGTGGTTGAGACGCGACGGATGACTCAGCGTGATTTGCAGCAGTGGCACCACACCAACGGCAGCGGGTTGCGATGAGCAATCGGCTGCGGTGCGCGTGCCGGCGAGGGTGTGATGAGACCCACAGGCGATGGTACGGGTTGTGACTTGGCACATATCTAGTTGTTGCCTGCTGAAGAGCAGGTGGACGAGCAGCCAGCGGACATGGTTGCTGCGGCCAGAGCTTCTGATGCTAGGCAGAGTAAGTAGAGAAGAGGAGAAGCGAATGTTGGATATGTCAGTTTCATTACTTGCAGAGTAGCATAGCACCATATATAGTCATAGTCTAGGTTTGGATTCGAACCAGCTACAGGAGCACGTCTTTCTTTTTTCTAAAACTCGGCAACGTCTCTTTACCGGTACACTAGCTTGTTCTGTACGCCTTCCCAAGTCTTTGATTTTCTTTCCCTTTTTTTGCGAGGAAGGAAGGAGGACAAAATTGAGAGTTCTTGGGACTCGAACCCAAGACCTCTCGGTTGAAAACCAAGGGTGCTAGTCACTTATGTGGCGAATGTTCCGTGTGAGGAGGACGGCAAACAAACGCATTTTCCTCGCAGTTTTCTTCCTATATATAAAAAAGTATGCTACTTGGTGTCCGCTTAGTCAACAAACGATTGTGCCAACCTTGACCATTGGATTGACATTCAACGTCTGTCGCGTTTCTTCAGTCTCTTCTTCCTCGAGCCGCCAAAGCCAAACCAGCGCCGCGGGACCGCCTGCTCCCGCCTCCCACGGCTGGTTGTGATCTGCCCCGGCTCCTGTTCGTTCCCGTCCGAGGCCTCACCATCGTCCTCCGCCTTGGTTCGCTCGCCACAGCGCTGCCCTCTGGTGTTGTCAACATGGTCAACAACCGAGAGGAATAAGGAGATGAATGTACATGGTGAGGATGACAGTAGGGACCCAGCAGCGCGCACAGTAATTTTGTTTTTTTGGGACGGACAAGGGTATCAACTAGGTTGTGCGGGACCCGTGGCCCGTCTAGCCCAGGCTTTTATTTCATATGTTTAGCACATGACCAGCCCAGTTTGTTTTTTTCTTTTTGAAAATTGCTAGCCAGCTATTTTGTTTTTTGCAGGATAACCAACGTAGGCCTACTTGCTTTTCTATGCCCTGCTGGGCCGGAAATCTTTCAAGACTAGGAGGGATGCATTTTGCCCAGAAAATGGGCTATAAGTAATAAGAAATGGGATATAAGTAATAATAAATGGGCTGTAAAATGAAAAAATACAGCAAACAGACAATTAGTTCCAAAATACTGTTTTCTTTCGAATTTTGATATTTTAAATTTCATTGTTTTTGTGCGGGTAAAATTTCATTGAATGTAAATTAAGGTATATTTAGATTTAAAATTAATTTGAATCTGGCTAGAAATTTCGGGTTGTATGCTGTTTGGGACAGATTTGGAGGCTGACTTGTGGGTCTACTAGGTTGACGCGTACTTTGGCTTTGTCAACTTAGTCACAAACGATTCTAGCAACAGTGACCGTTGGATTTTAATCCAACGACCGTGCTGCTTCTTCAATATCTGATCTTCTTGCTCCAGCCGCCCAAACCAGCTCCGGTGGGACTGCCTGCTCCCGCCTCCCATGGCCGGCTGTGCTGCCGCACAGGCTGCACCGCCCCACCCTACTTCATTGCTGGCCAGGCCATTCCTCTACTCACCCAGACCTCCTGTTATTTTCCGGCGATGGCAGCCGGACCAGTAAACCCTCGTACTCCCCACCGCGTGGGCAACCATTGCCTAGTCTTCCCCGGCTCCGTGTCGTTCCCTTCCTAGGTGTCGCCGTCGTCCACCGCCATGGTGCTATCGGCACGGCCTGGTCAACTTGGTCAACAAACGACATCCATCGGCCGTGGACTCTACACGCAAAATAATGATTCCTCCACCTGACAGCTGGGACCCACCGGAAGGGCCTCTGTATTTCGCGAAAAAATGTTCCCCTGCTGACATGTCGGACCCACCAGCTATATCTTCGCAAGCAAGGAAGTGCCTCCTTATTACGCACAAAAAAATGAATACCCCCTGCTAGCTGGGACCCACCATAGTGGGAGGATGACTTGTGGGCCAACAAAGTTGACGGGGACGGAGGGCTTTGTCAACTTAGTCAATATGAACGATTCTAGCTCCAGTGACCGTACGATGTCCATCCAACGGCCGTAGTGCTTCTTCAACCTCTGGTCTTCTTGCTCCAGCCGCCCAAAGCAGCGCCGGTCGTGCCGCATGCTCCTGCCTCCCGTGGCCGGCTGTGCTGCCACGGAGGCCTCACTACCCCCTACTATTCCCACCGCTGGCCAGGCCCTGCGGCGACGGCAGCCTCACACCGCAGCCGAACCAGTGAACCCTCGTACTCCTCTCCGCGCGGGCTTCCACTGCCACGTCTTCCCCGGGTCCGCGTCGTCCCCTTCCTAGGCCTCGCCGTCGTCCACCGCCGTGGTCCTCTCCGCGCGGCGTGGTCAACGTGGTCAAGGAACGACTTCCATCGGAAGAGTACTATACGTGGAGAGGCTGATAGCTGGGTCCACGACCACAACCCAGTTTTTTTGTAATTTGCCAAGTAAGTCGCTTTGTTAGGCCTGTTGGGCTGCAAATCTTTCAAGACGAGGAGAGCTTTCATTCGGCTGGCCGAGAAAATGGCCCATCAGTAATGAGAAATGGGATGTACATTTTTAAAACACATCAAACCGGCAATTAGTTTCAAATATTTTTTTTTCATTTGAAGATTTTAAATTACATTAATTTTTATGCGTGGAGAATTTGTTGGATTTTATATTGATATACATTTATTTTTAAAATCAGTTTGAACGTGAGTCAAAATTTCAGGATTAAAAACAGTTCGGACCGCACCGAAATATGCAAAATTTCGTATAATTTTTTAACCATGGCCACAATTTGGGCTGTAATGCTAACAAAAAGAATATGGGCTCCAATAAAAACCTTAAGAATTAGCAAATGGGCTGAAAATTATTAGAAATAATGGCAGATGGGTTGTATGCTGTTTTCCACAGATTTGAGGCTTTCCTAAAAAAGGTTGACGCACAAGTAGTGACTGTTGGATGTCCATCCAACGGTCGTCGTGCTTCTTCAATCTCTGCTCTTTCTGCTCCAGCCATCAAACAAGCGCCGACGGGACTGCCTGCTCCCTCCTCCCCGCGGCCGGCTGTGCTGCCGCGCAGGCCTCACCGCCCCACCGTACTCCCATCGCTGGCCTAGCCATCCCTCTACTCACCCACACCTGCTGTTATTCTCCGGCGACGGCAGACGAACCAGTAAACCCTCATACAGTCATACTCCCCTCCGCGTGGGAAACAACTGCCGAGTCTTCCCTGCCTCCGTCTCGTTCCCTTCCTAGGCCTCGCCGTCGTCCACCGCCCTGGTGCTCTCGGCGCGGCCTGGTCAATGTGGTCAACGTCCGACATGCATCTGAAGTGGACTGTACATGGAGAGGCCGACAGCTGGGTCCACGGCTGCACACAAGGAAATGCCTCCTTATTACGCGCAAAATAATGATTCCTCCACCTGACATCAGGGACCCACCGAAAGGGCCTCTATATTTCGCGAAAAAACGTTACCGCCGCTGACAGCTCGGACCCACCAGCTATATCTTCGCACGCAAGGAAGTGCCTCCTTATTACGCACAAAAAAATGAATACTCCCCTTGTTAGCTGGGACCCAGGATAGTGGCAGGCTGACTTGTGGGCCTACTAAGTTGATGGGGACAGAGGGCTTTGTCTGTCGGCGTTCTGGGAATGGGGGTCCCCAGACTTGCCTGCCTGCGGCCTGCGGCGTGGCTCAAAAGGGGCCCTAGCACGGCCCATCTTCACCAACACAAACCCAAGACCCTCGCGAGGGGCCAAGCCTCGCAGGGCGGACGACGCGGAGCTTCCTCAGGCATGGCCTCGTCAGGCTGGCTCACGAGGAGGCGGAGAGATCAAGGCGAGGTACCTCACGAGGTGCCCGTGACGCAAGCCATGACGACTGAGGGCGCCAGGCGGGTGCCAGCCCGCGCAGTGTCCTCCTTCCCTCTTTGGTGCAAAGGGGGCAAGCGCAGCCACGGAGTATCGAGGCATCAGGCAAATGTTGCCATTTCGGTGCAACGAGACCAAGACCAGGAGGAATACGAGATGGAGGTCACCGTGGAGCCCAAGACGGCGTCATCACTAGAGCTTTGCGCAGGCGAAGACTACTTTTGTCAGGGTAGCTTGTACTAGCTGTCCCCCTTCAAATTAGCCCGCCATCGTTGGCTCCCTTCCCGCTCGATATTTGGGAAGAGGACCAGGGCCTCTATAAATAGGACCAGCCACCCACAGAGCAAGGGGCCCCCGGGTGTTTGGAAGGATAGAGAAGATCAGGAAGAGAGAGAGAGAGAAAGGTGACTGAGCTCCTCCCAGCAGTTCATTGCCCCATCCAAGAACAGACCCTCGCGAGGCTATTCTTCCTTGTATTGTTCATCATCATCATCCCAAGAGGCAATCCACCACACCACACACTGGAGTAGGGTATTACACCACAACGGTGGCCCGAACCAGTATAAACCCTACGTCTCTTGTGTTGTTCTTGCCATAGTTTAGATCCTAGCCAGGCGGAGGGGTGCAGGTAGGTAGGAGGCGAAATCTCCGCGCGCACCCCAGTGTTCGAACTTCAAGGGTCTGCCGGAACCCGAAATCTGACATTTGGCGCGCCAGGTAGGGGTGCGCCGGGATTCGTCTTCCACCACCCCGTTCTCCTCCGACCATCACGCCCATGTCTGACGCTCGTCGGGCCCGCGCCGAGCGCCGGGCCGCGCTCGCTTCCCGCGTCGCCCAGACGGCCCCTGCCGGCAGGCATCCTCGCCGTTCCCCGTCACCTTCCGTCAACGCCGCCACCGGCCTGGTGGGGGACGAGCGGCAAGCATCGTCCCAGCATCCGTCCGTGCGGCAAGATGGCCGCACCGCAACTCCCTTGCTCACCCCAGCTGGTTCTTCGTCCTGCGCGCTCCGCGCGCCCATGGAGGCTCGAGCTGCACTCATCGCGGCGAACGAGCTCCTGCGCTACCACTCCGTAGACGACGTCTATGAAGAATGGCTCGACCGCGTCGCCGAGCTCGTCTGCGCCGCAGGGGGCTCTCCTGCGCCGTCCGTTCCGCTGCACCGCACCCCGCCCCGCGCGGGCAATGAAGCTCCGGCGGCATCCCGACCGCCTCCTCCTCAGGAAGGCGCCAAGGATCCAAGGCGCATGGCCCCTGGGCGGAACCCGCTCCGTCAGGCGCCAGCACAGCAAGAGCAGAGCTGCCAAGAAGTCCCTCGCCCGCAAGAAGCTGCCCGGGCGCTCCCTGCTCCAGCACGTCGCGACCATGCTCCTGCTCCCGCGCGTCAAGACCCCGCGCTGCTCCCAGCTGCAGCGCGTGGGGATATCCAAGACCAAGCTCCCCGGCATCCAAGACCTCCCGTGGCCACAGCAGGCTGCCGTGCCGTCACCGCCGAGCTACGCAGCGTCGCGTGGCCCGGCAAGTTCAAGCCGGACTTGCCTCCTCGCTACGACGGCACGGCTGACCCTGTGGAGTTCCTCCAGCTCTACGAGATAGGCATCGAAGCTGCCAACGGAGACGAGAAGGTCATGGCGAACTGGTTCCCCATGGCACTCAAGGACGGGGCCCGCACCTGGCTCTTGAACCTGGCTCCAGGCACAATCTCCTCCTGGGATGAGATGCGCACCCGCTTCATCGCCAACTTCCAAGGCACTCGCGACCGGCCACCCGCCGTAAGCGACATGCGCCGCATCAAGCAACAGCCCGGGGAGACCCTGCAGAAGTACATCCAGCGCTCCAACAACGCGCGCCTCAAGATTCCCAAGGTGACCGAGGAGGCCATCATCTCGGCCTTCTCCGACGGCGTGCGCGACGTCAAGATGAAGGAGGAGCTGGCGATGCATGAAGACCTGTGCACCTCCTTGGAGCAGTTCAACCTGTCAACCAAGTGCGCCAGGGCCGAGGAAGGGCGTCTCTCCCTCCTCGAGCTGCCTGCCGCAGACCCAGAAGATAAGAAGCCCAAGGCCAAGGATGTGAAGCGCAAGGGGGCTGCCGTGCTCGCGGCAAAACCAGACACCAAGCGAGGCAGAGATCAGCCAGAACCTTCCAAGGGCGGCCGGTACTGTGTGTACCACGACCTCCACACCCACAACACCAACAAATTTCAAGAGCTCCGAGCCGTGCGAGAAGGAAGGATCGGCCGTCGCCCTGACCGCAGTGACCGGGGCTACGGCCGAGGAGGAGGAAGGAACGCAAGACGCTGGGAAGATTGTGGCCCGCGCCAAGGGTGGCGCGACCAACCTCACGAGGATCGCTGGCAAGACCCGCCTCGTGAGGGAGGCTGGAGGGATCAGCCTCGCGAGGGGAACTGGAGGGATCAGCCTCGCGAGGATCACCCTCAAGGCAACGCAGGCCTCCCACCGCAGCCGCCGCAGCCAAGGAGAAACGAGGACCGCCACGAGGACGAGGGGGCGGGGGGCTTCCAGGAGCCGCGCGCGGTCGCCTGCATCCTGGGCGGGGCACAAGCCCCAGCCTCTCAGCGCATCTTCAAGCAGTTCGCCTGCGACATGAACGCAGTCCTCCCTAGGCTCGAAGCCACGCGCCCTCTCAGGTGGTCGGCGTGTGCCTTCACGTTCAGCTCAGCAGATCAGCTCAAGTGTGCGGCTACAGCCGGAGTCCTCCCGATGCTTTGTTCCCCAATCATCAGCAACGTGGTGGTCACCAAGACCCTCATCGATGGCGGGGCAAGGCTCAACGTCCTGTCCGTGGAAACATTCAACAACCTCCAAGTGCCTTACAGCCAGCTTCAGCCAACCAAGCCTTTCTCCGGTATCACCGGCGGCTCCACGGTCCCGATTGGGCAGGTCCGCCTCCCTGTCACCTTCGGGGCACGTGACAACTACCGCACCGAGCTCATCGACTTCGACGTCGCTCACATTCGCCTGCCGTACAACACCATCCTTGGGTACCCAGCGCTAGCCAAGTTCATGGTCGTAACTCACCACGGCTACAACGTCCTCAAGATGCCAGGAAGTGGCCGAGTCATCACGGCGCCCTGTGAAGAGAAGGACGCGGTGTGTTCCCTGGAACGAGCCTTTCAGGCCGCGTCACTGGAAGACCCGGATCGTGGAAGCAGGCCCCTAAGAAGAAGAAGACATCGTTCGGCCCGACCACTCAGGAGGCAGGCCCCTCTGGGCCCGCGCCTGCCCAGGGGGAACCTCCTTCCATCGCATAGGAAAGCGCGCCCAGCGCCCTCCTCAGGCAGGGCTCGGGGGCTCTCCCCTCGAGGGCCACCGACCTAGCTAGGGTCACGAGGGAGGCGCTTGGGCGCCACGTGGAGGCGTGTTTCGAAGCACGTTTCCCTCAGGAAGGAGCAAGGCAAGGATATCCAAACCCTTAGGAGTTCGTCAGCAAGGCCATTCAGGAGCTACAGGAGTCAAGAGTCATGAAAGGCGGCCGCCGCCTACCAGCAGTGGCTCCCCATCCAGGCGAGGATGGTGGGCTACGCGTCTGCATCGACATACCAGGCCTCAACCGAGTCGCCTCTCTGGAGCGCCTCTGGCCCTCGCAAGTGGGGAGCTGCGGAGGCCCACCCCACAGCTACGTTCGCATGCCTTACGGCTTGCCGAGCGCGGCTGACGCGTACCAGCGCCTCATGAGGGGCATCACGGAGGCACGAGAGGCCAGGCGTTCTGCTGCCCTGGCAGGGATGGAGATGGCCCGCGAGGAGCCGCCAGCGCCTCTGGAGCCTCCTGAGGCCCCTGGGCCTGGGGGCTCGTGAGGAACGGCTCCCGCAGCCCACCGAGCCTGCTACATCAATGCTCCTTCATCCTCAACATCATCAGGTGACACCTTTCCAGTTTTACTTCCAGCTGGGAGCGCCCCCCAGGGCTGCATTATTCCCAGGCCGCGTGGGTCCGTCCCTGCGGCGTGTATCCCTTTTTATTCCATGTTGTTAGCTTACCTTGTTGGGGGCTCCCCTCAGGCTGCATGATCCCCAAGCCGCTCGGGCTAGGCCTAGTGGCATGTACCCCATTTGCGTTTATTTCCGATTATGCGTTAGACTCACCATGCTTGATTATTTGATGCCGGTCCACGGCACCTCTTCTTCTCCATGCCGACCACTTGCACGTTAAAAGGGGGGGTACTTGAGCATCGCGACTCAGGGCTCTTACTGGCTCTCCAGCCCTCACCCTCTGGCCTTGTCCATGGCATCGCGACCTGGCATACTAGCGACGGCTGAGACCATCTCGAGGGCCGAGACCCGAGGATGTAGAGTGCCGACATCTAACCAAATTTGCAGGAATGCATCACAAGATAAGGCCCAGTGCCAGGCGCAACCCGCCTAGAGGTAGGGCCCCGTGAGTCCCGCGCTGGCTCACGGGTGCCCAAATACACCTCGCTAGGCCCTACCGTGCCAGCCACGTGTCAGGGCGGGGCTTTACACGCCCCGGGGGCTCCTCCCGGAGGGGGCCCCCCTCCCACGTACCAGTGGAAGCACCATGCTCCGCGCTGGCTGACGACACTGCCGAGGAGTGGCTATGCCCGTACAGATACGGTAGCACTATGCTCCGCGCTGGTGATAAACAACTGAGGGTGGCCCCCGAGCCGCATCAACCTCAGGGAGCCCAGAGCTCAGTGTCTAGCCTCAATGCAACGCCTCCCCACGGGAGTGCCGCGCGAGGGGGCTGGGCACGGGGGCTGCGCCTGGGTCACGCCCAGGCGCACACCGCCCAGCCAGGTCCTCACGGGCCTGGTTCGTCGCGCGTCTCTCCCCGAGCGTAGCCAAGGTACGAAGGTCGTTTGAGCGTCAAGGGGGACTCCTGAGCATCGCGACTCAGGAGCCTAACTAGTCACATAGCCCCTCACTCCATGGCCCCGTCCTGGTTTCCGGCCGGGACCAGCGCTGGGTGAGGCACGCGCGCGGCCGGGCTCTGCAGACTTAGAACGGTAGATCCACCTGCATCACACCTCCCTACTTGTTGTTCATGCGCCAAGGGGGACTCCTAAGCATCGCAACTCAGGAGCCTAACTTGTCACGTGGCCCCTCACTCCTTGGCCCATCCTGGTTCCCGGTCGGGACCAACGCTAGGTGAGGCATGCGCGGGGCCGGGCTCTACCGGCGTAGAACATAAGCAAGTAGGAAGGAAAGGCGCAAACTTCAAGGAATTCAAAAGCAAATATTACAGTCCACACTGTTATCTCAATGCCAAACGCAAGTTTAAACGCCTCCCCGATGCATGATACATGTGCAGGAATTAAAAGCAGGACAGGAGGCGCGACGGAGTCACTTGTCGGCGGTGGAGCAACGCGGATCGGGCACGCCTCACGGGGCGGTGGAGTCGGCAGCGCCTTGCCTCGGCTTGGTGCCGAAGGCCCGTAACTTCCCCAGCAGGGCCTCCGCGCGACCCTTCACGGCCTCGGCAGCGGCACGCTCGCCGCTCACTGGCTCCAGCAGGCTGTCAAGGTCGACACTGGGATCGCGAAGGTAGATGTGGGTGAGGACCCGCGTCAGTGCTGCAGAAGATAGGACACGCCCCTCGGCCTCGGCCGTGGGGCCAAGGCCAAGGGCGACATCTTCAAGAGCGTGAACCAGGAAGGGAAGCAGCTTGGCGGGGCCGTCCTCGGCGCCAGCCAGTGGGCTCTCCAGGCCCCTATCGTAAAGCGTCCTCAGTGAGGAGCGAGCCTTCGCCTCCATCTCCGTGAAGGCCACGCGGTCCTTGGCAAGAACCAGGGCCTCGTCGTCCAGCTTGGCCTTCCTCGCCCCCAACTCCCGCTCCAACGCGCCTAGGCGGTCGCGGTGTTTCTTGAGCTTGACCTCCCTCTCCTCGAGAGCCTCCACGCCTTCTTCCTGCTCTTGGCGTAGGCGGACCTTGTTCGCGAGCTGGTCCCGCAAATCTTGCAGCTCGCCCTCTAGCGCCTTGCAACGCCCACGGACGTCGACCACCTCCCCCAGGGCTGCGTCACAGACAGCCTTCGCCTCAAGGACGGCTTGCTTCTCCTCGTCGCATGCCGTTGAGGCCTGGACCAGCGCCGCCCGAATCGAAGCGTCGGAGCGAACCCATCCTGAAGCCAGCTCCAAGCGCCCGACCACCAAGCGGGGGTCGGTGCCAAGAAGATCCTGCCGCAGTTGGTCCAGCTCAGCAACAACACGATCCAGAACGACAAAAGGAGTCGGAGAGACAGCAGCCGGGGGAGTAGGAGGAGAAGGCGATAGCGCGGCCGCAACATCCTGAGGCGGAGTCTGCCGTGCCCCGACAGCTGTGGTGGTGGCGGCAGGCGAGAGCACCTCGGGAGCCACTTGGGCCGTGGGGGCTGAGCTTGCCCCAGCCGGCTCAGCCAGGCCTCGCAAGGACGACCGGGCAAGAGAAGCCTGTGCGTCGCGGTCACCCTCCTTCGCAGGCAGAGGCGCTGCCACGGATGGAACCTCGGGAGCCCCCTTCGGCTTCTTTGTTGCGGGCGCCAGCCTATCCAAGAGATGCGGACGTCAAGCCTCAGAAGCAGAGCAAGAGATAAAGACAGGAATCGAATGCTTACGGTTCGTCGCCAGCGAGCTCAAGCGGCCTCCGGCCAAAATTGAAGCCCGAAAGCCAGCTGGAAGGGTCAACCTCGGGAAGCTTGGAGGCAGAAGGTGCATCCACGGTCCGCCCTGGGGCCGAGGCCGACCCTCGGGAGATCAGCCCGGTCCTGTCCTTCTTCGGGATCAGGGGTGAGTTCCCGCCGTCCTGCTCGTCATCGTCTTCATCGTCATCCTCGTCGTCATCGCTCGGAGGGAGGTGGAGAACGCGGGACCCGGGCCGGGGGAGGGGAGCCCTCGACTCTCCATCAGTCGCCTCAGAGTCAGGCCCTTTTCCCCGCTCCCCTCCTTCCTGCTCTTTGCTGGAATCGTCGGAGGGCACGTCCACCGGTTCCTCCGGAGTTTCCATGGGCACGGGCCCATCCCCGTTGCAGACGGGCATGGACTCCACTACCTGCTCCCAGTCGTCACGGAGGAACAAGGGCGTAGGAGCGCACGCCGACCTCGCCACATCGCCCCCGACCAGAGATTGGAGGACACCAGCCAGATCTCCGTCGGCTAAGGCCGCGGGGCTCGGACAGGGCCTCCACATCGGAAGCGAGTACTGCCGAAGCAGAGCCAGCCGGCCTCAGATCCGCGTCCATCTTCTCCAACATCAGCTTCGCGCGGGGGTCCATGAGCTCCGCTCGACCCCAATTACTGGAGCTCGTGGGCTGCTGCGTTGGCAAGATCAGCCGAGGGTGGATGCGCCCAGCATCCACCAAGACCCACTTGCTCCTGAAGCCCTCAATCCTTTTCCCGGGGTTCGAAATGGCAATGGCGCCACCGTACGCGACGAAGCTCGCGCACGCGGAAGGAGTACCACGAGAGGTCCGGAGGTAGAAGTAGTGGCGCAGCAAGGCCACTGAGGGCTGCACCCCTACGTGAGCCTCGCAGTAATAGGCGAAGATTGCCAGGAGAAGGACGGAGTTGGGGTGGAGATGCAGGGCTTGCAGCTTATAGTGGCGGAGGAGAGAGAAGAGGAACTCGGAGAAGGGAGGCACCAGGCCAGCAGCAATGGCACTTACAAAGAGCGGATACAAGGTGCTCCCTTGACCCTCAGGGGTGGCGGAGCCGGCTTTAAACACCTTTGCCCCGTTGACGCCCCGTGCCGTCGCCATCCGGCGCAACTGGGCAAGGCTCGCCTCCGACACGTTCGGCGGGTCCAGGGCGGACGAGTACCAAGCTACGGCCGGGGCTGGCGAGGCGCCATGGCTTCCTAGGTCACACGGTCGGAGCAGATCTGGAAATTTTGGAGGAAGGAAGGAGAGGCACAAGAAAGGGGATCTGAGCAGCAACCGGGGAAAGCAAGGAGCAAAGCCTAGTCGGGTGCCGCTCCTTAATCAACTCGCGCGGTTGCTAAGGCGCCCACGTCCAGTCAACCGCCATGCGGCGCCCAAGGCCGCAGGTTGTTAGGGCCCGCGGCGCTTCGCTCTTGCCCTTCCGCCTCCCTGCACGGCCAAGTCCGGGCGCGCCTTGGGCCCGGGGGCTACTGTCGGCGTTCTGGGAACGGGGGTCCCCAGACTTGCCTGCCTGTGGCCTACGGCGTGGCTCAAAAGGGGGCCCAGCACGTCCCATCTTCACCAACACAAACCCAAGACCCTCGCGAGGGGCCAAGCCTCGTAGGGCGGACGATGCGGAGCTTCCTCAGGCACGGCCTCATCAGGCTGGCTCACGAGGAGGCGGAGAGATCAAGGCGGGGTACCTCACGAGGTGCCCGTGACGCAAGCCATGACGACCAAGGGCGCCAGGCGGGTGCCAGCCCGCGCAGTGTCCTCCTTCCCTCTTTGGTGCAAAGGGGGCAAGCGCAGCCGCGGAGTACCGAGGCATCAGGCAAAGGTTGCCATTTCGGGGATCGAATTCATGATCTCAGGAAGACTTACTAAATGACATTGATTTCTCTCCCGCTTCAAGCAGATACCTGTAGCAGCCGCTGCGTCCCACACTGCGGAGATTGCCGAACTGAACCAAAGTCTAGAGCGGGCCAGAGAATAAATTGCCGATTGCAAATGCAATTGAGGGATAAACAAGGTATGCATCGGTATTATGTGCATTTATTGTGAGATAAATGTTTAGTATGAAATAAGCCGCATAATTTGTGCTAGGAGTTATGACCGAAGTCGGGGCCCTCAAAAGGGCCGTTGCCGAGGCCGAGAAAAAGGTGGCCACAGAGCGGGCTCTTCGTGAGAAACACGAAGCCAGAGTTATTAAAGCTGAGCAGGGGCTGCAAGAGGCCGTAAGTAAATGCAAGGCCTTGGAGCAGAGTTTAACGGAGAAAGAGTCCGAACTCACCAAGGCGCGCCAAGCCACGAGCGACGCCCAGGGGGAAACCCAAAGCGTGCTGCAGGGGATCCAAGAGGCGAGGAAGATCACGGCAGGTAAGCTTTTCCCATGTAAAGAAAATATTGGAAGGAAAAACTATGTTTTTGATTATGAATCTGGACTTCTCAGGTGTATTTGCCGAGCTGCCACATAGTATATTAGATGCCGCTCACTTCTACCGAGCCAAAGGAAGGAACACCGCCGATAAGCTTTTTCGGTCTCAGTATTTGGTGCCGAATTATCCGGTGCCTTTTGCCGATCAACTAAAATAGCTGATCGAACTGCATAAGGCGGCAGAACTAGCCATGAAAGATGTGGTTATCCGGCTATGGCCTGCCGAACCGATTCCAAGCAGCTACTTCGTGCTCGTAAGGCGGCTTATAAGCGCTTGCCCTCGACTTGACGTCATCAAGTGGTCGGTATGTATAGAAGGAGCGCGAATGGCCTTCGCCCTTGCAAAGGTGCACTGGGGGAAGATGGATGCCGAAAAGCTGGTGACGGAAGGACCGCCGGAGGGGAAGGAGCACCGCAAGCCCAAATCATATTATAAGAATGTCCTGAAAGGATCCTACCTTGCAGCGGAGCTATGTACCAAGGACATTATATTTCCCTGAATGCGGACCTATTGTCCGTTGTAATGTTTAAACAAGGTCGTTGATATGTCAACTGTTATATAAAAGTTTACCCTCCTGTGCGGCCGTTTGTATATTAAGGCTGAGAGTTGGCCAGTCGTCGGCTTCTTCCCCCACGTAAGGAGTACGGGGGTGTTCGGGATAAACCCGAGCACTCTTTATCCCAGTTTTGGGTCCTCCAAGGGAGGTGCTCAGCACAACAAACCAGGCAGTTGGACTATAGGGCTTTATCACTCTCACTTAGCCAGAGGAGCTTTAGTATGGTCGGCGCAGCCCCTTGTGTTCGGAAGACCGTACTAGGGGCTCTATAAGCGCCTGATCAAAGAAAAAAGCCGATCCTTCACACACCACATTGGTTATGGCATTATGCGGGAGAAATCCTTAAAGATTTTGTGACCGCTCGAACAGCTGATCAGCTCTCGCCGTATCATGACAGTCAGTTTTCGGCTTTCTCTACTGAGGTGCTCGTCCGAAAGAACCGGGACACAATCGCAGTAGTTCTCCCAGTGCTACCTTAGCCGATATAGCGGAACGTAAGGTACCAAAGCATAGGAGCCGGGCAAACCCAACTATTGACCCAAGACATGATTCGGAGCTGATGCATATAATGCTATAAGTTCAGGGTGCCGAACTTCCGTGAAGGTGTTCGGACTTTTATTGCTGTGTAACGGGGAAGACGAAGCCCCTGGCATATTTAGGGCATATCACTGTGTTCGGATTCCATTTGACGAAATGATTTCGATAAGAAATAACCAGCAGGTAAACATCATATGAATCCACATGTTGTATAAATAATACGTCTATGCGTATGGTACAAGTAATGTGATAAAAAAAAGGAGTTGTGATAGCGGAACCTGCTGTGACCAGGGGAAGAGGTTGAGTGTGGGTCCGTATTGTAGCCGGACGGTCGCTGCGGGGGATGTCTAAGGACCCCAGACGCGGTCGAGCTGCATCTATGGAGTCTGTCTTGGTCGGTGCAAAGGTGAACCTGCAAAGGAAATATAAGAAATGTTTATGTGCCAGAGGGCGGTTGAGCCGCTGAGTTCGGCCTGTCGTTCCCTTTCCCGGAGTGTTTAATTGAACCCTGGACGAGCCGGAGTATCCTTCCGCAAAGTAGTTCGCAGCCCCTCGACGGTGTCCGGGAGCCTAGGTGTCGACTCGAGGTTTGGCTGCAAGGTGCTGCTCGGTGTTCCTGCTGCTAAGCAGTGGTGTATTTGTTGGCGTTGAAAGAAAATTCGGCCTTGCCATGAACCGTGATGACACCGCGTGGACCGGGCATTTTGAGCTTATGGTAGGCATAATGTGGCACCGCGTTGAATCGAGCGAACGCGGTTCGCCCAAGCAGTGCTTGATAGTCACTGCGGAAAGGGGCGATTTCGAAGATTAACTCTTCGATATGGTAATTGTCTGATGATCCAAAGATTACCTCGAGGGAAATGGCGCCTGTACAGCTGACCTCCATACCTGGTATGATGCCTCTGAAAGTGGCCTTAGTGGGCTTGATCGATGACTGGTCGATGCCCATCTTGCGCACTGTATCCTGGTAAAGCAGATTTAAACTTCTACCTCCATCCATAAGGACCCGAGTGAGGTGGAACCCGTTTACTATTGGGTTGAGGATTAGTGCGGCTGGATTGCCCCGGTTGGCGTTGACTGGACGATCCGTGTAGTTGAAGGTGACCGGCCATAGCTTATATTGTGGGACAGCGAGTTCCGTTGGGCCGCCATCCTTAAGGGTGTATATCTGGTCCAAGTGGTCCGTTTGGGTGGTATTTACCACATTCACTGATTGAGTAGGGGGGATTTCTTTTGCCCTCCTTTGTTCGGAAATCTGGTCTCTTTGTCGCTATCGTCGCTTTGAGACCCCTCTTTGTGTTTGGCGCCTGCCTTGCCGGCTTGTTTGAAGACCCAACATTCTCTGTTGGTATGGGTGGCTGGCGTTTCTGGGGTGCCATGAATTTGGCATTGGCGAGCTAGTATGCGGTCCAGACTGGATGGACTCGAATTTGTATTTTTGGGCGGCCCTTTCCGCTGACCGGGCTTTGGGACCCTGAACCCGGCATTAACTGCCGTATTATCGGTTTTATCACCATATTTGCGGCGCTTGTGTTTGTTGCGTCATGGTTTGCTGTTGGCATCTTTGGTATCCGAAGTGCCCAGATTCCTCGGTGTGTTATTGCTACGAGCCAGCCAGCTATCCTCGCCCGCGCAAAAGCGGGTCATGAGTGTCGTGAGGGCTGCCATAGACTTCGGCTTCTCCTGGCCAAGGTGGCGGGCAAGCCACTTGTCACGGATGTTGTGCTTGAATGCCGCTAGGGCCTCTGCGTCCGGACAGTCGAAAATTTGGTTTTTCTTAGTCAGGAACCGAGTCCAGAATTGTCTGGATGATTCCCCTGGCTGCTGAGTTATATGGCTCAAGTCATCAGCATCCGATGGTCGCACATAAGTGCCGTGGAAGTTGTCAAGGAATGCGTCTTCCAGATCCTCCCAACTGCCAACGGAGTCTGTTGGCAAGCTATTCAGCCAATGCCGAGCTGGTCCTTTGAGTTTTAGTGGGAGGTACTTGATGGCATGTAAATCATCACCGCAAGCCATGTGGATGTGAAGGAGGAAATCCTCAATCCATACAGCGGGATCTGTTGTACCATCATATGATTCGATATTTACAGGTTTGAAACCCTCCGGGAATTCGTGATCCATAACTTCATCAGTGAAGCATAGGGGGTGTGAGGCGCCTTTGTGCCGGGCTATATCACGATGCAGTTCATATGAGTCTCTTCTGCTGTATTCGGCCCGGCCGGATTTGCTCTTAGTGTATCCGGCGCGACGATCATCGTCCCGTGTTTGCGCGCGTGTCCGTGAGCCGTATATTGACCTTGTAAGTTTTGCCTTACTATATAATACGTCTGCAGGTCCCGTGTGTTGCCCTGGGCCTTGGTATTTTTGATTGAGTGGCAGCGGGGTGCAGGCTGAACTTTAGGCTGAAACGCCTCTCTGGCTTGGCCACGCGGTGGCTGGTCAGCCGCATCGTGCAATGGTGAATGAGGTTTCAATGCTTCCTCCTCGAGGTGAGGTAGCAACCTGCGTTTTGGGTAACTCTTGGAGGGGCGCTCGAGTTCGTATTCCTCGGCCGCAAGGACTTCGGTCCATTTGTCTACTAGCAAGTCTTGATCAACTTGAAGCTGTTGTTTCTTCTTCAGGCTATTTGTTGTGGCCATAAGCCGGCGCTTGAAGCGCTCATGCTCGACGGGGTCCTTAGGCACGATAAATTCTTCGTCGCCGAGGCTCGCCTCGTCTTCAGAGAGAGGCATGTAATTGTCCTCCTCCGGTTCTCCATCTGCTGCCCGCTCTGGAGGGCTAGCTTGTTCATCCTCCGGCTCTACATCGTGCTGGAGGGGATTGTGGTTGTCTTCGACACTATCCGGAGTGTTATTATCTCCTGTGCCGGTATCACTACTTTTGCTATTGCAGGACTTAGAGCGGCGCCGCTAACGTCGACGCTTGGGTGGCTTCTTCAAGGGGTCATCCTCCGCTGTCTCGTCGCCATTGCCTTCTTTAGGGGTGTCCACAATGTATATGTCATATGATGAGGTAGCGGTTCGGTGCCCTGTGGGCGGTGGTTCCTGCTCGTCTCCTGCATCGTCGTCCATACCGTTGATGTCTTCGGAGTCAAGGTCGAGCATGTCGGTTAAATCGTCGATAGTGGCTACTAAGTGGGTGGTGGGTGGGCAGCGAATTTCTTCGTCGTCCGCATCCCATTCTAGCCGAACATAGTTCAGCCAAGGTTCTCCTGACAGGGAGAGAGACCTTAATGAATTTAGCACATCGCCGAAGGGCGAGTGTTGAAAGATATCCGCGGAGGTGAACTCCATGATCGGCGCCCAGTCGGATTCGACGAGCACGGATGTGAGCGGCTCGAAGTCCGTGGCCGGAGGTGAATCCAGTGGTTCGGCGACACGGCTCTTGTAAGGGATGAAGTCAGTATCCGGCTCTATTGCCACTGAGAGTGCGGCCTCCATGGCGGGGTCTGTCCCTCCCCTCTCGGATGGTGCAATTGGCTCCGGATTGAAGGCCGGAGTAGTTGCATATGCGATCTCCGGAACACTGTCCGACGGCAAAGTTACGTCGTGCTTATTGTGACTGTGCGGCGCACCTGACACGGGCTCGAATCCGTCGAAGATCAAGTCTCCGCGGATGTCGGCAGTGTAGTTTAAGTTTCCGAACCTGACCTGATGGCCAGGGGCGTAGCTCTCGATCTGCTCCAGATGGCCAAACGAATTGGTCTGCAGTGCGAAGCCGCCGAATACGAAGATCTGTCCGGGGAGGAAAACCTCACATTGGACCGCATTGTTACCGATGATCGAAGGAGCCATCGGGCCTTACGGTGACGACACAGTGGAACTCTCAATGAAAGCACCAATGTTGGTGTCAAAACCGGCGGATCTCGGGTAGGGGGTCCCAAACTGTGTGTCTAAGGCAGATGGTAACAGGAGGCAGGGGACATGATGTTTACCCAGGTTCGGGCCCTCTTGATGGAGGTAATACCCTACGTCCTGCTTGATTGTTCTTGATGATATGAGTATTACAAGAGTTGATCTACCACGAGATCGTAGAGGCTAAACCCTAGAAGCTAGCCTATGGTATGATTGTATGTTGTCCTACGGACCAAATCCCTCCGGTTTATATAGACACCGGAGGGGGCTAGGGTTACACAGAGTCGGTTACAAGGGAGGAGATCTTCATATCCGTATTGCCTAGCTTGCCTTCGATGCCAAGGAGGTCTTCAATCTTGTATCTTCATAGTCCAACAGTCCGACCAAAGGATATAGTCCGGCTGTCCGGAGACCCCCTAATCCAGGACTCCCTCAGAGGGACTTTGGGTGGGCCAGGCTGGTCAGGAGTGGGCGTGGCAGCTGTCCGCCTGTCCCTACCGGACGTCCGAAAATGAGAGGATGCACCGACTCTGGCGGCTAAAATCGTACACTACACACCATCTCTCTGTAGGAGTAGGTCGATCTGTCGCTCTCTCTAACACACCCATGCTGTTAAACAGATTCACGCACACGCACACACAGGTTCATAGAATAGGAAAATCGTGCGAGTGCGAAGCCACATGAAGTGAGATACAAATGGAGTACGTACAAGAAGAGAAGAGGTGACGAATATTCCATCAAACTTGGACTGAGGATTAGTACTCCCTCTGTCTAGGTGTTAATTCATCCTACGGAAATCAGATATTCCCAAAATGGTTAGGCGTCGTCCATTAACTGCGCATCTCAATCCCCTCCTGGCCTCGTTGCTAGCGAGCGTTGTTACTTAGGGAGCATTTGGATCCTTAGCATGAACAACTTATAGCATAGCCGGGCAAGGTTAGGCGTTTGTAACTGTTAAAATACGTTCGCTTTTGTGGGCCAACTAGCTTGGGTGGGCTAGAAAAACCTTGCTAGCTCAGGAGATCCAGATCGGCTCGCTTCCGACGGCGAACTTCGCGTAGTAGTAACATAGACTAGTAGGCTTCCAAAAAAAACATAGACTAGTAACATATGCATGTTGTACTAGTCCAAGTTACTCACCACTATGACCAGCCAAAGCAATGTAACAAAACGCTCCTTACTCTGCCGTGTTATCTCCCCCGGAAACCCAATGCATGGAGCGCAACTACGCATTGATCAGTCAAGAAATCAAAGTCAGTTTGCATGCGAGTTAATACGTGGCCCTGCATGTTAGTTAAAACGGCATCTCTTAGTTGTTTGGATTAATTGTTGCGTTTAGAGACAGAAATCAGGGCTTTGATTGGAGGAATGACCGGTCAAGTTTCTCCTTCTCCTCCAATCTGCTTGCACCTTGGTCCCGCTGCACCTTCTAACGTGACTTATTACACCTAGACGGAGGGAGTCATACGAGATACGGTGGCACACTGACTTAGGTCGAATACAAGTGCCCAAAATTGTGTGCATGCTATAATAAGGATTAACTTAAAATAGTATGTGAGGGAACAGAGGCATCAATTGGATAGTGTTCCCGAGCAGTAGCGAGATGTGTGAGGTAAGATACACCGCCGACGCTTTTAATTTTCTTATTAATTTGTTTGTTTCACCCTCTGACTAGGGGGACCCAACATACTACGTGGAGAGAGGTAACGTACTACTGGTCAAAATGGATGGATACGGAGCTATACGATCTCGTAGTGACCATATAATCACCTCATCACGTATAAGCTGCAGCCTCAGCGCTTGTTTTCTAGGGTTTGCACTCTTCACACTCTCTCCAGTATATATATACACGCCGGAGCCTCAGCGCTTGTAGTTGCTCTCTTCACACTCTCTCACCCTCTCCAGATCTAAGCAAGACTTCGTTGGCCTCTCTATCTCTCTCCCCTTACTACCGGTTTTCTTGTAGTTGCTCTCTTCACACTCTCTCACCCTCTCCAGATCTAAACAAGACTTCGTTGGTCTCTCTCTCTCCCCTCACTTCTGGTCAAAGAGCCGGCCGGATCCGTCCACCTGGAAGGGAAGGAGGCTTAACGCTGTCGCCGTCGGTGAGGGAGGTGGGAATCCACTACCAGCGCAGCTGTTCACTTTCACCCAGCGGCGGCGCGGGAGGGCTTCCGACCCCTTCTTCTTCGCCGTCATACAAAGTGTGGGTCGAACGGCCTCCGGTCGCGCACTTCTGCACTCGAATCTAGGTGTTGGATCAAACAGGAAAGTAGTGGGGAAAGTTGTATACCATGAATCTAGGACGTGGTTCATAGAGGAAAGGAATGGGGGAAAGTAGTGGGAAAAGTTGTATAGCATGAATCTAGGACGTGGTTCAAAAAGTAAAGGGAGGGGGAAAGTTGTGGGGAAAGTTGTATCGCATGAATCTAAGACGTGGTTCAAAGAGGACAAGAATGGGGGAAAGTAGTGGGGAAAGTTGTATAGCATAAATCTAGGACGTGGTTCATAGAGGAAAGGAAGTGGGGAAAGTACTAGTACAGACTGGCTATCCAGCACCTACGTTGGTCGAAAAGGGAAAACAATGACAAATGCAGTATGCACATCTATAACGAACTGATCTTTTGTTTTGGGGGACAAGGATGTAGAGTTTCAGCAGGACTAGATTTGCTGTGCTCACATAGGGAAAGGTGTCTAAAGATAACAAAACTGGGACCAACACAAATATGCTCCTTGGTTGTTTGTTCTTTGTTGCAACAGACTGTGCATCACCCCAGTACATAGGTAGATGCACATGGTGTTGGTGCATCCACTGTCCCGTGCAACTCTTTAGCTGTTGTTAATCTAAGGCCATGTTTGGTTAAAAACTCCCTAGTCCCCACCTGCTTGGTTCCAGGGACTAAACATGGACTAGAGGTTATTAAATGACATGCTAAAAGACCATGTTACCCCTAGTAATGAACTAATAGAGACAAGGTGCGATGCGTGGCAGGGGCAACTGTTGGAAAAAGTCCCAAAAAGACTCTCCCTCGGGGTCTTCTTTCTTTAGTCCCAAATGCCCACTTTTAGTCCCTAAAAGTCCCTCCTGTTTGGTTTAGATGGGACTGATACGGAGTCTTCTTAGTCCCTCCACCAAAATGTCCCTGTAAACAAGCACCCACTAATAATGCTGCTAGAAAATTGATGCAATGCCACAGTTAAAAGCAAATTACATGTTTAACAAATTTTATTGTTAATATAATATCTCTATTAATATTAATCAATGCCACCGTTTGAGAAATGCTACAGTCTTTCTTTCTTTCCCATTTAGGTAAGGTAGATGCTTCTTTTTGTTGGCTTCTGTATCATCCACCGTTATTGACCACTAGTTGTTTCCTTTGCACCTCTGTGTAAACAGGGTTATCTACTTCACCTCATTGCCATTGTGACATTTTGTTGCACTGCACAAAACACTATTGTTTTAAGAGTGTTTTGTGCGGTTCAACCAAAATGTCACACCGACAACGTTGGTTTATTGCTTGATCTTAGTGGAACTGCATAAGAGGAGATCTTACTTCCTATCCGTGTTGGCAAATTTGGTTCAGATCTTGTTCTTGTGAGTTGTTTGAATTTCGCGTCATCAGAGGTCAGTACTAGCCTTCTTTCACATGATTCTGCAGTGTGCTTTCATATATTGTGCTAATTGTATGGTAATGTTGCTTGATTTTACTAAACTGCACAAATGGAGACAAGACTTCCAATCTGTATGTGCACAGCAATATCCCATTGAGGTAAGATAAGGATATTTCACAACTGCTGGCCTGTATTTTGCCACTTTCATCAGAAAATTAATGTCATTGTTTAGTGCTATACTTGTGCAACCTAATTGACATGCCAAATCTTACATTGAAGGCGAAGCTTGTCTGTTATTGAACCAAGTGATGAAGGGGAAGAACAAGCGGAAGAAAAACAAAAATCAACTCCTGGTGCTGTAATTAACCACTGGAACTGTGATGACACAGGTAATGATATAGTTTTGCATCTTAATTTATTGCTATGGCTGGAACGATCAATTGTTTTGCCACTGATTTGATTCCACTCTTAATGTAATACGTAATTATCTCTACTTGTGCAAACAGGGATCTTCTTTGAAGATACCATATATTTTAGTGGAACTGCACAAGAATATGTTGGAAACATTAATCTAATCGAGGAGTATATAGTAAGCATGGCCACCACAGTAGATAGCAACAGATGGTTCTGGAGAAGTGCTTCATCTGTGTACTCTACACAATAAGCCTCTTGACAAAGGTTGGTACTCGCCCACTGATTTCATCCATATGATTGAGCTTTGTTATCTCTATTGGTGTTGTGCTACTGTTTAGATACTATCAACAAAAAGTGGTATTGTCCTTGAGAAGTGCTTCATCTGTGCTGTTTTAAATATTTCCTTTCCTTTTTTTCAAGCAAATAGGGATGCTAGCATTTAGTTATCCTCTTGTCTTTGCACAACAGGATCATCCTCCACTGAAGAAGAATATGGAGTACGTGAAGTGACTAGTTCCGATTATGCCAGGATGAAGAAGCCTTGTCTATCTTCTCATCAGAAGGAGCAGTTGAAGGATGGTTACATTACCCCCACAAGACCAAACTAACTTCAACTTAGAAGGACTGACAAATCTCCATTTTCTTGCTGTGATGCGCGAGCACAATGTTGTTCTAGGATTCTTTCCGGTGAGTTCCATTTTTTGAAAAGTGTGCTCTACATGGACCATGTCGGTGCCTGTTTAAACTGTCAATTCATAGTACATTTTGCTTTATACTAATCACTTTTTTGTATTTGCGCAAACAGGGTGCTCAGCATGATTTCAATGGAAACTGCACAAAATGTTCATGAATACATCGAATCATTCATTTCCACGACAAGAAAGGAGGTGCCGATAAGTTCAAGGTGTTGCAACATATAAGGGCGAAATCATACAAGCTACGCGCGAATTTGGTTGATTTTGGTGGAACTGCACAAAAAGAATAGCTGGTTTATTTAGCATGAGGTGCCATGTCAATGTCCAAACTGATGGAAAACCCTGCCCATTCCACAGTCGTAGGCATTTGATATTTTGGAATGGGAAAACCTTGTCAAATTTGCTCATTGATTTTAGCAAGAAGACATGCGTTTGATATTTTCAAATGGGATTCCCGTTGCCGTCAGCAGCATCGATCCATTTTTTCTTTATTCTTTAGTTGTGAAGTAAATATTGGCTCTGACATGTGAATCGCTGAGATGCATAATCATAGATTGTTTTGAATGTTCTCTATGAATTGCCAGGCCTGTGTGTTTGATTGCAATGTACAGGAACGCTAAAAAGCTGCTCAAACTCTTTGTATTCCTTCTGTTCCTTTTTACTTCGCACATTGTGAAAGTGCATACTTTTTTATATAAGATTGGTCAAAGTAGAGATACTTTGACTACAGACAAAACTTGTATGCAGACTAGAAACACTACTAGGGAAAAGCCTAGCAGCAGCGCGGGTTTTCGGCCTTTTACTAGCGCGGGGGCCGGCGCTACTAATAAGGCGCTACAGCTAACGTATTGTAGTAGCGCTGGTCCACCCGCGCTACTGCTACACAAGTGTTGCAGCAGCGTGCTTAAAGGAACCTCGCTGCTGCTAATAGCTATAGCGCGCTTCCCCTGTGTGCGCTACTGCTACAACCATGCTGCTGCTAACTTTTCTCCACTCGCTACTGCTAATTTTAGTTGTTTTTTGTTTTTTTCGGCATATTTGTTTTGTATTTGAACAAATGCCTGCGAGACCACAAATGTAATCATAGCATATACATACAAATAGTCTCATCATAATCATCATCCAACACAAGTGGTATCTTGTCATCATCTCGAAAATAGCGATACAGGCAAGTATCGAATACTTGCAACTACAACGTCATCCATCTAAACAAAGGTATACGCGAGAAGAGCTATCACTATGAGTGAGAGCGGAACTATGCAGTACATGAGATGGCGGTTACGAGTCCTCTCTCGCGCTAGCGTTAACCTCAAGTAACTAGCTTCTCGAAGGGGTCTGGGAAACCCGCGGCTTCACGTTCCGCGTCCTCCTTATCCCATATGGGCCTTTTACCGAGGTAGCCACGGCTTCCGAGGCGATGCTTCCTCGTGTTCCTTTGCTGAAGGCTCTTGAATTTCGCAGCCTTAGCCTTGGCGTCCTCAGTAGCGCAAGTGTCCTTGAACTTTTCGAACTCCTCTTCCGTAAGTATCAGATTTTCCTCCAGAATCTTGGACAGGGGTTCCTCAGCCTCAATAGCTTGTTTCACCCTCGATTTCCAGGAGGCCAAATCATTGCTGAACGTGCCCATGGCGTGATTGTTAATCTTTTTCATCTTCGGATCATCCCACGGTTGTTCTATGTTATCATCCCGATCGGGGAACTTGAATCTCTTGTGCAACTTCGTTAGGAGCAACTGTGTCAAATGTTCTTTACTCCTTAAGTCATCGTCATTGATGCTCGTGCATTCCCATAGGATGCATCCTACTTGGTTCCCATAGCACTTGCGAGGTTCTTCCGGCTCTAACGGCTCAAACTTGCCGAGTGCCATCTTTGTGATCACAAGTCGTCCAATCCCTAGTTTGTTAGGTTTTCGTATCCTCGGCTTCTTATGCCTCTTTTCGGTACCGGCATCGGCTCCGGTATCTTCCCCGGCGGTACCTTCCCCACCGGTCTCGGCGCCGCCATCGGTGCCGGCGCTGTCGCTGTCGGTGTCGGCGTCAGTACCATCATCGAGGCGGACCTGCAAACCTTGCTTAGCAGTCAAAAAGTCGAGGTAGTCTTGTTCACCCTCGTAATCCATCTCGTCTGCATCTTGGTCAGAAGGCCTACTTTCTTCGTTGTTCGACATGTTTCCTATGATTAAGTGTCCTCATTTATTTCTAAAAGTATGAATAAATGAAAAATGAGATAAAAAAGAAATCTATGTGCCAGCACTCGATATGCCAACTATGTAGCACAAATCATGCCTTTATTCATGGGAAATTTCGGCATGACCTTTGCTAGAAAATGGACATATCGAGCGCCTGAAATTCATCGGAAAAGAAATGAATCAACATTCCGGCGTAACATAGGCAACTCGGATCATTTACCAAAACATGACATGTCCAAAACATGACATATCCACATATCACATGTCCAGTTCAAATTTGCATATAAATTCAGCAAATTTTGAAACCTATCTAAATTCATAACTAAATAGATAACCTAATTAACATAACTAAAACCTAAGAAATTAAACCTAGCTAGCAGAGAGAGAGAGGGGGGGGTGGTTTACAGAGGGTGCAGGGCGAGGAGGCAGGCCCGACGACGGCCGAGGTTGG
>NC_041392.1:254544386-254815379 GCF_002162155.2 Triticum dicoccoides | reverse complement strand
GTCGGGGGCGGCGGGGTCGAGGGCGAGCGCACGGGGGTCGGGGGCGAGCGCGCCGAGGTCGGGGGCGGGCGCGGCGGGCCGGGGAAGAGAGAGTGGGGATTTTGGGGAAAAGAGGCGGGATGAAGCAGGGAGAGGGAGAATTTTGGGTTAAGTGGACGTAGCAGTAGCGTGTTTACACGAAACGCGCTACTACTATTACGAGAAGCTATAGCGATTTTCTGCAGAAACCGCTACTGCTACCTTGACTAGCTGTAGCTCTTTTTCACTAAAGCGCTACTGCTATAACCAGTTTCCGTTTTTTCTTTTCCTCCGCATAATAGGAACATATATATTACATCATTGGACCCTTGCATAATAATGGCTAAGTGTGTATACAAAGTAGGAACTAATCGAAATAAATTCATTCATACACGGTCGAATTTCATATAAACATACCGGATTTCATTACATTTCATACATTCTTCAACTAAAAATGGGTGCGCTGGAGGTATAATTAATTAACCGAAGCTACCCACCTGTGTCCTGCTGAGTCGAACAGAAGCTCCAGTGACTTAACTGCAGGTGCAGTTGCGTAACTGACATGTGGCCCAGATGCCTGTTGGGCCCACGGGTCAGTCAGCCAACTGCACCAGCAGTTAAGTAGAAGCAGCGTCCTTCTCCAACATAGCTCTCCGACTCCACGTCACCGCCAAGAAGCTAACCGTCCGTCAGTGGTCAACCCGCCTAGCTTGGCTTCAACCGAGGGTAGCAGCAGTGGCCTTACTTGGACCCGAGCGGCAGCGACCTACCGTGTTCTACTCTTCCTCGTTTTCTGTGTGGCGCGGCCTCGCTGGCAGCGGGGCGGGGCCTCGGCGGAGCCAGTGATGTCCTCTGTCTCCTTGCCGGCGAGCGGTGCCTCGGCGGAGCGGGGGAAATCCTCCCCCTCATTGCGGGCAGGGTGGGGCCTCGGCGGAGCCGGCGGTGTCCTCTTCCTCGTTGTTGGCGTCGCGGGGCCTCATCGACGCCAGCGGAGCGGGGATTCGTCGGAGCCGGCATTGTCCTCTGCCTCGTCCTCGGTCTCGCCAAACAGCGCCTTGCCAGCTTCATAGCCCTCTTTGTAGGCGGCCGCAGCCTCCGCCACCCGCATGCGGTACCGCTAGCGCTCGAGGCGGCCCTCACGGGCGGAGCAGTACGAGTCGAGCAGCGCCTCCTGCTCCGCCCGCTCCGCGGCGATCTGCTCCTTCGCCTGCAGGTGCTCCTGGAGGAGATGGTGGTTGTAGGCGGCGTCGTCCTGTGCCTCTCGGAACAGCTCCTCACGCTTCTGCATCACCGTGTCCATATATTGAGCACGGGCCTCGCCGATGGTCATGGTGCAATGCACCGGCGAGGATGGCGTGGAGGAGGGGGTTGGTGCCGGATCGTCGACTACCATGTTCTCCATTGGGACGTCGTCGTCCTCCGGCTGCCTGCCGGCTAGCCATTCGACAACAATGGCTGCCATCTCCTTGTGGTCCGTCGTCCGCTCGTCCCGAAGAGCGCTGGAGCGCGAGGAAGCCATGGTGGGCAGTAGTGGTGTGGACATGAGAATAGGAACAGATGCGGATGACTGCGGCTATGGCCGATGCAGCAGTTTATATAGCAATGGTGGGCGGCGGAGGGATGGACGTGTGGCACCGGAGTAGCCGCCTCGGCAACCGCATATCATTAATGTGGGCGGCAGAAGGACGGACGGACGACGCTTGTGTCATTTGAAGGCGGAGCAATCGCATGCACCAGGAAGTGGGGCGGGCGGCGATGACCGTTTCGGGGGAAAGCGCGCGCGGGCGAGGGAGGTGGTCTGGGTGGGCCAGGGCAGTGAGACTCGGTCCAGCAGCCGGACATGCTGGCTCGCCAGCTACCTCGCCGAGCTGAGCAACGACAATCAGACGATGGACATAGCTTCCGACTAGGAGCTGGCGCCACTGTCCAAGCCGGTTCATGCCGTGTTCACCATAGAGCAGGTGCGGCCGCACTTCGACGCCCTAATGGTGGAAGAGCTACCAGCGCAGGAGGACCTGTGCTGCAACCTCCGTCTCCTCATCGAGCACTGGTAAACAAGGGAACGACAATGCCGTCGCGGACATGTGGCCCTATGATCCTGGCTCCCCGAATGAGCAGCGGGCGCTATATCAGACCATCCGTAGGGCCCGCAAGGCCCTCTCCGTCGTCCTTCGAGTTGTTGCGCTCGCCGTGGCGCCTCCGTCTCGCGTTGTCAACATGGTCAACGGACATGAGGATGAGGAGATGACTTTACTTGGAGAGGATTACAGTGGGGACCCACCAGGGCCATAGCCGAACGTACGCAAGTGCCTCCTTATTAGTATATAAAATAATATTTTTTTGCTTCCTCCTAGTTTCTTGACATGAGGGTCCCACAGCATTGTCAACCTATATAGTCAATAAACGAGAGAATTGCACAAGAAGCGGCCGACAGCTGGGACCAAGCAGCTCGAGCAATATTTGTGTTTTTGAGGTGTGAGCACTGCAGAGTTTTTCTTGAGCGATGTTTAGCCCAGATATTAATTTTTCTCCTCTGAACAACAACGAAAACATCGCTGCAGCTATTAACTGGGTGGGCTGTGGCCCGTCTAGTCCAGGCTAGATATCCAGCTCAGATATTAATTTTTTTCAAGCTGAAAATGGCTAGGCCAGCTATACTTTTTTTAGGAATACCCAGGTAAGGTCAAGTTGTTATTCTCCGCCCCGCTGGGCTGCAAATCTTTCTTAGGAGGGATGCATTAGGCTTAACAAGAAAATGGGCTTTAAGAAATAATAAATGGGATGTAATTATAAAAACTGGGCAGTAACTATAAAAAATGCACCAAACACGTAATTACTTTATAAAATATTATTTTTGGATATTGAAAATTTTAATTTCATTAATTGTTGTGAGCGCAATGTTTCATTGGATTTTTACGTAATATAAATTTATATTGAAATTGTATTTAATTTGACTAGAAATTTTGGGATCAAATTATTTTGGATCCCATCAAAATGTGGGAAATTTTATTGAATTCTGTTTTGAACGGTTGGTTGAAATGGGGTGTACTTTTAACAAACTATAAATGGGCTGTAGTAAATTCCATTCGAATTCAAAAATTGGTTGCACATTCTTACAAATCTCAAACGGGCTATAAGTTCTCTGCCACACACTTGTGTCCTTAGTAAGTTGACGCGTCCCCTAAAAAAAGAAGAGTTGACGCGTATGCAAGGCTTTGTCAACTTATAGTCAACACACGCTTCTAGCAGCAGTGTCCGTTGGATGTCCATCCAACGGATGCTATGCTTGTTCTTCAATCTCGGATATTCTAGCTTCACCCGCCCAAAAAATGATTCCTCCCCCTGACATCTGGGTGCACCGTTTAGGAAGCTGACCTGTGGGCCTACTAAGTTGACGCGTACCAAGGGCTTTGTCAACTTAGTCAATATAAACGATTCTAGCTGCAGTGACCGTACGATGTCCATCCAACGGTCGTCGTGCTTCTTCTACATCTGGTCTTCTTGCTCCAGCCGCCCAAAGCAGCACCGGTTGTGCCGCCTGCTCCTGCCTCCCGTGGACGGCTGTGCTGCCGCGCAGGCCTCACCGCCCCCTACTACTCCCATCGCTGGCCAGGGCATCCCTCCACTCACCCACACCCCCTGTTATTCTGCGGCGACGGCAGCCTCACACCGCAGCCGAACCAGTGAACCCTCGTACTCCTCTCCGTGTGGGCATCCACTGCCGCGTCTTCCCCGGCTCCGCATCGTCCCCTTCCTAGGCCTCGCCGTCGTCCACCGCCCTGGCAGTGGCGGAGCTACAAAGAACTCGTTGGGCGGGCCATGCTGAGGAAGAGTTTGCCCTCATGTATAGATCCTAGACTGGGCTAATAAGCTGAGCATACTGCTCATGTATAGAATTCATTTTTGCTCCAAACATGGGCGGGCCAGGGCACAGGTTTTCCCTCATGTAGCTCCGCCAGTGTGCCCTGGTGCTCTTGGCGTGGCATGGTCAACGTGGTCAAGGAACGACTTCCATCGGAAGAGTACTGTACGTGGAGAGGCTGACAGCTGGGTCCACGGCAGCTGCAAGGAAGTGCCTCCTTATTACGCGGAAAATAATTATTCCTCCACCTGACAGTGGGGACCCACCGGACGGGCCACCATATTTGGCGAAAAAACGTTTCCCCCCTGACTACTGGGACCCACCGGACGGGCCAACGTATTTCGTGAAAAAACGTTCCCCCCGCTGTCAGCTCAGACCCACCGGAGGTGCCTCCTTATTACGCACAAAAAATGAATACCCCCTGCTAGTTGGGACCAACCTTGTGGGAGGCTTACTTGTGGGCCTACTAAGTTGACGGGGACGGAGTGCTTTGTCAACTTAGTCAATATGAAAGATTCTAGCTCCAGTGACAGTATGATGTCCATCCAATGGCCGTAGTGCTTCTTTAACCTCTGGTCTTCTTGCTCCAGCCGCCCAAAGCATCGCCGGTCGTGTCGCATGCTCATGCCTCCCGTGGCTGGCTGTGCTACCATGGAGGCCTCATCGCCCCCTACTATTCCCATCACTGGCCAGGCCCTGCGGCGACGGCAGCCTCACACCGCAGCTGAACCAGTGAACCCTCGTACTCCTCTCCGCGCGGGCTTCCACTGCCGCGTCGTCCCCTTCCTAGGCCTCGCCGTCGTCCACCGCCCTGGTGCTCTCGGCGCGGCGTGGTCAACGTGGTCAAGGAACGGCTTCCATCGGACGTGGACTGTATGTGGAGAGGCTAACAGCTGGGTCCATGGCCGTAGGAAGGAAGTGCCTCTTTATAACGCGCAAAATAATTATTCCTCCACCTGACAGCAGGGACCCACCAGACGGGCCACCATATTTCGTGAAAAAATGTTTCCCCTGACTGCTGGGACCCACCAGCTACATCTTCCCACGCAAGGAAGTGCGTCCTAAAAAACGATTCACCCCCCTGACTGCTGGGACCCAACAGCTACATCTTCGCATGCAAGGAAGTGCCTGACAGTCGGGACCCACCTGGTCGAAGCTTACATAGCATTGTCATTCTGGTCGCGAACGTGTACGTACATACTGGTCGATGTAGAGGCGCGCACGTGTCGTAGTAGAGGCTTGCACGTAGCATGTACATGTATGTACAGCGGCCAGTGTGCAAGAAAGAAAATATGACCACGTACGTACATACGGGCAGGGTCTCGAACGCCTACTCGCGCATATGTACGGCCAGGGCTCATATACATGGCTGGGTCGAAATAGAGAAACAACGTCGTCGCCATGTTCATGGGGAGCCAACCGGCTGGGTCGGAACGGAATGCGTCATCGTGTTCATCGGGAGGGCTTGGATGGGACAACCGATGGAAACGAGGCCTGGCGTACCGCAGAACGTAGGAAATGGCCTTGTGTTCGACCGGCCACATTCGAAACGGGATCCTGTTCATCGGGAGGGGTCTGGCATACCACAAAACGGAGGAAACGGACCTCCTATAGTCGAAACGGGGGTCTTGTCGATCGGGAGGGGTGTGGAGTACCGCAAAACGGAGGAAACAGACTTGTGTTGGAGCGCTACGGTCGAAACGGGGGTCCTGTTCATCTCCACCATCGACCCCCTCCAGCCTCCACGGGCTATTGTTCATCCACCGTCGACCTCCTCCAGCCTCCACCTGCGACAGTTCATCCACGGGCTCCTGTTCATCCAGCCTCCACCGCGCGCCACTCCACCGGCTACTGTTCAACCAACTCTCTCCACGGGCTCCTATTCAACCACCCCTCCACGGGCTACTATATATTTATCCAGCCCTCCACCGTCTACTGTTCATCCTTCCCTCCACGGGGTGGTCCTATTCATCCTGCCCTCCACGGGGTCCTGTTCATCCAGCCCCAACCGGCTCAATCGATCGGGGTACTGTTCATCCAGAGGCAACACCACAGGGTCCTGTTCATCCACCCCCACCGGGAACTATTCATCCAAACCCCCCTACAACGCTCACTATTCATCTAGAGGCAGCATCGATCGGCTTCGGTTAGCAGTAGTAGCGAAGGAATCCATCGATCGGGTTCAGTTAACAACCATCGATCGATCGCTCGGGTTCAGTAACGCGTAGCCTGCAGTGCAATCGCTTGGGTTCAGTTAGATCCCAATGCCTCACTCGGGTTCAGTTAGAGCCCAACGCCTCGCACCCACGCGCGTGTGTGTACAAGAGAAACATGCATCGCTCGGCCCCGACCACCCACCGTAACCGGGAACACCCCGATATTTTCCTCGCCCTCGCTTCTACCACGGTTTTTCCATCATGGACGGCCCAAAGAATGTCATGCAACTGCGTCTCCGGCTCACCCAGGACGAAAAGGCCATTTTCTATCATGATTTTTTGTCATGGAAGTAGGACCCCACCACATCTATGATGATACCGGGTTTTTTCACAATTATTGTCATAGAAGTGTCATAAGTATGACAGAAAAAAAATTCGTTCGGCCCAAAATGTCACGGATGTGTCTTTTTTGTAGTGCTTGATGATAGTGACTAGAGAACTTTGTTAATCACTATCTTATCTGTAAGATTAACTCCCAGTTGATCCAAGCGATTGTAGTACCCAGACATTCTGAGCACATGCTCACTGGTTGAGCTATTCTCCTCCATCTTGTAGGCAAAGTACTTGTCAGAGGTCACATACCTCTCGACACGGGCATGAGTCTGAAATACTAATTTCAACTCTTGGAACATCTCATATGCTCTGTTGCGTTCAAAACGGTTTTGAAGTCCCGGTTCTAAGCCGTAAAGCATGGCACACTAAACTATCAAGTAGTCATCATACCGAGGTTGTCAAAGTTCATAACGTCTGCATCTGCTGCTGCAATAGGTTTGTCACCTAGCGGTGCATCAAGGACATAATTTTTCTGTGCAGCAATGAGGACAATCCTTAGATCATGGACCCAGACCGCATCATTGCTACTATGACGTTTCAACTTATTTTTCTCTAGGAACATATCAAAAATAGGGGAGCTATATCGTGAGCTATTGATCTACAACATAGATATGCAAAACTATAAGACTAAGTTCATGATAAATTAAGTTCAGTTAATCAAATTACCAACGAACTCCCACTTAAATAGACATCCCTCAAGTAATCTAAATGATACATGATCCAAATCAACTAACCCATGTTCGGTCATCACGTGAGATGGGGCAGTCAATAATGGTGAACATCTCTATGTTGATCATATCTACTCTATGATTCACGTTCGACCTTTCGGTCTCTAGTGTTTCGAGGCCATGTCTGTACATGCTAGGCTCATCAAGTTTGATCCAAGTATTCCGCATGTGCAAAACTGTCTTGCACCCGTTGTATGTGAACGTAGAGTCTAGCACACCCGATCATCATGTGGTGTCTCAACACGATGAACTGTAGCAATGGTGCATACTCAAGGAGAACACTTTTACCTTGAAAAATAGTGAAGGATCATCCTATAATGTTACCACCGTACCAAGAAAAATAAGATGCATAAAAGATAAACATTACATGCAATCAAAATATGTGATATGATATGGACGTCATCATCTTGTGCTTTTGATCTCCAACCCCAAAGCATCGTCATGATCTCCATTGTCACCGGCTTGACACCTTGATCTCCATCATAGCATCGTGGTTGTCTCGCCAACTATTGCTTCTACAACTATCGCTAACGCATAGTGATAAAGTAAAGAAATTACATGGCGTATGCATTTCATACAATAAAGAGACAACCATAAGGCTCCTGCCGGTTGCTGATAACTTCTACAAAACATGATCATCTCATACAATAATGTATATCACATCATGTCTTGACCATATCACATCACAACATGCCCTGCAAAAACAAGTTAGACGTCCTCTACTTTGTTGTTGCAAGTTTTACATGGCTGCTATGGGTTTCTAGCAAGAACCGTTCTTACCTACGGCAAAAAACACAACAGTGTTTCATCAAGTTTGTTGTTTGAACCTTCGTCAAGGACCAACCACAGTCAAATTCGATTCAACTAAAGTAGGAGAAACAGACACCCGCCAACTACCTTTATGCAAAACTAGTTGCATGTCTGTCGGTGGAACTAGTCTCATGTGCGTGGACATGTAAGGTTGGTTCGGGCGGCTTCATCCCACAATACCGCCGAATAAAAATGAAACGTTGGTGGTAAGCAGTATGACTATCACTGCCCACAACTCTTTGTGCTCTACTCGTGCATATCATCTATGCATAGACCTGGCTCATGATGCCACTGTTGGGAAACATTGCATGGAAAACAAAAAAAATTATACGCACACGCAATGATCTATCCATGGAGATGCATAGCAATAAGGGGGAGAGTGTGTCTACATACCTTCGTAGACCGTAAGCGGAAGCGTTTCACAACGCGGTTGATGTAGTCGAACTTTCTTCGCGCTCCACCAATCGAGTACCGAACGTACGACACCTCCAGGTTCTGCACACGTTCAACTAGGTGACGTCCCTCACCTTCTTGATCCACTAAGGTGTCAAGGTAGTAGATGAGTTTCGTCAGCACGACGGCGTGGTGACGGTGATGGTGATGTGATCCTCGCAGGGCTTCGCCTAAGCACCGCGAAAATGTGATCAGTGGGGTAAACTGTGGAGGGGGGCGCCACACATGGCTAACAATACATGTTGTGTGTTCTAGGCGCCCCCTTCCCTACATATATATAGGTGGGTGTTGGGGAACGTAGTACTTCAAAATTTTCCTACGATAACGCAAGATCTATCTAGGAGATGCATAGCAATGAGACGGGGAGAGTGTGTCCACGTACCCTCGTAGACAGAAAGCGGAAGCGTTTTGTAATGCGGTTGATGTAGTAGAACGTCTTCACAATCCAACCGATCCTAGCACCAAACGTACGGCACCTCCGTGTTCAGCACATGTTCAACACAATGACGTCCCTCGAGCTCTTGATCCAGTTGAGGCCGAGGGAGAGTTCCGTCAGCACGACGACATGGCGACGGTGATGATGAAGTTACCGGTGCAGGGGTTCACCTAAGCACTACGACGATATGACCGAGGTGTTGAACTATGGAGGGTGGGGGGCGGGCACCACACACAGCTAAGAGATTCTCTATTGTGCTTTGGGGTGCCCATGCCCCCTTATATAAAGGAGGGAGGAGGAGGAGGCCGGCCCTGAAGGAAATATGCCCTAGAGGCAATAATAAAGTTGTTATTTATATTTCCTTATATCATGATAAATGTTTATTATTCATGCTAGAATTGTATTAACCGGAAACTTAGTACATGTGTGAATACATAGACAAATAGAATGTCACTAGTATGCCTCTACATAACTAGCTCGTTGAATCAATGATGGCTATGTTTCCTAACCATATACATGAGTTGTCATTTGATTAACAGGATCGCATCATTAGAGAATGATGTGATTGACTTGACCCATCCGTTAGCTTAGCACGATGATCGTTCAGTTTGTTGCTATTGCTTTCTCCATAACTTATACATGTTCCTATGACTATGAGATCATGCAAATCCCGAATACCAGAGGAACACTTTCTGTGCTACCAAATGTCACAATGTAACTAGGTGATTATGAAGGTGATCTACAGGTGTCTCCGATGGTGTTTGTTGAGTTGGCATAGATCTGGATTAGGATTTGTCACTCCGATTGTCGGAGAGGTATCTCGGGGCCCTCTTGGTAATGTACATCACTATAAGCCTTGCAAGCAATGTAGCTAATGAGTTAATTACGGGATGTATCATTATAGAATGAGTAAAGAGACTTGCCAGTAATGAGATTTTACTAGGTATTGAGATAGCGATGATCGAATCTCGGGCAAGTAACATCCGATGACAAAGGGAACAACATATATCGTTATGCGGTTTGACCGATAAAGATCTTCGTAGAATATGTGGGAGACAATATGAACATCCAGGTTCCACTATTGGTTATTGACCGGAGACGTGTCTCGGTCATGTCTGCATAGTTCTTGAACCCGTAGGGTCCGCACGCTTAACATTCAATGACGATCGGTATTATGAGTATATGTGTTTTGATGTACCGAAGGTAGTTTGGAGTTCCGGATTTGATCACGGACATGACAAGGAGTCTCGAAATGGTCGAGATGTGAAGATCGATATATTGGAAGCCTATGTTTGGACATTGGAATGGTTCCGGATGAGTTCGGGCAGTTTCTGGAGTACTGGGAGGTTACCGGAACCCCCCGGGGAGTATATGGGCCTTATTGGGCTTTAGGGAAAAGAGAGAGGGGCTGCCTAGGGCAGGCCGCGCGCCCCCAAGGCCTAGTCTGAATTAGACTAGGGGGAGGGGCGGCACCCCCTCCTTCTTTCTCTTCTCTCTTTCCCTTCCTTCTCTCCTACTCCTAGTTGGAAAGGGGGGAATCCTACTCCCAGTGGGAGTAGGACTCCCTAGGGCGCCCCGTAGTAGAGAGCCGTCCCTCCACCTCCTCCACTCCTTTATATACGGGGGAGGGGGCACCCCATAGACACACAAGTTGATCATTGATCTCTTAGCCGTGTGCGGTGCCCCCCTCCACCATAATCCACCTCGGTCATATCGTAGCAGTGCTTAGGCGAAGCCCTATTCCGGTAGCATCATCATCATCATCGTCAAAACACCGTCGTGCTGACGAAGCTCTCCCTCGACACTCTACTGGACCGTGAGTTCATGGGACGTCACCGAGCCGAACATGTGCAGATCACGGAGGTGCCGTACTTTCGGTACTAGGATCGGTTGATCGTGAAGACGTATGACTACATCAACCTCGTTGTCATAACGCTTCCGCTTACGGTCTACGAGGGTACATGGACAACAGTCTTCCCTTCTCATTGCTATGCATCACCATGATCTTACGCGTGTGTAAGATTTTTTTTGAAACTACCGCCTTCCCCAACACTGGCATCCGAGCCAGGTTTATGCGTAGATGTTATATGCATGAGTAGAACACAAAGGAGTTGCAGGCATGGGTATATACATATTGCTTGCCGTCACTAGTTGATTCTTGATTCAGCGGCATTGTTGGATGAAGCGCCCTAGACCGACATTACGCGTACGCTTACGTGAGACTGGTTCTACCGACGTGCTTTGCACACAGGTGGCTAGTGGGTGTCTATTTCTCCAGCTTTAGTTGAATCGGATTCAATGAACAGGGTTCTTTCTGAAGATCAAAAAGCAATCACTATACCGCGTTGTGGTTTTTGATGCGTAGGTAAGAACGGTTCTTGCTCAGCCCGTAGCAGCCACGTAAAACTTGCAACAAAAAAGTAGAGGACGTCTAACTTGTTTTTGCAGGGCATGTTGTGATGTGATATGGTCAAGACATGATGCTAAATTTTATTGTATGAGATGATCATGTTTTGTAACACAGTTATAGGCAACTGGAAGGAGCCATATGGTTGTTGCTTTATTGTATGAAATGCAATCGCCATGTAATTGTTTTACTTTATCACTACGCGGTAGCGATAGTCGTAGAAGCAATAGTTGGCGAGACGACAACGATGCTTCGATGGAGATCAAGGTGTCAAGTCGGTGACAATGGTGACCATGACGGTGCTTTGGAGATGGAGATCAAAGGCACAAGATGATGATGGCCATATCATATCACTTATATTGATTGCATGTGATGTTTATCCTTTATGCATCTTATTTTGCTTAGTTCAACGGTAGCATTATAAGATGGTCTCTCACTAAATTTCAAGGTATAAGTGTTCTCCCTGAGTATGCACTGTTGCTACAGTTCGTCGTGCCAAGACACCATATGATGATCAGGTGTGATAAGCTCTACGTTCACATACAACGGGTGCAAGCCAGTTTTGCACACGCAGAATACTCGGGTTAAACTTGACGAGCCTAGCATATGCAGATATGGCCTCGGAACACCGAGACCGAAAGGTTGAGCGTGAATCATATAGTAGATATGATCAACATAGTGATGTTCACCATTGAAAACTACTCCATCTCACGTGATGACCGGACATGGTTTAGTTGATATGGATCACGTGATCACTTAGATGATTAGAGAGATGTCTATCTAAGTGGGAGTTCTTAAGTATTTTGATTAATTGAACTTTAATTTATCATGAACTTAGTACCTGATAGTATTTTGCATATCTATGTTGTTGTAGATAGATGGCCCGTGCTGTTGTTCCGTTGAATTTTAATGCGTTCCTAGAGAAAGCTAAGTTGAAAGATGATGGTAGAAACTACACAGACTGGGTCCATAACTTGAGGATTATCCTCATTGCTGCACAGAAGAATTACGTCCTAGAAGCACCGCTAGGTGACAAACCCGCTGCAGGAGCAATGCCAGATGTTGTGAACACCTAGCAGAGCAAAGCTGATGACTACTCGATAGTTCAGTGTGCCATGTTTATGGCTTAGAACCGGTACTTCAATGATGTTTTGAACAGCATGGAGCATATGGGATGTTCCAGGAGTTGAACTTAATATTTCAAGCAAATGCCCGGACTGAGAGATATGAAGTCTCCAATAAGTTCTACAGCTGCAAAATGGAGGATAATAGTTCTCTCAGTGAACATATGCTCAGAATGTCTGGGTACCACAACCACTTGACTCAACTGGGAGTTAATCTTCCTGATGATAGTGTCATTGACAGAGCTCTTCAATCATTTCCACCAAGCTACAAGAGCTTCGTGATGAACTATAATATGCAAGGGATGGAGAAGACGATTCTTGAGCTCTTCGCAATGCTAAAGGCTGCGGAGGTAGAAATCAAGAAGGAGCATCAAGTGTTGATGGTCAACAAGACCACCCGTTCCAAGAAAAAGGGTAAAGGGAAAGGGGAACTTCAAGAAGAATAGCAAGCCAGTTACTGCTCAAGTGAAGAAACCAAAGTCTGGACCTAAGCATGAGACTGAGTGCTTCTACTGCAAAGGGACTGGTCACTGGAAGTGGAACTGCCCCAAGTATTTGGCGGAGAAGAAGAATGGCAAAGTGAAAGGTATATTTGATATACATGTTATTGATGTGTACCTTACTAATGCTCGCAGTAGTGCATGGGTATTTGATACTGGTTCAGTTGCTAACATTTGCAACTCGAAACAGTGGCTACGGATTAAGCGAAGATTGGCTAAGGACGAGGTGACGATGCACGTGGGAAATGGTTCCAATGTCGATGTGATCGTCGTCGGCACGCTACCTCTACATCTACCTTCAGGATTAGCTTTAGACCTAAATAATTTTTATTTGCTGCCAACGTTGAGCATGAACATTATATCTGGATCTTGTTTGATGCGAGACAGTTATTCATTTAAATCAGAGAATAATGGTTGTTCTATTTATATGAGTAATATCTTTTATGGTCATGCACCCTTGATGAGTGGTCTTTCTTTACTAAATCTTGATAGTAGTGATACACATGTTCATAGTATTGAAGCCAAAAGATGCAGAGTTGATAATGATAGTGCAATTTATTTATGGCACTACCGTTTGGGTCATATTGGTGTAAAACGCATGAAGAAACTCCATTATGATGGACTTCTAGAATCACTTGATTATGAATCACTTGGTACTTGCGAACAACGCCTCATGGGCAAGATGACTAAAACTCTGTTCTCCAGAACAATGGAGCGAGCAATAGAATTATTGGAAATCATACATACTGATGTATGTGGTCCAATGAACATTGAAGCTCGCGCCGGATATCGTTATTTTCTCACCTTCACAGATGATTTGAGCAGATATGAGTATATCTACTTAATGAAACATAAGTCTGAAACATTTGAAAAGTTCAAAGAATTTTAGAGTGAAGTGGAAAATCATCGTAACAAGAAAATCAAGTTTTTGCGATCTGATCGTAGAGGAGAATATTTGACCGATGAGTTTGGACTTCATTTGAAACAATGCGGAATAGTTTTGCAACTCACGCCACCTAGAACACCACAACGTAATGGTGTGTCCGAATGTCATAACCGCACTTTATTAGATATGGTGCGATCTATGATGACTCTCACTGATTTACCGCTATCGTTTTGGGGTTATGCTTTAGAGACGGATGCATTCACGTTAAATAGGGCACCATCTAAATCCGTTGAGACGACACATTTTGAACTGTGGTTTGGCAAGAAACCCAAGTTGTCGTTTCTTAAAGTTTGGGGATGCGATGGTTATGTGAAAAATCTTCAACCTGATAAGCTCGAACCCAAATCGAAGAAATGTGTCTTCATAGGATACCCAAAGGAGACTGTTGGGTACACCTTCTATCACAGATCCGAAGGCAAGATACTCGTTTCTAAGAATGGATCCTTTCTAGAGAAGGAGTTTCTCTTGAAAGAAGTGAGTGGGAGGAAAGTAGAACTTGATGAGGTAATTGTATCTTCTCCCTTATTGGAAAGTAGTTCACCACTTAAATCAGTTCCAATGATCCCTACACCAGTAAGTGAGGAAGCTAATAATGATGATCATGAAACTTCCGATCAAGTTACTACCGAACCTCGTAGGTCAACCAGAGTAAGATCGGCACCAGAGTGGTACGGTAATTCTGTTCTGGAAGTCATGTTACTTGACCATGACGAACCTACGAACTATGAGGAAGCAATGATAAGCCCAGATTCCGCAAAATGGCTTGAGGCCATGAAATCTAAGATGAGATCTATGTATGAGAACAAATTGTGGACTTTGGTTGACTTGCCCGATGATCGGCAGGCCATAGAGAATAAATGGATCTTCAAGAAGAAGACTGACGCTGACGGTAATATTACTGTCTACAAAACTCGACTTGTTGCAAAAGGTTTTCGAGAAGTTCAAGGAGTTGACTACGATGAGACCTTCTCACCCGTAGCGATGCTTAAGTCCGTCCGAATCATGTTAGCAATTGCCATATTTTATGATTATGAAATTTGGCAAATGGATGTCAAAACTGCATTCCTTGATGGATATCTTAAAGAAGAGTTGTATAGGATGCAGCCAGAAGGTTTTGTCGATCCAAAAGGTGCTAACAAAGTGTGCAAGCTCCAGTGATCCATTTATGGACTGGTGCAAGCCTCTTGGAGTTGGAATATACGCTTTGATAGTGTGATCAAAGCATATGGTCTTATACAGACTTTTGGAGAAGCCTGTATTTACAAGAAAGTGAGTGGGAGCTCCATAGCATTTCTGATATTATATGTAGATGACATATTGTTGATCGGAAATGCTACTGAATTTCTGAATAGCATAAAAGGATACTTGAATAAGAATTTTTCAATGAAAGACCTCGGTGAAGCTGCTTATATATTGGGCATCAAGATCTATAGAGATAGATCAAGACGCTTAATTGGACTTTCACAAAGCACATACCTTGATAAAGTTTTGAAGAAGTTCAAAATGGATCAGGCAAAGAAAGGGTTCTTGCCTGTATTACAAGGTGTGAAGTTGAGTCAGACTCAATGTCCAAGCACTGTAGAAGATACAGAGAAAATGAAAGGTGTTCCCTATGCTTCATCCATAGGTTCTATCATGTATGCAATGCTGTGTACCGGACCTGATGTATGCCTTGCTATCAGTTTAGCAGGGAGGTACCAAAGTAATCCAGGAGTGGATCACTGGACAGCGGTTAAGAACATCCTGAAATACTTGAAAAGGACTAATGATATGTTTCTCGTATATGGAGGTGACAAAGAGCTTGTTGTAAATGGTTACGTCGATGCAAGCTTTGACACTGATCTAGATGACTCTAAGTCACAAACTGGATACATGTTTTTATTAAATGGTGGAGCTGTCAGTTGGTGCAATTCCAAGCAGAGCGTCGTGGTGGAATCTACATGTGAAGCGGAGTACATAGCTACTTTGGAAGCAGCGAATGAAGGAGTTCATATCCGATCTAGGTGTCATACCTAGTGCATCGGGTCCAATGAAAATCTTTTGTGACAATACTAGTGCAATTGCCTTGGCAAAGGAATCCAGATTTCACAAAAGAACCAAGCACATCAAGAGACACTTCAATTCCATCCGCAATCAAGTCAATGAGGGAGACATAGAGATTTGCAAGATACATACGGATTTGAATGGGTGTTAGAATCATTACAATGTAATCTAGATTATTGACTTAGTGCAAGTGGGAGACTGAAAGAAATATGACCTAGAGGCAATAATAAAGTTGTTATTTATATTTCCTTATATCATGATAAATGTTTATTATTCATGCTAGAATTGTATTAACCGGAAACTTAGTACATGTGTGAATACATAGACAAACAAAATGTCACTAGTACGCCTCTACTTAACTTGCTCATTGAATCAATGATGGTTATGTTTCCTAACCATAGACATGAGTTGTCATTTGATTAACGGGATCACATCATTAGAGAATGATGTGATTTACTTGACCCTTCCGTTAGCTTAGCACGATGATCGTTTAGTTTGTTGCTATTGCTTTCTCCATAACTTATACGTGTTCCTGACTATGAGATCATGCAATTCCCGAATACCGGAGGAATACTTTGTGTGCTACCAAATGTCACAACATAACTAGGTGATTATAAAGGTGCTCTATAGGTGTCTCCGATGGTGTTTGTTGAGTTGGCATAGATTGAGATTAGCATTTGTCACTTCGATTGTCGGAGAGGTATCTCTGGGCCCTCTCGGTAATGTACATCACTATAAGCCTTGCAAGCAATGTAGCTAATGAGTTAGTTACGGGATGTAGCTTTACGGAACAAGTAAAGAGACTTGCTGGTAACAAGATTGAACTAGGTATTGAGCTACCGACGATCGAATCTCGGGCAAGTAACATACCGATGACAAAGGGAACAACATATATTGTTATGCGGTTTGATCGATAAAGATCTTCGTAGAATATGTGGGAGCCAATATGAACATCCAGGTTCCGCTAATGGTTATTGACCGGATACGTGTCTCGTTCATGTCTACATAGTTCTTGCACCCGTAGGGTCCGCACGCTTAACGTTCGGTGACGATCGGTATTATGAGTTTATGTGTTTTGATGTACCGAAGGTAGTTCAAAGTCCCAGATTTGATCACGGACATGACAAGAAATCTCGGAATGGTCGACACGTAAAGATCAGTATATTGGAAGCCTATGTTTGTACATCGGAATGGTTCCGGATGAGTTCGGGCATTTTCCGGAGTACCGGGTGGTTACCGGAACCCACCGGGGAGTATATGGACCTTATTGGGCTTTAGGGAAAAGAGAGGGGCTTCCTAGGGCAGGCCACGCGCCCCCCAAGGCCTAGTCCGAATTGGACTAGGGGGAGGGGCGGCGCCCCCTCCTTCCTTCTCTTCTCTCTTTCCCTTGCTTCTCTCCTACTCCTACTTGGAAAGGGGGGAATCCTACTCCTGGTGGGAGTAGGACTCCCTTGGGCGCGCCATAGTATAGAGCCGGCCCTCTCCCTCCTCCACTCCTTTATATACGGGGGTGCGGGGCACCCCATAGACACACAAGTTGATCATTGATCTCTTAGCCGTGTGCGGTGCCCCCCTCCACCATAATCCACATCGGTCATGTCGTAGCGGTGCTTAGGCGAAGCCCTGTTCCGGTAGCATCATCATCACCGTCATCACGCCGTAGTGCTGACGAAGCTCTCCCTCGACACTTTGCTGGATCGTGAGTTCGTGGGACGTCACCGAGCCGAACATGTGCAGATCGCGGAGGTGCCGTACTTTCGGTACTAGGATCAGTCGATCGTGAAGACATACGACTACATCAACCGCGTTGTCATAACGCTTCCGCTTACAGTCTATGAGGGTACGTGGACAACACTCTTCCCTTCTCGTTGCTATGCATCACCATGATCTTGTGTGTGCATAGAATTTTTTTTGAAATTACTGCGTTCCCCAACAGGCCCCCTAGGGGCGTGCCAAATGTGGGGAGTCCTACTAGGACTCCCAAGTGCTAGTAGGAATCCCTTTTCTTTTTCATTTTCCGAAGTAGCAAAGGGGGAAAGATAGAAGGAGTAGGAGAGGGAAAGGGGGGCTGAGGGAGTCCAGGATTATGGGTTTCTCGGGCGTCCGGGCTTTGTGATATGGGCCGGACTAATGGGCCGTGGAGATACAAGACAGAAGACTTTCTCCCGTGTCCGGATGGGACTCTCCTTTGCGTGGAAGGCAAGCTTGGCGTTCGGATATGAAGATTCCTTCCTCAATAAATCGACTCTGTACAACCCTTAGTCCCTCCGGTGTCTATATAAACCGGAGGGTTTAGTCCATAGTGGCAATCATAATCATATATGCTAGACATCTAGGGTTTAGACATTACGATCTCGTGGTAGATCAACTCTTGTAACCCCTATACTCATCAAAGTCAATCAAGCAGGACATAGGGTATTACCTCCATTAAGAGGGCCCGAACCTGGGTAAACATCGTGTCCCCTGTCTCCTGTTACCTTCGATCCTTAGACGCACAGTTCGGGAACCCTACCCGAGATCTGCCGGTTTTGACACCGACATTGGTGCTTTCATTGAGAGTTCCACTGTGCCATCATCGAAAGGCTCGATGTCTCCATCAATCATCTACAACAACGCTGCCACAAAGGAGATTTTTTTCTCCCCCGCCAGATCTTTGTATTCAGGGGCTTCGCACTGCGGGCCAACTCGATTGACCATCTAGAGCAGATCGACAGCTATGCCCCTGGTCATCAGATCAGTTTTGGAAATCTAAATTATGTCACTGATACCCTGGGAGACTTGATCTTCCAAGGGTTCGCGGCCCCAACCACCGCTCCAGCCTTAGATCCGGAGCATGCCATCAGGTCCGAAGACGAGAGTCTAGAGCCCGTCGGACTCTCTATGGCTTGAGAGCTCAACGCCAGAAAACTAGAGAGAATAGCGTCTCTGGCAATCATTACAAAGCCGGACTCTTCTCCGGACTCCAATTCCGAACCTTGGAGGCCCGCGTCATGCGAGTTCGGCCCAAAAACTTCCCACCCCGTCCAAACCCCGCTCTTAAACGAGGCTCCGGACTTAATGCATCCCTCATCATCACAGAGGAACCGCTTTTGAATCACGCCCAGCCCGGGCTAGGGGCTGGAAATAGGGAATTTTACTTCCCACCCACCACCCACTTCATAGCCACTGTCGAGGACCTAACCGACATGCTTGATTACGCCTCCGAAGTCATTGACGGTATGGACGATGATGCCAGAGAGGAGCAGGCCCAAAACCCGCCGGTCACCGGATGTTGGACGGCCACCTCCTCGTATGACGTATGCATGGTGGATACACCTAAAAATGGCGACGGCGATGACGAGAAAAACCCAGTCGAGGACGAACCTCCTGAGATACCGCCGAAACATCAACGTCAGTAGTGCCTCTCTAAATCGTGTCGCAGTAAGAACAACAATACCGACAACGAAGACAATGATACTCCAGAGAACGCCGAAGACCAAGAACACCCCATCGAACCAACATCTGAACAGGATGATCGGGAGGATGGGCAAGTCGACCCTGTCAAACAAACATGGAACAACGACTCGGAGGACAGCAACTATCTGCCACTCTCCGGAGATGACGTAAGCCTCAGCGACGAAGATTTTATCGTGCCAGAGGAACCCCTCGAACAAGAGTGCTTCAAGCGCCGGCTAATAGCCACGGGTAGAAGCCTAAAAAAGAAACAATAACAGCTGCAAGCTGACCAAGATCTTCTCAACGACAGATGCACTAATGTCTTGGAAGCCGAAGAGTACGGCCTCGAACGCCAAACAAAGAGTTACCCGAAGTGTAAACTGCTACCCCAATTCGACGATGAGGCGCTGGAGCCCATACCGCCAGCACATAATGCGGCTGACGGACCCAATCGACCACCACGTGGCCAGGGAAGAACGACAACTCAGGCTGAACACCAGCCTGCTCCACCTTGCCGTAAAAGCAGAGAAACAACAACTCGGGGGCATAGATATGACCTGCGACAAGACCTGGAAAATAGAACAGGTCAAACCAGATCAATCTCAGGATCGCGGGGGCATGCCCCGGCGTGAGAGGATGGTTACCAATTCCGGCGCGACAAGTATAACCATGCCCCGGCCGAAAACCGCATATGGACTTCATCCGAACTATGCCGTGACACGGCCCGATATAGGGGCGCCGCACACCCCCTATGCTTCACCGATGAGGTAATGGAGCACCAGTTCCCAAAAGGGTTCAAACCCATAAACATCGAATCATACGACGGCACAACAAATCACGCAGTATGGATTGAAGACTTTCTTCTCCACATTCACATGGCTCGCGGTGACGATCTACATGCCATCAAATACCTTCCCTTCAAACTTAAGGGACCAACACGGCACTGGCTAAATAGTCTAATAGAAAATTCTATTGGTAGTTGGGAGGACCTGGATGATGCATTCAGAGACAACTTCCAAGGTACCTATGTTCGGCCCCCAGATGCCGATGACCTTAGCCACATAATCTAGCAACCCGGAGAATCGGCCCGACAGCTTTGGACAAGGTTCCTAATCAAAAAGAACCAGATTGCGGACTGTCCGGACACAGAAGCCCTCGCGGCCTTCAAACATAGCGTTCGAGACGATTGGCTCGCCCGACACCTCGGCCAAGAAAAGCCGAAGTCCATGGCAGCCATCACCGCACTTATGACCCGTTTTTGGGCAGGAGAAGACAGCTAGCTTGCTCACAAAAGCAATAGCACCAGCGACCCTGGTACCTCCGAAACCAGGGACGCAATGGCAAGCCATGATGCGACAAGCATAAATGTCAATAAAACAATGAAGGAATGCAAGACACGGCGGTTATCGCCGGATTCAGCGGCTCCAAACCTGGAAGGCAAACAGAGATGGCTATTACCTCTTGAGCACTGCGTTGGTTTTCCCTTGAAGAGGAAAGGGTGATACAACAAAGTAACATAAGTATTTCCCTTGGTTTTTGAGAACCAAGGTATCAATCCAGTAGGAGGCCACACGCAAGTCCCTCGTACCTACACAAAAAATAAGAACCTCGCAACCAACGCGATAAAGGGGTTGTCGATCCCTTCACGGTCACTTACGAGAGTGAGATCAGATAGAGATGATAAGATAATATTTTTGGTATTTTTATGATAAAGAGTAAAAGTAAAGATTGCAAAAGAAAAGGTAATAGAAATAGCTTGTTGATCGAAGATTAATATAATGGAGAATAGACCCGGGGGCCATAGGTTTCACTAGTGGCTTCTCTCAAGATAGCATAACTATTACGGTGGGTGAACAAATTACTGTCGAGCAATTGATAGAAAAGTGAATAATTATGAGAATATCTAGGCATGATCATGTATATAGGCATCACGTCCGTGACAAATAGACCGACTCCTGCCTGGATCTACTACTATTACTCCACACATCGACCGCTATCTAGCATGCATCTAGAGTATTAAGTTCATAAGAACAGAGTAATGCATTAGGCAAGATGACATGATGTAGAGGGATAAACTCAAGCAATATGATATAGACCCCATCTTTTTATCCTCGATGGAAACAATACAATACATGTCGTTTCCTTTTCTGTCACTGGGATCGAGCACCGCAAGATTGAACCCAAAGCTAAGCACTTCTCCCATTGCAAGAAAGATCAATCTAGTAGGCCAAACCAAACTGATAATTCGAAGAGACATGCAAAGATAAACCAATCATACATAAAAGATTTCAGAGAAGAATCAAATATTGTACATAGATAGACTTGATTGTAAACCCACAATTCATCGGATCTCGACAAACACACCGCAAAAAGAGTTACATCGAATAGATCTCCAAGAAGATTGAGGAGAACTTTGTTTTGAGATCCATAGAGAGAGAAGAAGCCATCTAGCTAATAACTATGGACCCAAAGGTCTGAAGTAAACTACTCACACATCACCGGAGAGGCCATGGGGTTGATGTAGAGGCCCTCCGTGATCGATGCCCCCTGCAGCGGAGCTCCGGAAAAGGCCCCAAGATGGGATCTCTTGGGTACAGAATGTTGCGGCGGTGGAAATAGGGTTTCGTGGTACTCCTTGATGTTTTGGGGTATATGAATATATATAGGAGGAAGAAGTAGGTCGGTTGAGCCACGAGGGGCCCACAAGGGGGGAGGGCGCGCCCAGGGGGTAGGCGCGCCCCCTGCCTCGTGGACTCCTCGTTTATTTCTTGACGTCCTCTCTAAGTCCTCTGGATCACATTTGTTCCAAAAAATAACTCTCCCGAAGGTTTCATTCCGTTTGGATTCCGTTCGATATTCCTTTTCTGCGAAACACTAAAATAGGCAAAAAACAGCAATTTGCATTGGGCCATGGGTTAGTAGGTTAGTCCCAAAAATAATACAAGTGTAAAATAAAGCCCATTAACATCCAAAACAGATAATATAATAGCATGGAACAATCAAAAATTATAGATACGTTGGAGACATATCAAGCATCCCCAAGCTTAATTCCCGCTCGTCCTCGAGTAGGTAAATGATAAAAACAGAATTTTTGATGTGGTATGATACCTAACATAATTCTCAATGTAATTCTCTTTATTGTGGCATGAATATTCAGATCCGAGAGATTGAGGACAAAAGTATAATATTGACATAGAAATAATAATACTTCAAGCATACTAACTAAGTAATTATGTCTTCTCAAAATAACATGACCAAAGAAAGTTATCCCTACAAAATCATATAGTCTAGTTATGCTCTATCTTCACCACATAAAGTATTTAAATCATGCACAACCCTGATGACAAGCCAAGCAATTGTTTCATAGTTTTAATGTTCTCAAACTTTTTAAATCTTCATGCAATACATGAGCGTGAGCCATGGACATAGCACTATATGTGGAATAGAATGGTGGTTGTGGAGAAGACAAAAAGGAGAAGATAGTCTCACATCAACTAGGCATATCAATGGGCTATGGAGATGCCCATCAATAGATATCAATGTGAGTGAGTAGGGATTGCCATGCAACGGATGCACTAGAGCTATAAGTGTATGAAAGCTCAAAAAGAAACTAAGTGGGTGTGCATCCAACTTGCTCGCTCACAAAGACCTAGGGCATTTTGAGGAAGCCTATCATTGGAATATACAAGCCAAGTTCTATAATGTAAAATTCCCACTAGTATATGAAAGTGATAACATAAGAGACTCTCTATCATGAAGATCATGGTCCTACTTTGAAGCACAAGTGTGGAAAAAGGATAGTAACATTGTCCCTTCTCTCTTTTTCTCTCATTTTTTCGGCCTTCTTTCCCTTTTTTTATATGGTCTATTTTTTTCATCCGGAGTCCCATCCCGACTTGTGGGGGAATCATAGTCTCCATCATCCTTCCCTCACTTGGGACAATGCTCTAATAATGATGATCATCACACTTTATGTACTTACAACTCAAGAATTACAACTCGATACTTAGAAGAAAATTTGACTCTATGTGAATGCCTCCGGCGGTGTACCGGGATATGCAATGACTCATGAGTGACATGTATTAAAGAATTATGAACGGTGGCTTTGCCACAAATACGATGTCAACTACATGATCATGCAAAGCAATATGACAAAGATTGAAGCGTGTCATAACAAACAGAATGGTGGAAAGTTGCATGTCAATATATCTCGAAATGGCTATGGAAATGCCATAATAGGTAGGTATTGTGGCTGTTTTGACGAAGGTATATGGTGGGTTTATGGTACCGGTGAAAGTTGCGCGGTACTAGAGAGGCTAGCAATGGTGGAAGGGTGAGAGTGCGTATAATCCATGGACTCAACATTAGTCGTAAAGAACTCACATACTTATTGCAAAAATCTATTAGTTATCGAAACAAAGTACTACGCGCATGCTCCTAGGGGGATAGATTGGTAGGAAAAGACGATCGCTCGTCTCTGACCGCCACTCATAAGGAATACAATCAATAAATGAATCATGCTCCGACTTCATCACATAACAGTTCACCATACGTGCATGATACGGGAATCACAAACTTTAGAACAACTATTTCTCAAATTCACAACTACTCAACTAGCATGACTCTAATATCACCATCTCCATATCTCAAGGCAATCATCAAGTATCAAACTTCTCATAGTATTCAATGCACTTTTTATGATAGATTTTATTATACCGATCTTGGATGCCTATCATATTAGGACTAAATTCATAACCAAAGAAAATTACCATGCTGTTCTAAAGGACTCTCAAAATAATATAAGTGAATCATGAGAGATCAATAATTTCTATAAAATAAAACCACCGTCGTGCTCTAAAAGATATAAGCGAAGCACTAGAGCAAAATTATCTAGCTCAAAAGATATAAGTGAAGCACATAGAGTATTCTAATAAATTCCAATTCATGTGTATCTCTCCCAAAAGGTGTGTACATCAAGGATGATTGTTGTAACTTAAAAGCAGAGACTCAAATCATACAAGATGGTCCAAGCAAAACACATATCATGTGGTGAATAAAAATATAGCTCCATGTAAAGTTACCGATGGACGAAGACGAAAGTGGGGATGCCTTCTGGGGCATCCCCAAGCTTAGGCTTTTGGTTGTCCTTTGATTTTACCTTGGGGTGCCTTGGTCATCCCCAAGCTTAGGCTCTTGCCATTCCTTCTTCTATAATCCATCAAATCTTTACCCAAAACTTGAAAACTTCACAACACAAAACTTAAAAGAAAATCTCGTGAGCTCTGTTAGTAAAAGAAAACAAACCACCACGAACTCATTATTTATTTATATTGGTGTTAAACCTAATGTATTCCAACTTCTCTATGGCTCATACACTCAAATACTAGCCATAGATTCATCAAAATAAGCAAATAACACACAAAAAACAGAATCTGTCAAAAACAGAACATTCTGTAGTAATCTGTAGGTTTCGAATACTTATGGAAACCCAAAAATTCTAAAATAAATTTCCGGACGTGAGGAATTTATCTATTAATGATCTGCAAAAATAATTAACTAAATATCACTCTCCAGTAAAAAATGGCAGCAAATCTCGTGAGCGTTAAAGTTTCTGTTTTTTAAAGCAAGATCTCAAAGACTTTCCCCAAGTCTTCCCAAAGGTTCTACTTGGCACAAACACTAATTAAAAGCATAAAACCACATCTAAACAGAGGCTAGATGAATTATTTATTGAATAACAACAAGAAAAAAATATTTGGTTGTCTCCCAACAAGCGCTTTCCTTTAAAGCCTTATAGCTAGGCATAAGATTTCAACGATGCTCATATGAAAGACAAGAATTGAAGCACAAAGAGAGCATCATAAAACACGTGACAAACACATCTAAGTCTAACATACTTCCTATTCATAGGCATCTTATAGGCAAAAAAAATTATGAAGGCAAGCAAAAACTAGCATATGCAAGGAAGCGGAGAGAAACAATAACAATCTCAACATAACGAGAGGTAATTTAGTAACATGAAAATTTATACAACTATATTTTCCTCTCTCATAATAATTACATGTAGGATCATAAGAAAATTCAACAATATAGCCATCACAAAACATATTCTTAACATGATCCACATGTATGCAAAGTTGACACTCTTCCAAAATAGTGGGATTAACATTAACTAAAGTCATGACCTCTCCAAACCCAGTTTTATCAAAATCTTCATAAGATTGAACATTTTCCAAATACGTGGGATCTAAAGTTGACACTCTTCCAAACCCAGTTTCAATATTATTGCAAACATTATTATCAATCTCATATTCAACATGGGGCTTAAATAAATTTTCAAGATCAAAAGAAGAATCACACCAATCATTATCATTACAACAAATAGTAGTCATAGCAAAACTAGCATCCCCAAGCTTAAGGTTTTGCATATCATTAACACAATCGTCATTAAGAGAATTTATGATAACATCATTGCAATCATGATTTTCATCGAAGGAACTATCAAGTATGGGTGCAATAGCAATGATCTCATGTTTAACATAAGGAACTATAGCAAATTCATCTTCATAAATATTGGCATCATGGCCACAAGAATAGCAAGCATCATGTTCATCAAGCGATATTTCAATCAAATCATCGGAATAATAATTATATATAGATTCATGCATATCATTATTTTCTTCCGACGCAACGGTCATTCTTTCAACAAATTGTTTGACATAGACATTATGAGCATAGTTTTCATGGCAATATTTAAGTATGTCAAGATTTTCAGATTCGTAGAGAGTAATATCATACTTTTCAATCAAAGAAGCAACTTCATAAGCACCCTTAAAAGCAACAAATTCTTCAATTTGTTCAATATCGTAGTAACTATAAACACCCTTTGCATAAGAAGATAAGATTTCATTATCATTAAATTCACATAGGTAGGGGGTGTTTTTAGGGTTCTTAGAGCAACAAGTCAAATCAAAAATTTCACAAAGATTCCAAGCATAACATAGCAATCTGTTTATTTGATCCCATAAGGTATCCCTTTTTCAGACAAACAGTGACGCACGAAATGAGCATGCTCATCTAAAGATTTCCCATCAATTAGGCTAGTTGGGGTTTTAGCACGAGCGCATAAGGATCGAAGATGATCCAAGTAGAACACTTTAAGTGGATCCATAACAATAGATTTTTAGCAAGCAAAGATGCAAGAAAATGGAAGTCACATGGAAACACAAACAAAGATACACACGGGAAGAAAGCGAACGGAAAAAGAGGGCGAATAAAACGACAAGGGTGAAGTGGGGGGGGGAGGAAAACGAGAGGCAAACGGAAAATAATGCAATGCGAGGGATAAGAGTTTGTGATGGGTACTTGGTATGCCTTGACTTGTGCGTAGACTCCCCGGCAACGGCGCCAGAAATCCTTCTTGCTACCTCTCGAGCACTGCGTTGGTTTTCCCTTGAAGAGGAAAGGGTGATGCAGCAAAGTAACGTAAGTATTTCCCTCAGTTTTCGAGAACCAAGGTATCAATCCAGTAGGAGGCCACACGCAAGTCCATTGTACCTACACAAACAAATAAGAACCTCGCAAGCAACGCGATAAAGGGGTTGTCAATCCCTTCACGGTCACTTACGAGAGTGAGATCTGATAGTTTTTATTATACCCATCTTTGGATGCCTATCATATTAGGACTAGTTTCATAACCAAAGAAAATTACCATGCTGTTCTAAAGGACTCTCAAAATAATATAAGTGAAGCATGAGAGATCAATAATTTATACAAAATAAAACCACCATCGTGCTCTAAAAGATATAAGTGAAGCACTAGAGCAAAATTATCTAGCTCAAAAGATATAAGTGAAGCACATAGATTATTCTAATAAATTTCAATTCATGTGTGTCTCTCTCAAAAGGTGTGTACAGAAAGGATGATTGTGGTAAACTAAAAATAAAAGACTCAAATCATACAAGATGCTCCAAGCAAAACACATATCATGTGGTGAATAAAAATATAGCCTCAAGTAAAGTTACCGATAAAAGAAGACGAAAGAGGGGATGCCTTCCGGGGCATCTCCAAGCTTAGTATTTTGGTTGTCCTTGAATTGTACCTTGGGGTGCCTTGGGAATACACAATCTTACGCTCTTGCCACTCCTTGTTCCATAATCCATCAAATCTTTACCCAAAACTTGAAAACTTCACAACACAAAATTTAAACAGAAAATCTCATGAGTTTTCTTAGTAAAGAAAACAAACCACCATCATAAGGTACTGTAATTAACTCATTCTTTATTTATATTGGTGTTAAACCTACTGTACTACAACTTCTATATGGTTCATAACCTCCTAAACTAGCCATAGATTCATCAAAATAAGCAAACAACACACGAAAAACAGAATCTGTCAAAAACAGAACAGTCTGTAGTAATCTGTAGGTTTATAATACTTCTGTAACCCCAAAAAATTTAAAATAAATTTATGTACGTGAGGAATTTATCTATTAATAATCTTCAAAAAGAATCAACTTAATATCACTCTCCAGTAAAAAAGGGCAGCAAATCTCTTGAGCGCTAAAGTTTCTGTTTTTATAGCAAGATCGCAAAGATTTTCCCCAAGTCTTCCCAAAGGTTCTACTTGGCACGAACACTAATTAAAAGCACAAAACCACATATAAAAAGAGGCCATATGAATTATTTATTACTAAACAGAACAAAAAAGCAAGGAACAAAAATAAAATTGGGTTGCCTCCCAACAAGCGCTATCGTTTAACGCCCCTAGCTAGGCATAAAAGCAAGAATAGATCTAGGTATTATCATCTTTGGTATGCAATCCATGAGTGGCTCTCATAATAGATTCATAAGGTAATTTAATTTTCTTTCTAGGAAAGTGTTCCATGCCTTTCCTTAACGGAAATTGGAATCTAATATTCCCTTCCTTCATATGAATAATTGCACCAATCGTTCTAAGGAAAGGCCTACCAAGAATAATAGGACATATAGGATTGCAATCAATATTAAGAACAATGAAATCTATGGGCACATAATTACTATTTGCAACAACAAGAACATCATTAATCCTTCCTATAGGTTTCTTAATAGTGGAATCTGCAAGGTGCAAATTTAAAGAACAATCATCAAATTCACGGTAACCCAACACATCACACAAAGTTTTTGGAATCATGGAAACACTAGCACCCAAATCACATAAAGCATAGCAGTCATGATCTTTAATTTTAATTTTAATAGTAGGTTCCCACTCATCATAAAGTTTTCTAGGGATAGAAACTTCCAGTTCAAGCTTTTCTTCATAAGATTGCATTAAAGCATCAACAATATGTTTAGTAAAAGCTTTATTTTGACTATAAGCATGCGGAGAATTTAGCACGGATTGCAACAAGGAAATACAATCTATTAAAGAACAATTATGATAATTAAATTCCTTGAAATCCAAAATAGTGGTTTCATTGATATGTAAAGTTTTGACCTCATCAATCCCACTTTTACCAATTTTCGCATCAAGATCTAAAAAATCTGAATCATTGGGAAGCCTTTTGACTAAAGTTGACTCATCTCCAGTCCCATCATTATCAATATTCATATTGAAAAACAAAGATTTAATAGGGGACACATCAATAACTTTTAGATCTTCGTCCTTATTATCATCAAGTTCTTCCAGTTTGTGTAGCGACCAGACCTCAAACGGTCTGATCTCTGTGCTCCGGTGTCATCCCTGGATCAGTAATGCTGACACCACACAATACTCAGAGGATTTATAACAGAGTAGCAATCACACACTTATTACATCGAGTGTCTCAAAAGAGAACTTATTACAATAAGTATGGCTTAAGGCCATCTAATAACGATAACATCGGAAGGCTTGGAAGATAAGTGAGTCCATCAACTCCAACAGCATCACTGAGTATAGAACCACGACCTAAGACTCCTTAATCATCGTCTGAAAAGTCTGCAACATTAACGTTGCAGCCCGAAAACGGGTCAGCACATGGAATATGCTGGCAATGTAAGACATAGAGAGTAATGGAATGAAACGGCTATACTATATGCATATTTGGCTGGTGGAAAGCTCTATGGTTACAGTTTTGCGTAAAGCCAATTTTTCCCTACTTCAAAGGAATAAATTTAATTACAATCATGGTGGTTGTTAAACATTGAGAATGGTTGACAGCATTCTCAATCCCAATTAAGCATCAACATTAAAACCCAACAATATTAATTAAAGTAACATGTTGAGATTCACATGAAAATCCAAGTACTAGATACTCAAGATGTCCATACCCGGGGACACGGCTAACCATGATTAGTTTATTACACTCTGCAGAGGTTTGCGCACTTTTCCCCACAAGACTCGATCGCCTCCGTTTGGTTTCTCGCACTACATGGTGTTTGAGAAGACGGATGACCGAGACATAGTCTTTCAGAAGCGCTAGCACCTTACGATGGGTAGACCGTACCACCTACATCCCCTACATCTTCTAGTCTACCACTGTAAGAGTTCGCACGACTTAGTCAACTATGCTAGAGCCCATAATAGCTTGTGGCTGCACACGGAAGTTTCTAGTATGAATAGTCTCATGATCCCTTTGAGCCTGGGTGGCGGTCCAAAAGAAAATAGGCAAGTCCTGGAATACCCAGGTGCCTCAATCCACCCAGATGTGTGTTTAAGTTGCCATCTTAGATAAACCATTAATTAACAATCTCACATCCGTCATGGATTTCACTCACCCAATCCACGTCTACTAGCATAGCATGGCATAATAAGCAAACGTAGAAGTAACTCCCAAAGGTTTGATAATAAAAAGGTAATAGGTACTACCTCATCTACTTCCCATCCCACAATTTAATTAGATCCTAATCATGCAATGTGTGAGGATTGATCTAATGCAATAAAACTGGGTAGTAGAAAAGGTGTGATCAAAGTGTTACTTGCCTTGCTGATGATCCGCGAAACCTAACGATTCGAAGTAACAAGCGGCGCACTCTGAGTATTCTATCACAGACAAACAAACAAGCATACAATAAGTACTCATCTAATGCACAGGTAAAACTCAAATAAGAGATCTGACCAGAAGGTTCAACTTAAGAACTCCGGTTGGCAAAAAGAATCAAATTGAACGAAGCAATGAAAGACAAACGGCGAAAGAAAACAACTTCGTTCTACTAATCTGGATCTAGGGCAAATTTTATAGTAACAAAAACTTGTTTAAGTTGGTTAAACAGATAGAGGGTTTCGAGATGAATCCCTAGGCGCTTGAATCGCCTGATTCCGATAAACGAGCGAAAAATTAAACTAAAATGAAAATCGGATCAGGAATCGCAATCAGAAAAATCGCGGATTTAATCTGAGAAAAAGAAAAACGACGAACGCCGATATTTTTTTTCGGCATGGAAAACGAGGCGTGACGAACCTCGGGCGGCGGGATTGTCGTCGGCGGTGGCTCCGGCGGCGCGCGCGGATCGAGACGGGGCTGATGGGCTAGGGCGGCTCGGGGTGGCGCTATTTAATGGCTGCCCCCGGGCGGTGTCCCGCTCGGGTACGGCCCGAAGTCGGTTCGTTTTTTTTAATTATTCCGCTTGGAAGAAAAATAAAAAGAAATACTAAACGGACTCCAAAAATTCCGAAATAAATTTTCACGGGCTTCTAAAATCAAGCCGCACAAGGTGAACATTTATTTGGGCCCTAAATGCAATTTTGAAAAACGCACTTTTTTCCTAAATTCAAATAAAACACCGAAAAACTCCGAAATAAAATCTTATTTGATTTTATTATTAAATCCTCAATATTTCTTTATTTTGGGAAAGTCATTTTATTCCCTCTCTCATATTTTTGTAATAGAAATAATTGATGATAAAATAAATAAAATCAAATGATCCTATTCTCAAAATTTGAGAGAACTCAAATATGAAAATAACGAAATCCCCAACTCTCTCCGTGGGTCATTGAGTTGCGTAGAATTTCTAGGATCAACCAAAATGCAAAATAAAATATGATATGCAATGATGATCTAATGTATAACATTCCAAATTGAAAATATGGGATGTTACAGTTTGGCGGCCATCTTATTAACTAAGGTGGCCTGCTGATTCGAAATTTGGGCTATTAAGTTTTCAAGATGAGCGAACTGAGATTTCAGACCATAAAATTCTTTAGACATATCATCGAGATCTTTATTCATGTGCCCTATAAAACTTTTTTGTTCTTTAAGCTCGTTTCTGAAGAAATTATTATGCTCAAACTGCAAGGACATAAAACTTCTAACGTTGTTTTCAATTTCTTCCAACCTTCTAAGGTGAGGATCAAAACTTTTTGGTAAGGCCATCGCGGCAAACAATCCAACACACAAGCATGCAAGAAGCTAGCGAAAAGAGGCTAATGGAAGAGAGAAGGGGAACGAAAAAGGAGGGCGAATAAAATGACAAGGGTGAAGTGGGGGAGAGGAAAACGAGAGGCAAATGGCAAATAATGTAATGCGAGGGATAAGAGTTTGGATGGGTACTTGGTATGTCTTGACTTGTGCATAGATCTCCCCGGCAACGGCACCAGAGATCCTTCTTGCTACCTCCTGAGCACTGCGTTGGTTTTCCCTTGAAGATAAAAGGGTGATGTAGCAAAGTAGCGTAAGTATTCCCCTCAGTTTTTGAGAACCAAGGTATCAATCCAGTAGGAGACTACACGCAAGTCCCTCGTACCTACACAACCAAATAAGAACCTCGCAACCAACGCGATAAAGGGGTTGTCAATCCCTTCACGGTCACTTACAAGAGTGAGGTCTGATAGATATAATAATAATAAGATAAATATTTTTGGTATTTTTATGATATAGATTGAAATTAAAGATTGCAAAATAAACGGTGGCAGAAATAGCTTGTTGAAGGGAGATTAATATAAAGGAGAATAGACCCGGGGCCCATAGGTTTCACTAGTGGCTTCTCTCCAGATAGCATAAGTATTACGGTGGGTGAACAAATTACTGTCGAGCAATTGATAGAAAAGTGCATAATTATGAGAATATCTAGGCATGATCATGTATCACTACAAAAAATACACTTCTGTGATGATACGTGTTTGTCACAGTAGGTCACTTTTTTGTCATGCATGTACATCCATGACAAATTTATGACAGAATCAAGATAGTCATACCTGTGCTGTCGTAGAAGTGTTCCATGACATTACCAAAATTATCATCACGGAAGTGTCCACTTCCATGGCGATAAATCGCGCGTCACAGAAGTGCTTTCGTCAAGGGTGACCGACACGTGGCATCCACCGTAACGGAACACCGTTAAGCTATCGGGTCGGGTTTTGGATCCGATAACCCGTTAACAGCCCCGACCAATGGGAAATTTCCATGTGTAAAATTCTTATTGGCCGGACGAAACACGTGTCAGCTCATCAGTGGGTCAGATAGGTGCCTATGATATGTCGACACATGACACGGCCCAACAGTGACCCATTTAGCTTACAAAGCCGGCCCGTTTGACTTGGTCAAAAGTTAACGGGCTAGCCCATGAAAAGCCTGTTAACGGTCTCTTCGCAAATAGCCCATTTTACGGCCCGTTAACTCACGGCCCGTTAGGCCCTAAAGGAAATCGGCCCAACAACGTCATGTGGGCCATCGAATATAATACCAGCCCATTTCACTTTTGGCCCATGTATGGCCCATGACGTCTTTCGGCCCATATGAGGCCTTTGTATCTTTCGGCCCATTACAGGCCCACAGTGACTCTAGCCCATAATGAAGAGCAATTTTCTTTATACCCGTTAACGGCCCGTGATTTACATGGGTCATTTCCAGCCCGTGTTATCTTTCGGCCTATTGACGGCCCATACGTTCTTGGGCTCCTTTTCGGCCCTCGATTACTTCCGGCCCGTTACGGGCCTATTCCCCTAATGGGAAAATTCGGCCCATGGCAAGAGTCGGCCCATTACTGGCCTGTTCCACTAATGGGCCAAATTCGGCCCATGGCAAGAGTCGGCCCGTTACTAGCCTGTTACCCTAAGGGCGGCCCATGGCAAGAGTCGGCCCGTTTCTGGCCTGTTAACCCATTGCGCCGTTTCCAGCCCGTCCTATATTCTGGCCCATTAACAACCCGTTATGCCTGTGACAGAATTAAGCCTTTGTTGTCCTACGGCCTGTTAACGGCCTGTTACCATGCTGGGCCGATACCAATTACGCCCGATTATGGCCCATGTAGACCCATTTATCCGACGGCCCGAGGCCCACCGATTACAAGCCCATTTATCGACGGCCCGTAGGAGACCCATGGATCCTACGGCCCGTATATGGCCCATGGTAGTTGCGGCCACTAGCAAACTAGGGAAAAAGAAGATTAGGAAATAAATAAGGCGGAAACTAACGCTAGGCTATTAAGGCGATTGCATAGATTACATCCACTCGGAATCAAAGATCGCCACCAGTGCAAATATAGGGAACACCCTACACTATACAAAAATGGCTTGCTGTTTTCTTTAGGCGGTGGCTGCATGTTAAGAATAAATTTTGTATCGCACCAAAACAAATTACAACTATCTATCCCTAATAATAAAGCACGGATTGACTCCATGGGTTCACCGTCACTTTTCCTTAATAAAGTGACAAATAATTATCCACCACTGACATTGATGGGTAGAAAAAACAATTCGCTAAACATCTGAAAAAAGACATTACAAAAATTCGGAAAAAGAAAGAGTGCCCGACCCAACCCTTCTTCCCCAATGCGGACGACCTGGCCCTACGCTGCCGATGTCTCCCACCGCGTAAACCTCCCAGTCGTCGCCGCCGCTTCCAAGGAGCACCCACTCCCCCCCGGCCGCGGTCCCTGCGAGGTCAATTCCCGTTGCTGAGGTTCCCTGTTGCCATCGGCTGCCCACGTGCCCAGCGGTGGAGATGGCTACGGACAACAAGGCGACCACCGTGCTCGCGTGGGAGGAGGGAGGCCGCCTCCATCTGGCCGACGCCGTCCGCGTCCATGCAGAGGAGCTGCCGCCATCGGCTATCGTTTCCCCATGCTGCACAAGATTGGCCATGGCCGCCTCGAGTTCGTCTCGGGAGAAGATGCTCGCCCGGGCCGCGCGCGCGCAGAATCAGCTTGGATGGCGACCGTGAGTGCAGTGCGTCGTCGCTTCTGGCTGCGGAGGAAGAGAGCAGAAGAGAAAACATAGGAGTAACCCACGACTGGGAGGTGCGAGAGGTAGAACAGGGAGTAGGCGAGATGGAGGAGTTGTTCGGGTGGCCCGTCCCCATGCATGAGGAAGAATATAGAAGCTGGGGGTGGGGATGGTAACCGACGAGCTGTGTCGATTCTTTAGGTGGCGCCACCTAGAGGGCACAGGTGACGTCGTGCATGTCACAAGGTAGTGGTGCATGGAGGAAAGCCAGCGGCGGCGTGCAGGGGAGCTTCAAGCTGCAGCGCGCAGGGTGGCCTAGCGGCAGCTCACGGGTGACTGAGGGCAGCGTCGCTAAGGAACCAGGGGACCACGGCGGCCGAGGCCAATGATATGGTGATTGAGCATGCGCCGCTCCGACATGTGTAGCTGTCCAGCTTCCCACCACAGCATCTTCACCCACATCAACGACATGAAAATTAATGGGAAAAGCAACAACCCAATTGATTTTTATTGCCTCTCCCCTCCAGATTTTTCCCATATCGTGAGATAGTGGCCGTGGCATGTTGGGGCTGACGCAGCAAACACAGAGGTAGAAGCTTGCGGAGAAGATGCGCAGTGCAGGCGGGCAGGCCGGGGCGACGTCACCGGGGTGGCATGGACGGAGGTGCTAGATTGGAATGCCGAGGTGATGAGGACAGTGCAGAGAAATAAGAGAACACAGAGATGGGTGCTTGTGCTGAAGATACAGAACAAAATCGTGTTTGTATATGTCCGACTGACAGATGAATCAATCTCCTTTCAAGTTTCAACCCAGCAACCTTCATGTACGTACATGTGTGTATCAAGGACGCACAAATCCATTGGACTGAGCTCGACACATCACTTCCCTAATTCCATCAGTGTCATTCCTAACAAGGTAAGTATGATTCCCTAATCCTTGAGTTTCTTAGTCGATCTTTGATCTTTGATCCCTAATGTCGTCATATTTTATTGATTCTATAAAAGATCTCAAACAGGAATACATAGCATGATTTAGATGGAACCATTTTTGTGGCTACAATTCCTATAACTTCCCTTGCCAATTTGATAAAATTACATGTGTGGTGGAGGTTCAAGCCTATCACGGTTTACATTGTCAGAATTCTTCAAGACTGTCTGTCAATCCTCACTATCTTTGAAAACATATTTATATATTTGTGTGCTGGATTTTCTGATGTAGATGCTATATAATAGGAAGCTATACGACAATCCTGCTCAACTTGGTACGGGTCAGATCGATTTTATTGTAAATATTTATGCTTGATAGATACAAGCCTCTCTCTTTGGCCTTTCTTTTATCCATCCTTTGTAGGTCACCAGCACCTTGTCTATTATTGCTGCCTTGACTCCCGCCGACATCGCCGGTTGGGCCAAAGGGTACAAGATCATCATGCGGCCTAGTGCATGGGCACCGAGTATGCTGGATTGCCATGTCGGAGGCAAAGGTCCTAGAGCTTGGTGGCATGTGTGTGATGTTTTTTTTCTCCTGTTGCAACACACTGATCGATTTATTCATGCATCTGCTGATTTACTCTGAATTTTTTCCAGTCGTCAAACATTAACTGGATTGGTTCATGGATATGCAGTGTGACAAGTCATGTGAGATGAAGGTGGTGAACTGTCTCAATGTGAAGCCAAGTATGTGGTGGATTTGCCATGGTAGACCGGTAAGGGTAAAAGTTTGAGCTGTGAAATTTTGTGTGATCGATCTCCTGGATGGTCAAACCTAAAAAGTTCAGTGAAGATTCAGATTACAGATGGATGCCTTTTCTGCCTACAATGCTATAATCACGCCAACTATGCACATGAAGTACCAGAGATGATACAAAAATTTCTTGCAGATAGGCAGGTGGGTGCATGCAGGCTGGATGGTGTCCGGGACCAACTATATGATCTGCTACGGAAGGAACACAATGCAACCTTGATGTCAGCGTAAGCCTTGATGTAATCCTCAAAAAAGATATTGCTTGCATATAGGTTATACACAAACATGCATGTTGTAGGTCTGTTAATTTTAATTTTGGAATACTGAGATCTGTTAAGATGCTTCCCTTACAATGATGGCTAAAAAATCTAGCAGATAGTGACTGAAGTTTGTTGGTTTTACTCAACCTGGTGCTGCTTGATCGGTACTAAACCAAATGAGGGTGACCATGATAGCTGGTGTTGAGTATAGGTATATGAACTGAATTTCCCATTGTGCCAAAACTAACACATTGGATTCTTTCTATTTGCTGCTACCATTTTTCAAAGTAAGATCACGATGATGCAAATGAATCTCATTATGTAGACATATGTAATCTTAGTTTTTTTACTATGTAGAGATAAATGTGTATCCATTTTTGCTTTGTATTGTTCTACGACAAAGCGGATGTGCTGGACTGAGTGGTCGTTCTATTAAAACAAAGGGGTGGAACTTGCAATATTTGAATCAATAGAGGTTATCTTTCATATGGATTTTATTATTAGATACTTGCAGATGTGTGTCACTTCCTTAGATCATGTTTGATTCTTAAAATTGTAGATGTTTCATATATAACCATCAATAATATTTATGCAACTGGCAGTCCCTGTACATTCGTTTTTATCTGCTCTAAAACACATTTTAGTTTATAAGAATCATACATGTCAGTCTATGAGTAAGATTATGAGTTGATCCAGTGCCAAAAACAAATCAGTTGAACATGTTTGTTCTAGCAGTTTTAGGCAACATTTCATGTGTGTATTTAGTTCCATTCCATGTGAAGTCATTGATTGTTTTTTGAATTCTTCACGTTTGATTGGTGAAGCTGCATAGAGCAAAGAACATATGTTTATTTGTGAGGAATTTTTGCCGGTAATATCCGTCCAGCCATACATAAAAGTGATATTCTCATTCTTTGACAATATATACTTGGCCTCTACTCTCCTGTGTGTTGAGCAATGGTTGGGACATCTATTGTTGTTTGTATAATCTTACATTGAAAAATAATTTGTGGTACACCAACCTCGTTAACCAGGGTGCAAGTTTTGTTTATGCATAATTTCAAAAGTACTACTAATTTTTTGGCTGATTTCCCGAACTGAATAATGGCTAATTTTTTAACCAATTATTTGTGAGCTACGGAGGAGAACAACTATGATTCACGGTATATTGTATTTAATAAAAAATAGTGATTTAATGGTAATTTTTTTACATGATAAGTATTCCACCACTACAATATCTATGTCACTAAGATTGATTCTTGCACCTTGCATTCTCCCGTTGCAACGCGCGTGCATTTTTGCTAGTAATAATAAAGCACGGATTGACTCCGTGGGTTCACCGTCACAATACGCTTTCTTCTTGTGAATTTACGCTTTCTTTTTGAATTTAAAACATATACACGAGGTGGTACTAACGTGTAAGAAAAAATGAACCGTTTTTCCGTCGTTTGAGGCAGGGTGTATTATTTTCGGCTGGAATTAAAAAAATTGTGCGGTACGTGGGTTTTTTCGTCGTTCGAGGCACGCTGTATTATTTTCGGCTGGAATTAAAAAAAATTGCGGTACGTGGGGATCGAACTCACGTCCTCCCACTAAGCCGGTAAGACCAAGACCGAGACCAATTGAGCTAGCAATTGTTAGTCTCATGAAGGAGGGTTCAAACCATGATGAAATAGTCCCACCTCGACTATTTACATCCAGCCACACCGGTTAATATATGTGCAGAATTTGCACCTACCCAGAAGCTGGTGTGCTTGCTGATTAAGCTAACCTGATGATTTGCGCGGGATCATGGCCCCGCTGATCCGGCCGGCGTTGGGCTTTTGAGACGTTCAAGTTGCCAAGTCTGAACATGTATGTGGTTGTGATATCCCTCAAAAAACTGGTTGTGTATACAGGCATGACTTCACTGTCTGTCCATAACCTAGAATCGCCACCTTTTCGCACCGAGGACACATACATAAAGTTTCTCACCCCAAGCAATGTCAAGGTTGATCCAGATCCTGCTGCCGCTAGCTTCGTCCTTGATTATTTTCACCGATGTGCATCTTACTCGACAGGCTATCGTCTCCTCCTTTTCCCCATCCATCCCTATGATTGTTGGTACAGACCTCACATGCATGTTTGTTTGATCCATCGTTAGTTTGTCACATAGTCAGGTTGTGCCACCATTGTCCCGAACTTGGATGTTTGCTCTGACAATCTGTCATGGAAAGTACTACTACCAATGACTGCTCAGCTGCTATGGCTAGGCACTGCTATCTTTAGTCATCATGGTGACAATTCGCTCGACCAAAAAACATGCTGACAATAGCAGTGAGTTATTTTCTTGTTGTGTTCAGACCTTCATAAATATTTGGTGCATTGGTTGGTGCATATACCATGCTAATTGCTGCATCAGCATGTTACGTGTTATTTTACCACTATCTTTGCGAATTCATCATTAATTAATTCGTGTATGTATGATTATTTGAGATCATTTATTATGTCATTGTATTTGTATTTGGGGATTAATGTATCATAATAACCATACGCAGTTCCATCATTAATCCAGTTAATACTGATCATGTTTTCAAATCTTGGATTGCTTACAAATCTGAAAAATAATTTACCACTGAAACAACTGTAAAAGTATCAAAAGAATAGTAGAAGTACTCAAAATTATGGATGGCCATTCTTGAAAAAACATACATTTTCACATCAAAAATCATGCTATTAAGTATTAATCTCCCTTCAAAGACCTAGGTCATAGCAGCACTTCTCCTCCAAATCTGATTTGCATAAACATGATCACTTGATTCGCTACTTCACCTTACACTAAGCTATATATTCATTTATTTTGTGCCCGTTGCAACGCACGGGCTCTTTTGCTAGTATAACAGAAGGAAGGTTGGCATAATACTTAACAGTCTAGCAGATAAATGCACCACCAGAAGTTCAGAAGCTCATTTCATTTGACCTGACTGTTACGTTTTCATGCTGTATTGTCCGATGGAGCACCATAACCCTCGCCTTCATTTCCCCTAGGCTCCTGAACAACATAGCAAATGTCTGATAGTCTGGTTTCAAAACCATGCATATCTTGACGACATTGAGCAATGTTTCTCCTTGTTTCACAAAGGGTCTCTATTAGGGAATGGACTTGTGTCTGGAGCGCAGATACAACATTGCTTTGAGCTTGCATATCTTGATCATGAGGCAGTTTGGACGATATTGCCTTAACAACCAACCCAGTATTACGCAGGAACGTGCTTTTGGCACTATTAGTGGACAGGTACTGACCCACTGCAGCAAGAGCTGACATTGCAGTTATCGTTGCCTCGCCACCTTCAGAAGGTGGCGGTTCCACCATTTTTTCCATAGCTCGCTAAAAAGTTGAGGTTTTACATTAGTAGTACCAGAACAGAAGATATTAAAGAGGCAGCAAAACCAAACAAAATAGCTTTGGTCTATATACAGAACTTATTCTAGTGAACACATGTAAAATATTAGTTGTATTTTATTGCAAAGTACATAATAAAACTAGGTTCCAAACATATGACCATGTACCATCGCTAATGTATTGTCTATTTCTTCACATTGTATTGAGGGCTAAGGATAAAGAGACGAAGTTTATAATATGGTAAGCATAGTATGACGTCATTCATATCACAAAACAACTGAGAACAGACAAACAGGCAATTGTAACATTGTGTGGGCAAGTCCAGCACATAACTAGATTGCGGGTCAAGATCAAAGGAACATCACTCCTCTCTTTTAAACCTTGTAAGGCGCAATGATACGCTAAGACAATTGTGTATAAAATTGAAAAGAGTAATAAACATTGGCTGCAAACCATGCAGTTCAAGGCACAAGTCAGAGTAAGTAGTAGTTAAAAGGCATGAGGATTAAGGATTTACAACAGCGGCTTTGACTGGTGTAGTCATGCCCTTCTTCTTGCTGGTGTGACAGTCCTTGAAGATTTCCACAGCATTTGGTTCAGGTACTTTTTGGTCCTTGCGGGCTTTCCTCTGCATTTGGAACAAGTCAATATAGATCTGATAATATGGTACAGTGAAAAGAGTGAAACAACAGCTAATTAAAAGAGCCTCGCAGTGTGCAATATAGCTACGAGATCCTGTCGTCTGTTGGAATTTCACTTTCGTACGGTTGGCCTTGTTCTTTGAACATTTCACCTACAAGAAGATAGATTTGTGTGGCACATGCGTAAATAGGACTTCAACATGTGATCTGATGACATATATATAATGTACCTGATACTTCGGATCGGACCAGTGTTTAACGAGGCCTCTCCAGTCTTCATCAGATATATTTTCCACTGGAGATGTTTGGGCAAGTTCGCTGTTAGCCTTGCCTTCAAAGTGAGTTTTCCTCAAGTTATACCGATACTGTCGCAGAGCAGACTTGAAAACATGGGTGCAAGCTTGTCTGGTTGCATCATCTTGGCTATCCAACTTGAACCTCATCTGTTGAAAATTATGGGAGTCTCATTATCAGCAACCTAGAAAGTATTGGACAGAGCAAGACGATATTACTAGTTTCCGTACATAACCATACTTACACATAAATGGTCGAGGAAGATGTTGAACTGGGTTTCGTCTTTGTCATTCCTGTACTGAATCCATGTTGGGAGGATACGTACATGACACCTAACAGCAACCGCTGCCTCTGATACTAACTTGGCTGACTCTATAGCATCACGTGGCCTTTTTAAACCTGCCTCAAACAGATCTCCATTCTTCCTCCTCTAGATTTAGTTAACCTATCGAGCATTATCCCTGATGTTTGTTTCCTCTTGCGCCTAGGTGCTAGTCCAACAACAAACATAGGAAGTGTTAGTGTACATCAAACTATGATACTACATATAAAGAAGCTCACAAGGTTCATCTGATATTGCCAACTCGTCTTGTGTCAAGAGTGCATGGGAAGTAGTGTCAGGTGGCAAGGGAGCTTGGGAACGTGCTGCTAGCTCAGTTGACGCACGAGTACATCATGCAGCTGGTAGTACTGTGGTAGGTGTTGCAAGAACTAGGGTTGTCTCTGCTTGTTTGGCGGCAGCTATTTATTTTTGTTTGTCTTTTTTGCAACTCGTGTAGCATGGGATGCCGTGTTTGTAGAATTTTCTGCTGGACTTTGACCTTCTATTACACCATCAGTACCAGCAGAATCTGCAGGATTCATCCGCTTCTCATTCCCTGCCATTATGTGTTTCTTCCTCTTTCTCTGTGCCATGTTAAGTCAAGCTGACAAGAAAAACGAATAACAATTTAGCTCTTCTGAACAAATTGATGTGTGATGTAGACGAACTGAACTTTGATGTTAGACAACCACATGATAGGAGGATGTAATATGTATGAAAAACAGGACGGAAGAGATAACCAGAACTATGTTGTGTAAACAAAGAAGAAGACATTTCACCAAATTAGAAGCAATGCAATGGAAGGTAGACACCATATGAAAGATGCTACAAATATTGCTCTGCCAAGTTAACAGTGTCTCATCATAAATGGCGTTTAAACAAATGTGAAGCAGTACAAGAAATAAACATATGCAAGATGCAAACAACATCACACTACCATGTGAGAGTTCTCTTGTCATTAGTGCCATTGCATATTCACAGCATTGCATATTCATTGCATATTCACGAATATCACTCTACCAAGTTAAAGCTTTCTCGTCATAAGTGCCATTTCAACAAATTAGTAATACAAGCTAGAAAAGAATGTGAGAGGTAACCTATACCACACTCCGAAGTCAAACGTGTCTTATGATAAGTGATTGTTGTAGGTTACACAACAGTAGTAATTTGATGTAAGAACATGGTGTGATAGACATATATTCTATGTTCTAGAAACATGAACACGTGTCTTATTCAAGTATAATGTGTAAAGTAAGCAGATGGAATTCAACAAAATTAGAAGCAATACAAGCTAGACATCACACATAACATGCAACCACATATAACAGTGCCAAGTTAGAGGGAGCACCGGTGATGCTACACTAGGGGAGACGTGCTCATCATAAACACAGCTTTGTTGAGTGTCTATGCATGTGTTGTCTTGGAAATCATCTTGGGGGTGTGGAGGAGTAGAAACTGTAGAGGCCCTCCGTTCGGAAGGAGCACCTTTATCCACTGCCTTGCTAACTTCCTTCTGCTTTATTGATTTTGAATTGTCAAGTAAAACCGACAAGAAAAAGCAATAAAATTCTCTCTTTAGAACTCATTCATGCATGATACTGACAATCACTACTTTGATGTAAGGAAAACACATGATACCAGGATGGAATATGTACGAAAAATAGGACGACATGGCATGTTCACAACTGTTTGTGTAAACTCAGAAGAAACCATTCCAGCAAATAAGAAGCAATGCAAGCTAGACACCACATGAAAGATGCAACCAATATGACTCTGCCAAGTTAAAAGAGTCCCATCATAAATGGAATTTCAACAAATTAGAAGCAGCGCATGTTATAAATCATATGAAAGATGCAACTAATATCGCACTTCATATACTAAAGGTGTCTCGTCATGTTGATTGATGCGGGATACAAAAAAACAATAGTTTTATGTAAGGACATGCTTAATAGACAGATGTACTATGTACTAAATACAGGAAGGCATGTCACATTAACATGTATAATGTATAAGCTAAGCAGACTAGCACATGCAGTTTAACCAGATTGGAAGAATTACAATCTAGACACCATATGCAACATGCAACCACATATCACGCTGCCAAGTTAGAGCAAGCACCTGTGATGCTAGTGTAGGGGAAATGCTGTAATCAACTACAGAGCTATGTTCACTATCTTCATCTAGCATTTCTGTTTCTTGAGAATCATGTCGGGAGGCTGACGCTGCATTCTTTAAATGAGGAGTAGTCCCCTTGCCTGCTTGCCTCATCATAAGTGATTGGTGAGGGATACACAAGAACATTAGTTTGATGTAAGAACATGGTTAATACACAGATGTACTAGTATGTACCAAAAACAGAAAGGCATGTCATATTCAAAGGTATAATGTGTAAGCTAAGCAGATGCAATTTAACCAAATTGGAAGCAATACAAGCTAGACATCCGGCTGGAGTGGTGAGCATGATCATCTAGGACCTGAGAGCCTGGTGGGAGGCGGGCTGCTTCGCCACCATCACAGCTTTTTAGTTGGCTTCCAGGTGATGCCTATCTTTGTTGGGCTTGTCACTGGCTCGGCCAGTGCCCTGACTAGCTATTTGTCTTCTGGTGCTCACGGGATGGTGGTTCATGTAAAAAATATCTTTCCTATCTTACCGACTTCGGCCTTTCGAATACAAGCTAGACACCATATGGAACATGCAACCACATATGACACCACAAAGTTAAAGCAAGCACCTGGGATGGTGGTTCATTGTGAGCGAGGTCATCAACTCCAGAGCTACGTTCCCCGTCTCCATCTGCTGACACTACACCCTTTAAAGCGTTGAAACGTGTCTTTCCTAGCCGCACACCAAACTGGAGCCACTTCTCTCTTTTCTTTTTGGCTTCTCTCATGGCAGCAGAGTCTGAAATACCCTTGCATAAAAACACAACCGTGAGAGTAAGGGTGAAGTGTGTGCAGAACTAGTGCACTGTAAAAGTAGCAGACAGCAGGTGGCTGAAAAATAAATGACAGGAGACATATGATAGCTCTACAACATTGCATGGCAAACAAAATTACATTCTACTCTGTATGATTTTGTAATATATGAGCACAGGAAATGCAGGTACTCCTCCAGCACACCACCACATGTGGTCATATCTAAGATAACAGTCGACTGAAAATAAATAGGCCAGTCGATTTTTTTAATGAACCATCCGATCTATAAGGAATGGGCAGATGGCCTTCGTCTACCTCCCGCCAGTCACTGTTGACGATCTTTCTCGAACCGCCAGCGACCACCAGCCCAGACCCCTCCCTCCGTCGCCCCGCCCTCCCATCGACCTCACACCACCGCCGTGCTTGGCAGCGCCCCCAGGCCATCCCTTTAATCCCGGCCGACCTCCAGATCGGGCGCCAGTAGCTCTAGGCCGCACACGCCCCTAAGATAAACACCAAGGCGCTGCTTACCCGGCGTAATAGGCGTACTAGCGCCTGTTACGCCCGGCAATGCTTCCGTTAATTGGGAATCAAGTGGCCAGAAATTGAAATTCAGGGGGGCGATGGACCTCTAGCTAAGGTGAAATAGTATATGAGGAGAAACCTTGTGCATCGCGAGTTACTAGGAACATCTAGTATCAAGAAGAAGCGGTCAACTAGTGTCTTCTGTGGGATGAATACCGTGCAAGCAAAGACGTAAGATTTGCATGAATAAGGGAAGAGGAGTACCTTTTTCAGTTGCCGGTGTGGTCACCTCCATAAGTCACGCCGATTTTCTTCTTTTTACCAGGGAAACCGATGTTCTGGAGGGTGCAGGCTTGGACGAACCCATGGCCAAATTGTTGACTGTGTTTCCGTGGTCGTATGTCGGCGGAGGGGAAGCAGATCCGAGGCGGCAAAGGACGGTGTAGCAGGAACAGCTCCGGTGCGGTGGAGGGTGGCGAAGTTGGAGCGGCAGCGGTGAGGCGCAGGATGGCGTAGTTGAACTGGCTCGGGTACGGACGGCTCGGTCTCGGCTTCAACTACTAGCCGTGGAGGGCGTTGCGGTTGAGGTTGCGGTGGACGACGACGTCAGGGTATCGGCTCCGGCGTGATGGAGGAGGGCGGCGGTTGATGGGTGGGATGGGGTGGCGGACGGAGGACGTCGGGGTTTCGCGGCTGGTGGAGAGGTAGTTTTGGCGCCCACGGAGAACGAATGGGGAATCAGACGGGTGGGGGGAACCATGTTTCGGTGTGGGACACGCTTGTTTTTGGCTTTTTTGAACAGAAATGGGACACGCTTGTTTGAAATTTGGGGAAAGTACAAACTTTGTCCCCCTCTTAAATTTCGGACCTACTATGGGTCGGGGGTAGGATGGTAATCCCAGGTGTCCCAAATAGTGGGCGGGAGCGATTTCGGCCGCACGCATGTGTGCTTAGGCGGCCATTGTGTATGAATGTTTTTCGGATGCGGTTGCGTGGCGTCTAGATGAAGCTACAAACCTACCCCAGTTTAGACCTTTGGACGTCGGGCCGGTAGGTTTCACGGGTCGGAGTTATTAGAAAAGTAATTTCCTTGTACTACCAAACATTGGTCTCACGCGGTTTCGGGCGAGTAGAGGCTCTTTTGGCACTTCGTTCGAAATTTTGAAACACAAGCATTCACGTTTAGAGTACTCTTGAACTATGAGGATTGACCTAAATATATAACGTTATTTATGACCTTGTATGTTTGAAAACCTCATTAAATTATCCGCTTCTTTTTGAAATTTTGACACTTGAAAATCCTATAACTACGATTATTTTGGAATGGAGGAGCTAAATTTGAATCTATTTTGTACACGACTACATATGCTATTATGTACAAAATCAGAGCAAAGATTGGTGCCCCCATAATTTAGGTATGGTTTACAAATGCCATGATATCAAATTCAAATAATTGAATGGACTTCATGTTGAATTCGATTTTTTTAAACCACCTTATGTTGAATTCAAATGTATGCTAGTTCATAGGTAGTAGCTATTTATAATGTCCATTGTGTAACTTTCGTATGTATAATGTGCTTTACACACACAACATGAACTATACTCACGTTTATATTCAATTGCTAAAGCGATGCATTGTCTGGAGTTCAAAATACTAACTATGTGGATCAATTGTGTCGAATAATAACATAGACATGCTCAAATTCGATAGAATCTAGATGTCTGATGGATCAATGACCGCTCCTTACGTGAATTGCAAATATCATGATCCCATCCTAATATTTGGATACAATTTATATCTTTAATCAATGTGTAGAGCAGTCTTTTACGTGTAGTTTCACTCTCCATCGGTGGTCTCTCACACATGCTCACACACTCTCTCCCGAGGTGTCTTTCTCGCACACATGCTCTAGATATAACCCTCCCTCCCTCTCGTAACCATTTACAACTGTTTTCACTAACCTTTATCACAAGCACTCTTCCTCTCGCAAACATACACACGCACAATCCTCATCGACCCTTTCTATATACATGGACCTGCCTACGTGTCTCATGTACGCACATTATCTTTACGCCTGTCTCTCACGCATTGTCTCACACCTCTCTTCCTAATCGACGAGTATGATTCTAGCATAGCATTCTGTAGGATGCCCCTTAAAGTTAGGTTGGATGAATAGTAATATCAGAGATAAAGGGGTTACCTTAGTCCGAGAACCTAGGGTTACAAATCCTAGCCGGCTTTGTCAGTGGACACAGAGTCCTTCACAATTCTGCTATCTTTGTCTTATACGACTAGTCACCCATGGGTCTTCCTAAATGCGTCACGGGCCGAACAATGTGCCGCAGGACGGAACAGAACGAAGGGCCTCACCTCGACCCACCGGACCTCACGCGGTGACACACCCTCTGCCCCCACGTCTCATTATCTTCTCACACCCACACATACCAACACAAACACCACACACACAGAAAATTTCTCCTGGTGCCTCTATTCCCTCCCCCCTTGCATATACACACTCAAGGGAATGGAATCTCTTGTCGTGACGTCATATTCGTCTCTCTCTCTCTCTCTAGACCACTCTCATTTATCATGCTATCTCTCCCATGCCCCCCCGTCGGCCCCTCTATCCATGCCTCTCTCGAATACGTAATACACACACATACCTCTCTAGGCCCCGCCAAATGCATCAACTACACATTCACACATGTTACATCACGTACCCCATTGATCTAAAAAGCCCTCTCTTCACGTTTATTTCGCATACAACATTCCTTTTGAATAAAGTGTGGCCAAAAAATTATTTTAGAGTTTCTACATATATACAACATTACAAAGTTATATGGAGGAGTACGAACGCTAATTTGCATTGCATGGTGCCTACAATGATATTTATTCCGCACTGTGAATTTATATATTTTTATACTATATACAAAGTTAGTCATAATAAAGAGAAATGAAGAGCATCTCTCTCTCCATTGCATAGCCCCTGTACGCCCCTTTCACGTATGCACACAAAACTATCTCCAGGTCCTCTAAAAGTAAGCCCCCAGAAAATTCACGCATGTTTCATCTTTCTCTCGCGATATATGCAATGACGATCATTGTATTTGAAGCGAAAGCACGATACGTACATTGGACTTCAGAATCCACTCATTACGGTCACCATTTACGTTTAGTGGTTATTATGCAGTCACGGGCTCACCGTACAACTCTGTATTTCCTCATGACATGACTAGTTGACCAGTTAAACGCTCCATGTGGCACCTCTAGTGTTGCATCACATTATCTCACTACCATTGTGCCCACCTGTGGACTTGTATCTACTCTACATCTACACTCTTATAAAATACATAAAATATACTCTTATAAAAAACAGAGTTGGTGATGATGGTGTGCCTGCATCCTGCAATATAGGCCGTCCGATTTATAAGAGTGTATTTTATGTATTTCATTAGAGTGTATTTTATGTATTTTATAAGAGTGTATTTTATGTATTTTATAAGAGTGAGCCTGCCATCCTGCAAAATACATAAAAAATACTCTTATAAAAACACTCTTATAAAGAAACTATGGCAATTTTGCAAAACGGTACCCACACACCTCTCCACATTTGCAAATAAGGCCTTCCCTCGTTCATCCTTTTCTCTCACAAGATAAACAAGTCATACAAATGCATCTTGATGTTACATGCAACGCACGGGCATCTTGCTAGTAAGAATGAAAACAAACGACAAAAAAATATTTGGACGGTGGTTCGAAGTCATGACCGCAGGCATAGCGGACAAGGTGGCCTTGTATTGGTATGCTGAGCCGTCTGTTTTAACACACAGGAGCTGGTGTGGTGATTATACATACACGCACGCATGCACATGAACTGCATCCACGCAACACTCACACAAACACATGCACCCACGCACGCACGCAACACTCACACATACACACACAGCCACGCACACATGCAACACTCACACGCATGCAAGAAACACTCACACGCACAGACGCACGCATGCATGCACACACCAGTACACCACACGACCAACACACACTCTCACGCTCAAGTGCTCAACCTACATGCGCATGCGCACACATCAGGCCCTGACAGACACAGACACAACCAAGTGATTCCCGCGCACGGGTTGGAGCCTTGTCATGCCTGCGTAAATTTGAGTTTATCTAACCTTTTGCCTATGCGAGCTGACAGGTGGGACCCACAACGAACATGGTCAATTTAACTAGTCAACATGGCACCACGCAGACTATTTGGCCGGTCAACAGAGTGCAATCCGATGCTGTGCTGTGAGCAAGCGACCGTATAATCACCGCAAAACGTATATAGTGACCGTAATTAGCTTATTCTGATGTTCGGTGACCGTATTACGCTTTTCTCTCTGTAGGCCCTCCAAAACTACATCTCTACACGTTCTCGCATGTTACATCTAACAACTATATAATACAACACTACTACTACACTCTAACACAATAAATCATATGTGTTTTTAGTTTTACTAGATATCATATTGTTACTTATAATTATTCAGTTTGCATACATTAAAATTGCCTTTGAAATGTATGGCCAGTATCATCTACTGCGCGGGAAAAATCCCGCCCTTTCCTGTTTAATCGGGTTTGTATCGATGGATCATGCAAAACAACAAAACTATAGTACTATACAGTACAAGTGATAGTTCACTGGGCCGTCGTGTCGTCTACTCCTCCGTCGTAAGAGCGGAGCGCTCACTTTCATAAATCTTCTAGTCCCTTTCGCTGACATGTGGGACATCAAGCTATCGGGTCCACGTGCCATGCCGGAATACAGTGTAGAGCAGCCGGGGTGAAGCACCCCAGTCATGGCGCCGGCGTAGTAATGAGCAATGAGGCATCAAATCACAAAGCTGCACCTTTCCCGCAGTTAAGTTGGAGGGACGAAGCAACCATCATTTCACTCGTTGCTGAATCCACTTCTCCCTCATCTTCTTCAACTTAACCACGTGTTGCTTCTGCTGTTGTTCTACCTTATGTGGGACGCGGATCGGCTTGGTAAAGCACTGACACGTTGGACCGCATGTTAGCAAACCGCCAGGACAACGTCCTCGGAAAATAAGAAGCCTAATCCTAGACTTACAAAGGGCTACGTAGCTGCTACCTATACTTTCCATCTAATCTATATATGCCCCCCTGATTTTCAGGTGGGGTGGGCCTAATCCTCTCCTTTAATCCAATCAAATAGTCCCACATCACATCAGTTTGTAACTTTACGTAAACCATTACGTGGATGTAGCATTGCTCAAATAAGAAACTTCCCCCGCCATCCGCGCGGCAAAATCACCTCCTTTTTACTAATCTCGATTCTATAATTTTTTAGATCAATATAATTGAGATTTGTATAGATAGCACGCAGGAGAAAAATCAAGTGGTACGGTTAAGGGCATCCACAATGTGTAGCCAAATGTGAAAATAGCTTTTGGCATCGTGGGAACCATTGTGGACGGTGTTGCCAAAGCCAAAAAGATGGAACCGAAGCTCCCTGATTGATTGATTGAAGGAATAGAAACATGCAACGTCTCTCCTCTTTCTCCCATGCTTGGACGCATGTAGTACAGTATAGAGCACAGAGTCTACTCCCCTGTCCCTTCTATCACAAATCACAATGCAGTGAGGCGTCAAATCACAAAATCACGGACGAAGCAACCATCATTTCACTCTTCGCTGACTCTGCTTCTCCATCATCTTCTTCGAGAAGCCATCTCACCGCATTAGTTACTCCTAGTAGTACCAGTAAAGGACTTCCTGGATGAAAATAAGGCGTTTGTCTCGGCTTGCAGGCGGCACTTGCGAACGACTTACCGTGGTCTCCCTCAATGGTGTTCTCCGTCGAACGCACTTCGCCAAACCACCAAAAAAATCGTCGACGTCACCACAATGGGGAAGGAAGTCAAATATAGTTACTACCTCCATTTTTTTGTACACAAGTCCAGTATATCAAAATTACAATTTGCAAAGGGCCACTAACACTAATCGAGGCAAAATTGATGGGGTTAGCAACCAAGGACATTAATATCCCCTGCATGCATGCGGAAGTGAGAAGGTTGGTTTGCATGGCGCTGCATTAATCAAGCGATAAGGAGTGAGATGGTTAGATCTTTGGTCTTTGGAGAAAAAATACGCATTAATTGACACGTGAAACGAGGATTTGTATCGATTAAATTCCGTGAAGGAAAACCCAGCCTTTCTTTTTTAACACTAGTACTCCTAGTACGTACGTACTTATCCTGTTTGGGTCTAGGCCTTGCATTGCCAAACTTCGCCACACTTTTTTGCCAAGCTTGCCTAAAGTTTTCAAAATGAGAAGGAGGTACACTTGCGCACGGCTATCGCGGTCGCACCGCACCATCATACGGTCGCTCCTGCATGCCGCGGTCGCACCGCACCCTCACAGAGTCGCTCCTGCATGCCGCAAACCCAACCAAGGGAACGCACCCTCACTGACACGTGCTGTCGCATGTGAACACACCAAACTCAGCCATCCTATCACTGACACATAATTTTCATTCATAGAGTATGTTTATCCAACCGCATGTTGGGGAGTAATCGTACGACCCGTGCGGTGGTCTGTTGGGGAAGAAGAAGAGGTGAGGAAGAAGGAAAGAAGGGTTAGGAGACGTAGGATATTCATCCAACCGCCTGAAATGGTAGACTGGCCCAAGTTAGGCGACTTGCATAACAAATATATGTTTTTACACAAAAAAAATCCATCAAAACAACAACATAAAGAAAAACTATCACTGCTCGCGGAAAGAGACGACCTTGTCGTCTTTGGCTGCCGGCGCGAACCAGCCGTCGCTGCCGACGTGTGTCTCCGCACCGTGGTTGTCCTCGGCCTCCAGCTACTCCTTCAAGCAGAGCGTGCGGGCACTCTGCATGGACGAGAGCACAGCCCGGTTCAAGTCGAGGACGTCCGGTTCCGCCTGCAGGAGGGCCTCGATGGCAGCAGCATCCGCGCGCTCCGCATTGAGTCGAGCCTCCGCCGCTCGGTTCAAGTCCAGGACGTCCGGTTCCGCCTGCAGGAGGGCGTTGATGAGAGCGGCATCCACGCGCTCTACGTCGAGTCGAGCCTCTGCCGCCCGGTTCAAGTCCAGGACGTCCGGTTCCACCTGCAGGAGGGCCTCAATGGCAGCGGCATCCGTGCGCTTTGCCTCAAGTTGAGCCTCCGCCGCCCGGTTCACATCCATGACATCCGGTTCTGCCTGCAGGAGAGCCTCGATGGCAGCGACATGCGCGTGCTTCACGTCGAGTTGAGCCTCTGCCTCCGGGTCCTCCTTTAGTATCGCCATGTTGAACCGCTGGTCCGCCTGCACCATGGGGGACTCAGACGATGGCACGAAGTCGACGTCCATCGTCTCATACCCATCGAGGGCCTTCTGCGCCACGACCTCCACCATGAACATTGGATCGGCTTCCTCCTCCTCGTAGCTTGGCTCCAGAGAACTCAGGGATTGGCCTGCCGCAAAGCGAGCTTGGGAACGGAGGTCTGTGGCGCCGATCGCCGCCGCGATTTCTACGCGGCGCTCCGGCGTCAGCATCTTGTAGTAAGTGATCTTGCGACGCACCATGGCTTTCCGGCGAACTAGGGGACGCTTGATGCGGGCTAGGGGATCGAAAGGTGGGGGAATGGGCTGGAGATTTGGTGTGGTTGTAGGGCAGTGGCTGGCGTAGGCCGAGCAGCGAAGGTTCTGGTGTGAATAGTGGTTCCGATGATGACCGGTCAATCGGTTTTGACTGTACATCGCTCTTGTCACGTTTGCGTTGCAGCCCGGCATGCTGGACCCTCCATGTCTCTCACCGAATGGAACACGCTTCGTCTTGCGTTTTCGCTCTCTTGTGGGACCGCAGTTGAGAGCAAACCGACGTCCCTCCCCCTCCCCCGCCCGCGTCATTTATTATACCACCACTCCCTCCGTTTTATGCGGAGTAAATAAAAACAGAGGGAGTATACTACGGATGAGGATCTTCTGACGTGGCCGAACCCATTGAGTAACTAACATGCGGGGCCTAGCAAGCATGGGGTCCACTAGTAAGTGATCGAACGGGAGGGTAAGGCAGGGATATCTACGTCATAGGATCCACTTCCACTATACTACTTTGACAAAATGTTAGAGTAATAATATATGACATGCAACTTACACAAATGTTAGACTAATAATATATGACATGCAACTTACACAAAGCATACAGGGTCTAACGTGTTTTTCGAGGCTAACTTTGACCAAATGTTAGAGTAATAATATATGACAAGCAACTTACACAAAGCATACGGTCAAATTCGTATGTGAAAGGAATTTCCAATGATATAATTTTCACATTATACATCTCATGTACTATTAATCTTGTCAATAGTCAAATTGGAAACCATCTCGAGTACAAATCTAGGAGTACGTACGAATCTAATATTGATTGGGCGTTGTTGAATGTTGATACCTTTTTGATCAAAGTAGATATACTTTGACTACACATAAAACTTATATGTAAACTAGAAAGGATAGGAGGGAGTGCATTGTACGTTCAAAAACGAAACGAACATTGAATACCCTTTATATATGATATGCGGATGCTATGATCACCGGTTCAAAATTTTGAATCCGCCTTAGGTATCACGTGCCCCCACTCATTCCCTCTCGATTTTATCTCGGGGTCCGGAGATCTATTGAAAGAGGACTAGGGTGGGTACATGCGAATGATACTCGGCGGAATGTTCAAATGAGGCATGCAGGAGGATGGACTCGACTGGAGGGCGACACGATCGATGGAGAAGAGGGTTGGAGAGGAATGAGAAATAAGCAAACCCCACATGATTATACTTGAACGGCTCAACTAAACAATAAGTTGTATCGTTTGGCCTACATAGTGAAAGGCCTAATGCGCAACGCGGAGCACTAACGCTCGAATATGGCCGGGAAAACAGGGAAACAGACATGTGGGGCACACCCGTCGGGACAACGTAGCGCAGACTAGTCCAATGGAGGAGCTGGCCCACGAACTCCTCGCCACCGACAACCGTTCATGTGGGTCGTTGGGGCCAACAACGGGGCGCAGCTCCAGCACCACCTCTGGACACGACGACCGCGGTGAGCGACACGCTCATATCGTCGCTAGACACGGTCGGTTTCAGTTTGCCGAGGGTGGCGTTAGTGCTATGGAACGACCAACGGTATGTTTGGTTTGTGCCCAAGGTTGCCCCATCAAAGCATTGGGTAGCCAAAATTTTGGTTGAGGTATTGGTTGCCCATGATTTGGCCGACATTGGCTGGAAAAATGAACTTGAGTTGGCTAGAGTTCATTGGCATGCCAGAGAAATGGCAACCATCCAAACAAAGACCAATCTTTGGGTCATGACCAAAATTTTGGTTGAGGTATTGGTTGCCCATGATTTGGCCGACATTGGCAAGAAAAATGAACTAGAGTTGGCTAGAGTTCATTGGCATGCCAAAAAATGGCAACCATCCAAACAAAGACCAATCTTTTGGTCATGACCAAAATTTTGGCAAGGTGCACTTTGGCCACAATCCAAACACACCCCAACACCCGGCTCGTCGAGGATGCACGGGGCGCCGCGACGCGTCCACGGTGTGGTGTAGCGCGGCCAACTGCATCCTCTGGACCTGAGACCATGCCGGGTCGTCTTGCTTTTTCAATGACATGCGGGGATCGCATGTGAGCAAAGGGCATCTCCAACGTTGCCACGACCGCAGCTGACTACCCTGGCACACCAAAACCCTCGTCCCTCGCACCGTCGCGCGGTGCGTTCCCAGCCGGCGCCAGCTGCCCGCATTCATGTCGTTCATTCGTATGTCGTCATTAAGAGGCTCGGTGGCCGTGGAACCAACTCTAGCGAGTTAATGACGCACCCGGACGCTTGGCCTCACCAGAATGCGCTACTTAAAGCGGCAACGCCCAGCTAACCTCCACACCATAGCGCATCGTCCTCCTACATGGAACCACATCCGCCATGACCGCAAGCGCGAACGCTCTACGGGAGAGCTTGTCTTCGGGGATGGAGCTCGAGGTCGCCGCCCTCGCTCAAGTCGCCGCACAAGCAGTGGCCATGCTGGCGGCCGGCGACGGGAGCACCGTCAGCCATGCGTCCTACTTGCCGCCGTCCAACATCCGGCACCGCCGAGGTCGGGGACTCTCCGAGGATGAGCAGGGCATGGGAGGCGACAGGGCATGGTGTGCCAACTGGCCGATCCGTCTCCCGTGTTCTACTTTTCCTCGCCGGAGACCGCACCTTCACTTCACGGGTCTTGAACCCCGCCCCCGTACATGGAGATCACAGATGGAGGACGTCGGTCGCCGCCGTAGAATAGGTTTAGGGTCGGGTTTCTTTTATTTTTTTGTCCTATAAAAGTTCAAAATGTAATGAAAATCTGCCGTGTTTGCATTAATCTCGGCCGGTGTATAGGAACTTTCATAATAATATACATATTGTAGGAGTACTAGCAAGATGCCCGTGCGTTGCATGGAAGATCAAGATCTTGTGGGAGAAAAGGATGAACAAGGGAAAGCCTTATTTGCAAATGTGGAGAGGAGTGCGGGTAAATTGTCATAGTTTCCTTCCTATCCGTTAGATATAGATCGGACGGCCTATATTACAGGATCGGACACATCTTTCTACATCTACGGGAACCTACGAAAGGGTTAACGTAAATTGCCTCTCTCTCTCCTCCCCTAATTTTCATGGTGGTGGGCCCCTCCCTCCCCAATCTACAATCAACAACTCACACGTTTCACATTACGTTAATTACGTAACTGGGATTACGTAGGTGTAGCATTACTCGTCCTAAAAAACCCAACTAAGCCAACCTCCCAGCATATCACGCGAGAAAAGACCCGGCCGTGCCGTTTTAGTTGGGATTACCGGATTACTAGTAGTAGTATCGATGGATCGCGCGAAGCAACATATTTTTTTTGACGGGGCGAAGCACCTAGTTTAAAATGAAAAAATGGGGAACACTCACAGCACTCCTGTCGCAGTCGCATTGCACCCCACACACGTCCGGTCCTGCACACGGCTCACACAAATGGAACGCGCTTCGGCTTGCCTCTTCACTGACACGTGGGACTGCACTTGGAGAAACCGCCCATGCGCCAAACTCCCCCCGCCCACCGCACGAAAATCCTCCCCCACCACACCCAAAAATTCCCCCCAAATCCGGTTCAACCGCCCTTCGGCCAACTAGCCAATAATATTCCCCAAACCCCCCTCTCCCATGTCCCCCTCCACTCCATTCGCTCCGCCAAAGCCGCCCTCCCCGCCGCGCCGATACGTCGGTGCCGCGGTTCGGCGATCCTCTCGCTCCCATAGTACGCTCTCGTAGACTGCCGTCCTCTAGCCGCGCCGCCACCTTGGGCTATGTTCTTGTGGAGGCGCACGACGGTCAGCGCCGCCACCGCTGGCGACGTGCGTGTGGAGACGCACGACGATCAGCTTCTCCCATGGTACACGCATGCTAGACTGAGGCCCCGTTCATGTCGGTGTAGCGCTGAATGTTAGCTGATAGACACTGTTAATCTCACTGTTTGCCGAAGTAGTTTACTGTCAATATGCTCTGCTTAAGAAGCTTCCTTGCCCTGTTCTGCACTCAATCTTCTTAGCTGAGATGGCATGCCAAGGCCGATTAGTTGCTAAATTATCCTGCCATATATTTATTGTGACGTAGATTGCCATGGTTTAGTAGCCAATCTTTTAGGTGAAATAGCTCTACACCGTTTTATACTCGATCTTTGTTGCTGCGATGGCCTTCGATAGTTCGATGGCTGTGTGCTCAGCCTCATTGACTGCTGAAACAGCCTGCCATAATTTGGCACTCAAATCTGTTTGCCGAATTAGCTTTACATATATTTCGTTACTTAGATCTGCTCGTCCAAATATCTTGCCATAGCTTTAGACATCGACCTAGGTATTTTTTTCTTGACTTCATAAAAAAGCATATATGTTTTTCCTGTAATATCTAGTAGAAGAACTAATTTGTATGTCTAACAGATGGACAGGACTTGGATAACTTCTGCTCGAAGATTCTTCGCTGCATATGTTGAGGGGTTTGAAAACTTCATGAACTTTACCAGAGCTGAGTACGGTGGTCCGAAATCAGATGTGCTCTGCCTGTGTAGCAGTTATATGAATTCAGTTACAAGACCCCAGTCAACTGTGCAAAATCATCTACACTTGTATGGGATGTTGGTCACATATACTAGGTGGGCTCATCATGGTGAAGCTGTGAACGTCAATGTTATTGACTACGTGGAAGCAGCAGATCACCATCTTGATCTGCCTGATGCTCAGGTGGAAGAGGAGGAGGAGGTGGTGGTGGCGGAGCCAGTGAGTTTGACCAACATTGAAACAATGCTACGAAATGCTCGTGCATTCCGTGAACTTTCACCTGCAGAAGAAAAACGGTGGGCCCGCATGTTGGAACAATGCAACGTTGCTGTCACCCCAGGAAATAAGGTGTCAGTATTCTCAGCTATGGTCACCTTTCTTCAGGTGAAGACATCTGAGTAGATGACCAACAAATCATTCGATGCGATGTTGGCTGCTTTCCGCGAATCTTTCCCAGATGCGTCTGAGCTGCCACACACCTACAGTAAAATGAAGAATTTCCTTCGTGCAGTTGGAATTGGATATGATATGATCCATGTTTGTAAGAATAATTGTGTTCTGTTCCGGAAGGATTATGCCAACTTAAGTGAATGCCCAAAATGCAAATCATCAAGATGGAAAGATGGCGATGCTGTGAAGAGGATTCCTCATAATGTTCTGAGACATTTTCCAATTACACCAAGATTACAAAGGTTGTTTCATGATGCTGAAAGAAGAGAGGATGTACTGTGGCATTCTAGGAACCAGGAGTACAGAGATCAGAATGTAATGAGCCATCCATCTCATGGTAGTGAGTGGAAAAGCTTCAATGATAAACACAAAGAGTTTGCTGCTGACCCGAGAAACATTAGACTTGGCTTAGCTTTAGATGGATTTAACCCATTTGGCCACCAGAGCGCCACACATAGCATGTGGCCAGTGCTTGTTATCCCTTACAACATGCCTCCAAATGTCTGCACCAAAGAATCAAACTACATGATGGCCTTGCTCATCCCAGGTCCAAAAAGTCCTGGAAAGGATTTTGATTTGTTCATGGAGCCTCTTGTGGAGGAACTTCAACATCTATGGAAGGGTGTTCTCACTCGAGACCTATATAGCAGCCCACCAACTGATTTCTTTCTGCGTGCTGTTATAATTTGGTGCATCCATGATTATCCGGCTTTGGGCACTATGTCAGGGTGAACGACACATGGTTACAATGCATGTGTTCGCTGTGACAGGAATCCGCTGTCATACGCAATACTTAGCAAGATCTGTTACATTGGACACCGCCGTTTCTTTGCCAAGGACAAGCCGCATCCTAGAAAATACCGAAGACATGTGTTCAATGCAAAGCATGAAAACCGTGATGCGCCAAAGAGGCACACCGCCGATGATTTGCAAGTGGAATTAGAGAAGGTCAGGCATATTACACCAGGAAACCATCCTGGTAATGGTAGCGGGAAAAGGAAGCGTGGCAGGGTAGAAGAGAGATTATTGTTTACCTGTAGGTCCACTTTGTGGGACTTGGAGTATTGGAAAGATTTGGATTTGCGGCATAATCTTGATGTGATGCACATCGAGAAAAATATATGTGACAACATTATCGGCACACTTCTTAATATTGAAGGCAAGACGAAAGATACCTTAAAATCTAGGATTGATTTGACACACCTGGGTATCAGAAAGGATTTGCAGGTGCAAGATGAAGGTAAACCATGGGATATGGCACCAGCTGTGTACGTCTTGGACAAGGTAAAAAGAAAAGAATTATGCGAGGTCCTGTCACGTGTGAGATTCCCACATGGATTTGATTCCAAACCTGAAAGGAGAGTCAGTGCAGATGGAAACAAGGTACAAGGGTTGAAAACTCATGACTGCCACGTCCTACTTCAAAGGGTTTTACTTGTCATCCTTAGAGGATTGGGCCGCCCTGACTTATACAGAGCAGTTGCAGAGTTGGGACAATTCTTCAGGGAACTCTGCAGTAGGAATATCAGGATAGATGCTTTGGAGCGTCTTAGAGACAAGATACCAACTATCATATGCGACCTTGAGAAGATATATCCTCCAGCCTTCTTTGATGTGATGGTGCATTTGGCTGTTCGTCTACCTGATGAGGCACTACTTAGAGGTCCAGTACAGTATGGCTGGATGTACCCTATTGAAAGGCAGCTAGGCACTTTCAAGGGCTATGTTAGGAACAGAGCTAGACCCGAGGGTTCCATTGCAGAGGCCTACATTGCTACAGAAGCATTGACATTCTGCTCAAAATACATTGAAACAACTGACCAGCTTAGCAAAGAGGTGGGTGAAGACAATCCCGGGCTCAATGTTTTCGATTATTCTGTTCGAGTTACAGGGAAGAGTCGACAAGAGGACAAACCTAAAGATTGGGACAAAATGGTTTGGTATGTGTTGAATAACTATCCTGAGATACTACCTTATATCAAGTAAGTGCAGTACTGCAGCTTATACATCATAATCTACTAAACTTGCGGCACATTCTTATATATTTAGATGTTTGACGCGATCACTATGTTGTGCAGCATCTACAAAGAGGAGTTACTTCTGCAAAATCCAAGAAACATTAACAAACTGGTTATGGCACGATTTGCGAAATGGTTCAAGAACCATGTAAGCTTTTGAAGTGCACTGTCAGTTTTTTTAATATATTGAGTACATAAGATGATCAGCTTGTCTATTTTCTAACCATAGGTTAAGAAGATGCGGGAGGATGGGTAGGCAGTTGATGATGCCCTTTACTCACTAGCAATTGGTCCCGATACTCGGGTAAGACATTATGAATCTTGCGTTGTTGGAGATGTGCGCTACAACACCCTTGCACGAGACGAAGGCAGGAAGACACAAAACAGTGCCATCATGAGCACGGATACGTATGACAAAGAGACAACTGAAATGTATGCTAACATAACAGACATTATTCAGTTACAGTATATCTCCAATTTCGAGGATCACCAGTGTGTTTCTGTTGTGCTGTCGTTGGTATAACCTGTTTTCCAGGATCGCAAAACTCAGAGTTGATGATTATTTCAAATCCATTAATGTCAAGGCGGCGTACCAGACCAACGAGCCTTTTATTTTGGCAAATCAAGCAACACAAATATTTTTCTTGGAAGACACATTTGCACGTAGCGATGACTGGAGAGTATTGCAAAGGTTTGAGCAGAGGAATTCGTTTAATGAAGTTGCACAACAAGATATGCTTACACTGCTCCTGATGTACAAGATAACACAGATGTTCCTAATATCTTTGAGAACCATCACGTCAATGACACCGGCGAAAAGATTGCCTGTCGTGTTGTGGACATACAAGAGTTGATCAAGAAGAAGCCAACGTTCGAGGATGTTGAGGACGAAGAAGAAGATGACACCGTGGGGAATTACGATTCAGACTGATACACATGGCGAAGATGTTGACGCTGCTGCTGCGGATGATGATTACTTTTCTTTTGTCGTATTTGCCTGTCAGAAGACGTTTTTTATCTACTATGTGAAATTGTGTTTGCTATGACAACTGAAACCTGATGAACATGTTGTTTAGTATTTTGCTCTGAGAACATCACTTGTTATCTATGCTGATTTGTGTTTGGTGATTGTATGGCAACTAAAACATGATGACATTGTTGTTTAGTTGTACTCATATTTGGCTGTGAAACTTGAATTTGATGACATAGTTTGCTATTGGAATGCAATTTGCTCGACGTCTTCGAATGAGAACAAAGCTGACCCGACAGGGCCTCTGCTATTTATTTATTTATATGAGCAAAAGGGGATACCCCCTGATTTCCATTAATAGAAATCATTAGATGTTCACAACACTACGCCCAACCTGCTACACAAGTTTCATTCATTACTAGTTTCAGCAAAGTGCTCATGTCGTAGCCACTGAAAACATCACGAGTGCTACATACACTGCAAATAAAGAGACAATCATCCTACAGAGCACATCGATTTTGCCCATTATCTTCACAAGCTCTTTCATCTCCTCATTGCTGTCAAGGCCATTCAGCAGCTGTTGCTTGGCCATGATCAGAGGAACTGCATCTTCAACCTTTTGCTCTGCATCTTCCTCTTCTGCCGTTCCTTCAGTTACTTGTCCAACACCCCAACCTGCTGGTATTGGGATTCCTCGGCTAACCAAATAATCAGCATAGTTGCATTCCCCCACATCAGCAACTTCCCAGAAATAAAATCACACGAATCTTCCCTTTTCTGCACGAATCAAATTGGTAGATCATCAACCAAACTATTAAAAAATCAGCAACTGAAAGCAGCAGAACAACACTTAAACATATTATTACCCCATGATTCGGGCATTTGTAGAAGACTCGCCCAGGGTTGCGGATTGTGGTAGAGACGCGACGGATGACTCTGCGTGATTTGTAGCAGTGGCACCACACCAACGACAGCGGGTTGCGATGAGCAATCGGCTGCGGTGCGCGTGCCGACGAGGGTGTGATGAGACCCACAGGCGATGGTACAGGTTGTGACTTGGCGCATATCTAGTTGTTGCCTGCTGAAGAGCAGGTGGACGAGCAGCTAGCGGACATGGTTGCTGCGGCCAGAGCTTCTGATGCTAGGCAGAGTAAGAAGAGAAGAGGAGAAGCGAATGTTGGATATGTCAGTTTCATTACTTGCAGAGTAGCATAGCACCATATATAGTCATAGTCTAGGTTTGGATTCAAACCAGCTACAGGAGCATGTCTTTCTTTTTTCTAAAACTCGGCAACGTCTCTTTACTAGTACACTAGCTTGTTCTGTACGCCTTCCCAAGTCTTTGATTTTCTTTCCCTTTTTTTGCGAGGAAGGAAGGAGGACAAAATTGAGAGTTCCTGGGACTCGAACCCAAGACCTCTCGGTTGAAAACCAAGGGTGCTAGTCACTTATGTGGAGAATGTTCCGTGTGAGGAGGACGGCACACAAACGCATTTTCCTTGCAGTTTTCTTCCTATATATAAAAAAGTATGCTACTTGGTGTTTGCTTAGTCAACAAACGATTGTGCCAACCTTGACCGTTGGATTGACATTCAACGTCTGTCGCATTTCTTCAGTCTCTTCTTCCTCGAGCCACCAAAGCCAAACCAGCGCCACAGGACCGCCTGCTCCCGCCTCCCACGGCTGGTTATGATCTGCCCCGGCTCCTGTTCGTTCCCATCCGAGGCCTCACCATCGTCCTCCGCCTTGGTTCGCTCACCGCAGCGCCGCCCTCTGGTGTTGTCAACATGGTCAACAACCGAGAGGAATAAGGAGATGACTGTACATGGTGAGGATGACAGTAGGGACCCAGCAGCGCGCGCAGTAATTTTGTTTTTTTGGGACGGAGAAGGGTATCAACTGGGTTGTGCGGGACCCGTGGCCCGTCTAGCCCAGGCTTTTATTTCATATGTTTATCACATGACCAGCCCAGTTTGTTTTTTCCTTTCTGAAAATTGCTAGCCAGCTATTTTGTTTTTTGCAGGATAACCAACGTAGGCCTACTTGCTTTTCTATGCCCTGCTGGGCCGGAAATCTTTCAAGACTAGGAGGGATGCATTTTGCCCAGAAAATGGGCTATAAGTAATAAGAAATGGGCTATAAGTAATAATAAATGGGCTGTAAAAATGAAAAAATATAGCAAACAGACAATTAGTTCAAAAATGATGTTTTCTTTCGAATTTTGATATTTTAAATTTCATTGTTTTTGTGCGGGTAAAATTTCATTGAATGTCAATTAAGGTATATTTAGATTTAAAATTAATTTGAATCTGGCTAGAAATTTCGGGTTGTATGCTGTTTGGGACAGATTTGGAGGCTGACTTGTGGGTCTACTAGGTTGGCGTGTACTTTGGCTTTGTCAACTTAGTCCACAAATGATTCTAGCAGCAGTGACCGTTGGATTTTAATCCAACGGCCGTGCTGCTTCTTCAATATCTGATCTTCTTGCTCCAGCCGCCCAAACCAGCTCCGGTGGGACTGCCTGCTCCCGCCTCCCATGGCCGGCTGTGCTGCCGCACAGGCCGCACCGCCCCACCCTACTTCATTGCTGGCCAGGCCATTCCTCTACTCACCCACACCTCCTGTTATTTTCCGGCGACGGCAGCCGGACCAGTAAACCCTCGTACTCCCCACCGCGTGGGCAACCATTGCCTAGTCTTCCCCGGCTCCGTGTCGTTCCCTTCCTAGGTGTCACCATCGTCCACCGCCATGGTGCTGTCGGCACGGCCTGGTCAACTTGGTCAACAAACAACATCCATTGGCCATGGACTGTACGCGCAAAATAATGATTTCCCCACCTGACAGCTGGGACCCACCGGAAGGGCCTCTGTATTTCGCGAAAAAAACGTTCCCCCCGCTGACATGTCGGACCCACCAGCTATATCTTCACAAGCAAGGAAGTGCCTCCTTATTACGCACAAAAAAATGAATACCCCCTGCTAGCTGGGACCCACCATAGTGGGAGGATGACTTGTGGGCCAAAAAAGTTGACGGGGACGGAGGGCTTTGTCAACTTAGTCAATATGAACGATTCTAGATCCAGTGACCATACGATGTCCATCCAACGGCCGTAGTGCTTCTTCAACCTCTGGTCTTCTTGCTCCAGCCGCCCAAAGCAGCGCCAGTCGTGCCGCATGCTCCTGCCTCCCGTGGCCGGCTGTGCTGCCGCGGAGGCCTCACTGCCCCCTACTATTCCCACCGCTGGCCAGGCCCTGCGGCGACGGCAGCCTCACACTGCAACCGAACAAGTGAACCCTCGTACTCATCTCTGCGCGGGCTTCCACTGCCACGTCTTCCCCGGGTCCGCGTCGTCCCCTTCCTAGGCCTCACCGTCGTCCACCGCCGTGGTCCTCTCCGCGCGGCGTGGTCAACGTGGTCAAGGAACGACTTCCATCGGAAGAGTACTATACGTGGAGAGGCTAAACAGCTGGGTCCACGACCACAACCCAGTTTTTTTGTAATTTGCCAAGTAAGTCGCTTTGTCAGGCCTGTTGGGCTGCAAATCTTTCAAGACGAGGAGAGCTTTCATTCAGCTGGCCGAGAAAATGGCCCATCAGTAATGAGAAATGGGCTGTACATTTTTAAAACACATCAAACCGGCAATTACTTTCAAATATCTTTTTTTTTTCATTTCAAGATTTTAAATTACATTAATTTTTATGCGTGGAGAATTTTGTTGGATTTTATATTGATATACATTTATTTTTAAAATCAGTTTGAACGTGAGTCAAAATTTTGGGATTAAAAACAGTTCGGACCGCACCGAAATATGCAAAATTTCGTATAATTTTTTAACTGTGGCCACAATTTGGGCTGTAATGCTAACAAAAAGAATATGGGCTCCAATAAAAACCTTAAGAATTAGCAAATGGGCTGAAAATTATTAGAAATAATGGCAGATGGGTTGTATGCTGTTTTCCACAGATTTGAGGCTTTCCTAAAAAATGATTGACGCACAAGCAGTGACTGTTGGATGTCCATCCAACAGCCGTCGTGCTTCTGCAATCTCTGCTCTTCCTGCTCCAACCATCAAACAAGCGCCAGCGGGACTGCCTGCTCCCTCCTCCCCGCGGCCGGCTATGCTGCCGCGCAGGCCTCACCGCCCCACCGTACTCCCATCGCTGGCCTAGCTATCCCTCTACTCACCCACACCTGTTGTTATTCTCCGGCGACGGCAGACGAACCAGTAAACCCTCGTACAGTCGTACTCCCCTCCGCGTGGGAAACAACTGCCGAGTTTTCCCTGCCTCCGTGTCGTTCCCTTCCTAGGCCTCACCGTCGTCCACCGCCCTGGTGCTCTCGGCGTGGCCTGGTCAACGTGGTCAACGACCGACATGCATCTGAAGTGGACTGTACGTGGAGAGGCCGACAGCTGGGTCCACGGCTGCACGCAAGGAAATGCCTCCTTATTACGCGCAAAATAATGATTCCTCCACCTGACATCAGGGATCCACCGAAAGGGCCTCTATATTTCATGAAAAAAACGTTACCGCCGCTGACAGCTCAGACCCACCAGCTATATCTTCGCACGCAAGGAAGTGCCTCCTTATTACGCACAAAAAAAATGAATACTCCCCTTGTTAGCTGGGACCCAGTATAGTGGCAGGCTGACTTGTGGGCCTACTAAGTTGACGGGGACGGAGGGCTTTGTCTGTCGGCGTTCTGGGAACGGGGGTCCCCAGACTTGCCTGCCTGCGGCCTGTGGTGTGGCTCAAAAGGGGGCCCAGCACGGCCCATCTTCACCAACACAAACCCAAGACCCTCGCGAGGGGCCAAGCCTCGCGGGGTGCACGACGCGGAGCTTCCTCAGGCACGGCCTCGTCAGGCTGGCTCACGAGGAGGCGGAGAGATCAAGGCGGGGTACCTCACGAGGTGCCCGTGACGCAAGCCTTGACGACCGAGGGCGCCAGGCGGGTGCCAGCCTGCGCAGTGTCCTCCTTCCCTCTTTGGTGCAAAGGGGGCAAGCGCAGCCGCGGAGTACCGAGGCATCAGGCAAAGGTTGCCATTTCGGTGCAACGAGACCAAGACCAGGAGGACTACAAGACGGAGGTCACCGTGGAGCCCAAGACGGCATCATCACCAGAGCTTTGCACAGCCGAAGACTACTTTTGTCAGGGTAGCTTGTACTAGCTGTCCCGCTTCAAATTAGCCCGCCATTGTTGGCTCCCTTCCCGCTTGATATTTGGGAAGAGGACCAGGGCCTCTATAAATAGGACTAGCCACCCACAGAGCAAGGGGCCCCCGGGTGTTTGGAAGGATAGAGAGGATCAGGAAGAGAGAGAGGTGACTGAGCTCCTCCCAGCAGTTCATCGCCCCATCCAAGAACAGACCCTCGCGAGGCTGTTCTTCCTTGTATTGTTCATCATCATCAGCCCAAGAGGCAATCCACCACACCACACACTAGAGTAGGGTATTACACCACAACGGTGGCCCGAACCAGTATAAATCCTGCGTCTCTTGTGTTGTTCTTGCCATAGTTTAGATCCTAGCCAGGAGGAGGGGTGCAGGTAGGTAGGAGGCGAAATCTCCGCGCGAACCCCAGTGTTCGAACCTCAAGGGTCTGCCGGAACCCGAAATCCGACATTTGGCGCGCCAGGTAGGGGTGCGCCGGGATTCGTCTTCCACCACCCCATTCTCCTCCGACCATCACGCCCATGTCTGACGCTCGTCGGGCCCGCGCCGAGCGCCGGGCCGCGCTCACTTCCCGCGTCGCCCAGACAGCCCCTGTCGGTGGGTATCCTCGCCATTCCCCGTCACATGCCGTCAATGCCACCACCGGCCCGGCGGGGGACGAGCGGCAAGCATCGTCCTAGCATCCGTCCATGCGGCAAGACGGCCGCACCGCAACTCCCTCGCTCACCCCAGCTGGTTCTTCGTCCCGCGCGCTCTGCGCGCCCATGGAGGCTCGAGCTGCACTCATCGCAGCGAACAAGCTCCTGCACTACCGCCCCATCGACGACGTCTATGAAGAATGGCTCGACCGCGTCACCGAGCTCGTCCGCGCCGCAGGGGGCTCTCCTGCGCCGTCCGTTCCGCTGCACCGCACCCCGCCCCGCGCAGGCAATGAAGCTCCGGCGGCGCCCCGACCGCCTCCTCCTTAGGAAGGCGCCATGGATCCAAGGCGTGTGGCCCCTGGGCAGAACCCACTCCGTCAGGCGCCATCACAGCAAGAGCAGAGCTGTCAAGAAGTCCCTCGCCCGCAAGAAGTTGCCCGGGCGCTCCCTGCTCCAGCACGTCGCGACCATGCTCCTGCTCCCGCGCGTCAAGACCCCGCGCTGCTCCCAGCTGCAGCGCGTGGGGATATCCAAGACCAAGCTCCCCGGCATCCAAGACCTCCCGTGGCCACAGCAGGCTGCTGTGCCCTCAACGCCGAGCTACGCAGCGTCGCGTGGCCCGGCAAGTTCAAGCCGGACTTGCCTCCTCGCTCCGACGGCACGGCTGACCCTGTGGAGTTCCTCCAGCTCTACGAGCTAGTCATCGAAGCTGCCAACGGAGACGAGAAGGTCATGGCGAACTGGTTCCCCATGGCACTCAAGGATGGGGCCCGCACCTGGCTCCTGAACCTGGCTCCAGGAACAATCTCCTCCTGGGACGAGATGCGCACCCTCTTCATCGCCAACTTCCAAGGCACTCGCGACCGGCCACCCGCCGTAAGCGACATGCGCCGCATCAAGCAACAGCCTGGCGAGACCCTGCAGAAGTACATCCAGCGCTCCAACAACGCGCGCCTCAAGATTCCCAAGGTGACCGAGGAGGCCATCATCTCGGCCTTCTCCGACGGCGTGCGTGACGTCAAGATGAAGGAGGAGCTGGCGATGCATGAAGACCTGTGCACCTCCTTGGAGCTGTTCAACCTGGCAACCAAGTGCGCCAGGGCCGAGGAAGGGCGTCTCTCCCTCCTCGAGCTGCCTGCCGTAGACCCAGAAGATAAGAAGCCCAAGGCCAAGGATGTGAAGCGCAAGGGGGATGTCGTGCTCGCGGCAGAACCAGACACCAAGCGAGGCAGAGATCAGCCAGAAACTTCCAAGGGCGGCCGTGTTGGAAATATGCCCTAGAGGCAATAATAAATTGGTTATTATTATATTTCCTTGTTCATGATAATTGTTTATTATCCATGCTAGAATTGTATTGATAGGAAACTCAGATACATGTGTGGATACATAGACAACACCATGTCCCTAGTAAGCCTCTAGTTGACTAGCTCGTTGATCAATAAGATGGTTATGGTTTCCTGACCATGGACATTGGATGTCATTGATAACGGGATCACATCATTAGGAGAATGATGTGATGGACAAGACCCAATCCTAAGCCTAGCACAAAGATCGTGTAGTTCGTATGCTAAAGCTTTTCTAATGTCAAGTATCATTTCCTTAGACCATGAGATTGTGCAACTCCCGGATACCGTAGGAGTGCTTTGGGTGTGCCAAACGTCACAACGTAACTGGGTGGCTATAAAGGTACACTACAGGTATGTCCGAAAGTGTCTGTTGGGTTGGCACGAATCAAGACTGGGATTTGTCACTCCGTGTGACGGAGAGGTATCTCTGGGCCCACTCGGTAGGACATCATCATAATGTGCACAATGTGATCAAGGAGTTGATCACGGGATGATGTGTTACGAAACGAGTAAAGAGACTTGCCGGTAACGAGATTGAACAAGGTATCGGGATACCAACGATCGAATCTCGGGCAAGTATCGTACCGCTAGACAAAGGGAATTGTATACGGGATTGATTAAGTCCTTGACATCGTGGTTCATCCGATGAGATCATCGTGGAACATGTGGGAACCAACATGGGTATCCAGATCCCGTTGTTGGTTATTGACCGGAGAACGTCCCGGTCATGTCTGCATGGTTCCCGAACCCGTAGGGTCTACACACTTAAGGTTCGGTGACGCTAGAGTTATAGAGATATTAGTATGCGATAACCCAAAACTTGTTCGGAGTCCCGGATGAGATCCCGAACGTCACGAGGAGTTCCGGAATGGTCCGGAGGTAAAGATTTATATATAGGAAGTGCTATTTCGGGCATCGGGACAAGTTTCGGGGTCACCGGTATTGTACCGGGACCACCGGAAGGGTCCCGGGGGTCCACCGGGTGGGGCCACCTGCCCCGGGGGCCACATGGGCTGTAGGGGGTGCGCCTTGGCCTACATGGGCCAAGGGCACCAGCCCCTAGAGGCCCATGCGCCAAAGGGACAAGAGGAGGGGAGAGTCCTAAAGGGGGAAGGCACCTCCGAGGTGCCTTGGGGAGGATGGACTCCTCCCCCCCTTGGCCGCACCCTTCCTTGGAGGAAGGGGCAAGGCTGCGCCCTCCCCCTCTCCCTTGGCCCTATATATAGTGGGGGTAAGGGAGGGCAACCATACCTAAGCCCTGGCGCCTCCCTCTCCCTCCCATGACACATCTCCCTCCTCCCGCAGCGCTTGGCGAAGCCCTGTTGGAATCCCGCTACTTCCACCACCACGCCGTCGTGCTGCTGGATCTCCATCAACCTCTCCTTGCCCCTTGCTGGATCAAGAAGGAGGAGACGTTGCTGCTCCGTACGTGTGTTGAACGCGGAGGTGCCGTCCGTTCGGCGCTAGGATCATCGGTGATTTGGATCACGACGAGTACGACTCCATCAACCCCGTTCTCTTGAACGCTTCCGCGCGCGATCTACAAGGGTATGTAGATCCACTCCTCCCTCGTTGCTAGATAACTCCATAGATAGATCTTGGTGACACGTAGGAAAATTTTGAATTTATGCTACGTTCCCCAACAGTGGCATCATGAGCTAGGTCTATGCGTAGTTTCTACGCACGAGTAGAACACAAAGTAGTTGTGGGCGTTGATTTTGTTCAATATTCTTACCGTTACTAGTCCAATCTTGATTCGGCGGCATTGTGGGATGAAGCGGCCCGGACCAACCTTACACGTACGCTTACGTGAGACCGGTTCCACCGACTGACATGCACTAGTTGCATAAGGTGGCTGGCGGGTGTCTGTCTCTCCCACTTTAGTTGGATCGGATTCGATGAAAAGGGTCCTTATGAAGGGTAAATAGAAATTGGCATATCATGTTGTGGTTTTTGCGTAGGTAAGAAACGTTCTTGCTAGAAACCCATAGCAGCCACGTAAAACATGCAAACAACAATTAGAGGACGTCTAACTTGTTTTTTGCAGGGTATGCTATGTGATGTGATATGGCCAAAGGATGTGATGAATGATATATGTGATGCATGAGATGATCATGTTCTTGTAATAGGAATCACGACTTGCATGTCGATGAGTATGACAACCGGCAGGAGCCATAGGAGTTGTCTTAATTTATTTATGAGCTACGTGTCAACATAAACGTCATGTAATTACTTTACTTTATTGCTAACCGTTAGCTGTAGTAGTAGAAGTAATAGTTGGCGAGGCAACTTCATGGAGACACGATGATGGAGATCATGATGATGGAGATCATGGTGTCATGCCGGTGACAAGATGATCATGGAGCCCCAAGATGGAGATCAAAGGAGCTATATGATATTGGCCATATCATGTCACTATTATTTGATTGCATGTGATGTTTATCATGTTTTTGCATCTTATTTGCTTAGAACGACGGTAGTAAATAAGATGATCGCTCATTAAAATTTCAAGAAAGTGTTCCCCCTAACTGTGCACCGTTGCGAAAGTTCGTCGTTTCGAAGCACCACGTGATGATTGGGTGTGATAGATTCTTACGTTCACATACAACGGGTGTAAGACAGATTTACACACGCGAAACACTTAGGTTGACTTGACGAGCCTAGCATGTGTACAGACATGGCCTCGGAACACAGAAGACCGAAAGGTCAAGCATGAGTCGTATGGTAGATACGATCAACATGAAGATGTTCACCGATGTTGACTAGTCCGTCTCACGTGATGATCGGACATGGCCTAGTTGACTCGGATCATGTAATCACTTAGATGACTAGAGGGATGTCTATCTGAGTGGGAGTTCATAAGATGAACTTAATTATCCTGAACATAGTCAAAAGGTCTTCGCAAATTATGTCGTAGCTCACGCTTCAGTTCTACTGTTTAGATATGTTCCTAGAGAAAATTTAGTTGAAAGTTGATAGTAGCAATTATGCGGACTAGGTTCGTAAACTGAGGATTGTCCTCATTTGCTTCATAGAAGGCTTATGTCCTTAATGCACCGCTTAGTGTGCTGAACCTCGAACGGCGTCTGTGGATGTTGCGAACATCTGGCATATACATTTTGATAACTACGTGATAGTTCAGTTAAACGGTTTAGAATTGAGGCACCGAAGACGGTTTTGAAACGTCACGAAACATATGAGATGTTTCGAGGGCTGAAATTGGGATTTCAGGCTCGTGCCCATGTCAAGAGGTATGAGACCTCCGACGATTTTCTTAGCCTACAAACTAAGGGAGAAAAGCTCAATTGTTGAGCTTGTGCTCAGATTGTCTGAGTACAACAATCATTTGAATCAAGTGGGAGTTGATCTTCCAAATGAGATAGTGATGTTTCTGTTGGAAATATGCCCTAGAGGCAATAATAAAAGTATTATTATTATATTTCCTTGTTCATGATAATTGTCTTTTATTCATGCTATAACTATCCGGAAATCGTAATACACGTGTGAATACATAGACCACAATATGTCCCTAGTGAGCCTCTAGTTGACTAGCTCGTTGTGATCAACAGATAGTCATGGTTTCCTGGCTATGGACATTGGATGTCGTTGATAACGGGATCACATCATTAGGAGAATGATGTGATGGACAAGACCCAATCCTAAGCATAGCACAATGATCGTGTAGTTCGTTTGCTAGAGCTTTGCCAATGTCAAGTATCTCTTCCTTTGACCATGAGATCGTGTAACTCCTGGATACCGTAGGAGTGCTTTGGGTGTATCAAACGTCACAACGTAACTGGGTGACTATAAAGGTGCATTACAGGTATCTCCGAAAGTATCTATTGTTTTATGCGGATAGAGACTGGGATTTGTCACTCCGTGTAAACGGAGAGGTATCTCTGGGCCCACTCGGTAGGACATCATCATATGCGCAATGTGACCAAGGAGTTGATCACGGGATGATGTGTTACGGAACGAGTAAAGTGACTTGCCGGTAACGAGATTGAACAAGGTATTGGATACCGACGATCGAATCTCGGGCAAGTAACATACCGATAGACAAAGGGAATTGAATACGGGATTGATTAAGTCCTTGACATCGTGGTTCATCCGATGAGATCATCGTGGAACATGTGGGAGCCAACATGGGTATCCAGATCCCGCTGTTGGTTATTGACCGGAGAACGTCTCGGTCATGTCTACATGTCTCCCGAACCCGTAGGGTCTACACACTTAAGGTTCGATGACGCTAGGGTTATAAAGGAAGCTTGTATGTGGTTACCGAATGTTGTTCGGAGTCCCGGATGAGATCCCGGACGTCAGGAGGAGTTCCGAAATGGTCCGGAGGTAAAGATTTATATATAGGAAGTCCTGTTTCGGCCATCGGGACAAGTTTCGGGGTCATCGGTATTGTACCGGGACCACCGGAAGGGTCCCGGGGGCCCACCGGGTGGGGCCACCTGCCCCGGGGGCCACATGGGCTGTAGGGGGTGCGCCTTGGCCTACATGGGCCAAGGGCACCAGCCCCAAGAGGCCCATGCGCCTGGGGAAACCCTAAAGGAAGAGTCCCAGCAGGGGAAGGCACCTCCTAGGTGCCTTGGGGGGGGAGGACTCCTCCCCTGGCCGCCGCCCCCTTGGAGATTGGATCTCCTAGGGGCTGGCGCACCCCCCCCCTTGGGATCCCTATATATAGTGGGGTAGGAGGGCCTCCCAAACATACCTTATGCCTTTGGTGCAGCCCCTCCCTCTCTCCCAAGTTCTTCTCCTCTCCCGTGGTGCTTGGCGAAGCCCTGCGGGATTGCCACGCTCCTCCACCACCACCACGCCGTTGTGCTGCTGATGGATGGAGTCTTCCTCAACCTCTCCCTCTCTCCTTGCTGGATCAAGGTGTGGGAGACGTCACCGGGCTGTACGTGTGTTGAACGCGGAGGTGCCGTCCGTTCGGCACTTGATCATCGGTGATCTGAATCACGACGAGTACGACTCCATCAACCCCGTTCACTTGAACGCTTCCGCTTAGCGATCTACAAGGGTATGTAGATGCACTCCCCTTTCTACTCGTTGCTGGTCTCTCCATAGATAGATCTTGGTGTTACGTAGGAAAATTTTTGAATTTCTGCTACGTTCCCCAACAGTGGCATCATGAGCTAGGTCTATTGCGTAGATTCTTTGCACGAGTAGAACACAAAGTAGTTGTGGGCGTTGATGTTGTTCAATATGCTTACCGTTACTAGTCCAATCTTGTTTCGACGGTATTGTGGGATGAAGCGGCCCGGACCGACCTTACACGTACTCTTACGTGAGACAGGTTCCACCGATTGACATGCACTTGGTGCATAAGGTGGCTAGCAGGTGCCAGTCTCTCCCACTTTAGTCGGAACGGATTCGATGAAAAGGGTCCTTATGAAGGGTAAATAGCAATTGGCATATCACGTTGTGGTCTTGCGTAGGTAAGAAACGTTCTTGCTAGAAACCCATAGCAGCCACGTAAAACATGCAAACAACAATTAGAGGACGTCTAACTTGTTTTTGCAGGGTATGCTAAGTGATGTGATATGGCCAAAAGGATGTGATGAATGATATATGTGATGTATGAGATTGATCATATTCTTGTAATAGGAATCACGACTTGCATGTCGATTAGTATGACAACCGGCAGGAGCCATATGAGTTGTCTTTATTTTTTGTATGACCTGCGTGTCATTGAAGAACGCCATGTAACTTACTTTACTTTATTGCTAAACGCGTTAGCCATAGAAGTAGAAGTAGTCGTTGGCGTGACAACTTCATGAAGACACGATGATGGAGATCATGGTGTCATGCCGGTGACGATGATGATCATGGAGCCCCGAAGATGAAGATCAAAAGGAGCAAAATGATATTGGCCATATCATGTCACTATTTGATTGCATGTGATGTTTATCATGTTTATGCATCTTGTTTACTTAGGACGACGGTAGTAAATAAGATGACCCCTTACAAAATTTCAAGAAGTGTTCTCCCCTAACTGTGCACCGTTGCTACAGTTCGTCGCTTCTAAGCACCACGTGATGATCGGGTGTGATGGATTCTTACGTTCACATACAACGGGTGTAAGACAGTTTTACACAGCGAAAACACTTAGGGTTAACTTGACGAGCCTAGCATGTGCAGACATGGCCTCGGAACACGGAGACCGAAGGGTCGAGCATGAGTCGTATAGTAGATACGATCAACATGAAGATGTTCACCGACGTTAACTAGTCCGTCTCACGTGATGATCGGACACGGCCTAGTTGACTCGGATCATGTGATCACTTAGATGACCAGAGGGATGTCTATCTGAGTGGGAGTTCATAAGATGAACTTAATTATCCTGAACATAGTCAAAATACCTTTTGCAAATTATGTCGTAAGCTCGCGCTTTAGTTCCACTGTTTAGATATGTTCCTAGAGAAAATATAGTTGAAAGTTGATAGTAGCGATTATGCGATCAGTAGAAAGCTTATGTCCTTAATGCACCGCTCAGTGTGCTGAACCCCAACGTCGTTTGTCGATGTTGCGAACATCGGACATACACGTTCTGATAACTACATGATAGTTCAATTAAATGGTTTAAGTAGAGGCACCTAAGACGTTTTCAAAACGTCGCGGAACATATGAGATGTTTCGAGGGCTGAAATTGGGATTTCAGGCTCGTGCCCACGTCAAGAGGTATAAGACCTCCGACGATTTTCTTAGCCTGCAAACTAAGGGAGAAAAGCTCAATCGTTGAGCTTGTGCTCAGATTGTCTGAGCACAACAATCACTTGAATCGAGTGGGAGTTGATCCTCCAGATGAGATAGTGATGTTTCCCCAAAGTCATTGCCACCAAGCTGCTAGAGCTTCGTGATTAACTATAACATATCAGGGATAGATATGATGATCCTTGAAATATTCATGATGTTTGACACCGCGAAAGTAGAAATCAAGAAGGAGCATCAATTGTTGATGGTTGGTGAAACCACTAGTTTCAAGAAGGGCAAGGGAACAAAGGGATACTTCATGAAACGGCAATTCAGCTGTTGTTCTAGTGAAGAAACCCAAGGTTGAACCCAAACCCGAGACTAAGTGCTTCTGTAATAAGGGGAACAACCACTGGAGCAGCATTACCCTAGATACTTGGTAGATGAGAAGGCTGGCAAGGTCGATAGAAGTATATTGGATATACATTATGTTAATGTGTACTTTACTAGTACTCCTAGTAGCACCAGGGTATTGGATACCGGTTCGGTTGCTAAGTGTTAGTAACTCGAAATAAAAGCTACGGAATAAACGGAGACTAGCTAAAGGTGAGCTGACGATATATGTTGGAAGTGTTTCCAAGGTTGATATGATCAAGCATCGCACGCTCCCTCTACCACCGAGATTGGTGTTTGCGTTGAGCATAGACATGATTGGATTATGTCTATCGCAATACGGTTATTCATTTAAGGAGAATAATGGTTACTCTATTTTTGAATCATACCTTCAATGGTCTTGCACCTAAAGGAATGGTTTATTGAATCTCGGTCGTAGTGATACACATTTTCATGCCAAAAGATATAAGATAGTAATGATAGTACCACTTACTTGTGGCACTGCCATGTAAGTCATAATGGTATAAAACGCATGAAGAAGCTCCATGTTGATGGATCTTTGGACTCACTCGTTTTTGAAAAGTTTGAGACATGCGAACCATGTCTATTGGTGTATATGCATGAAGAAACTCCATGCAAATGGATCGTTCGGACTCACTTGATTTTGAATCACTTGAGATATGCAAATCATACCACATAGGCAAGATGACTGAAAAGCCTCGGTTTCAGTAAAATGGAACAAGATAGCAACTTGTTGGAAGCAACACATTTTGATGTGTGCAGTCCAATGAGTGCTGAGGCATGCGGTGAATATCGTTATGTTCTTACTTCACGGATGATTTGAGTAGATGTTGAGAATATTTACTTGATGAAACACAAGTCTGAATTATTGAATGGTTCAAGTAATTTCAGAGTGAAGTTTAAGATCTTCGTGACAAGATGATAGAATGTCTATGATATGATCATAGAGATGAATATCTGAGTTACGAGTTTTGGTACACAATTAAGACATTGTGGAAATTGTTTCGCAATTAATACCGCCCGGAACACCATAGTGTGATGGTGTGTCCGAACATCATAGTTGCACCCTATTGGATATGGTGCGTACCATGATGTCTCTTATCGAATTACCACTATCGTTCATGGGTTAGGCATTAAAGACAACCACATTCACTTTAAATAGGGCACCATGTAATTCCGATGAGATGACACCATATGAATTATGGTTTAGAGAAACCTAAGTTGTCGTTTCTTAAAAGTTTGGGGCTGCGACGCTTATATGAAAAAGTTTCAGGTTGATAAGCTCGAACCCAAAGCGGATAAAATACATCTTCATAGGAAACCCAAAACAGTTGGGTATACCTCCTAATTCAGATCCGAAAGCAATATGGATTGTTTCTAGAATCGGGTCCTTTCTCGAGGAAAAGTTTCTCTCGAAAGAATTGAGTGGGAGGATGGTGGAGACTTGATGAGGTTATTGAACTGTCTCTTCAACTAGTGTGTGACAGGGCACAGGGAGTTGTTCCTGTGGACCCTACACCAATTGAAGTGGAAGCTTATGATATTGATCATGAAACTTCGGATCAAGTCACTCCCAAACCTCGTAGGATGACAAGGATGCGTACTACTTCAGAGTGGTACGTAATCCTGTCTTGAAGGTCATGTTGCTAGACAACAATGAACCTACGAGCTATGGAGAAGCGATGGTGGGCCCGGATTCCGATAAATGGCTTGAGGCCATAAAATCCGAGAGAGGATCCATGTATGAAAACAAAGTGTAGACTTTGGCAGAACGGCTCGATGGTCGTAAGGCTAATGAGTACAGATGGATTTCAAAAGGAAGACGGACAATGATGGTAAATGTCACCATTAAGAAAGCTTGACTTGTCGTTAAGATGTTTTCCGACAAGTTCAAGGAGTTGACTACGATGAGATTTTCTCACTCGTAGCGATGCTAAGAGTCTGTTGGAATTATATTAGCGATTACTGCATTATTTATGAAATCTTGCAGATAGGATGTCAAAACATTGTTTCCTCGACGATTTTAATGAGGAAGGTTGTATGTGATACAACCGGAAGGTTTTGTCAATCCCGAAAGATGCTAATAAGTATGCAAAGCTCCAGCAATCCTTCTAAGGACTGGAGTGAGCATCTCGGAGTTGGAATGTATGTTTTGATGATGATCAAAAAAATTTGGGTTTGTACAAAGTTTATGAGAAACTTGTATTTCCAAAGAAGTGAGTGGGAGCACTATAGAATTTCTGATGAGTATATGTTGTTGACATATTGTTGATCAGAAATGACGTAGAATTTCTGGAAAGCATATAGGGTTATTTTGAAAGTGTTTTTCAATGGAAAGCCTGGATTAAGCTACTTGAACATTGAGCATCAAGATCTATAAGGATAGATCAAAATGCTTAATAATACTTTCAAATGAGCACATACCTTGACATGATCTTGAAGGTGTTCAAGATGGACCAGTCAAAGAAGGAGTTCTTGCCTGAGTTGTAAGGTACGAAGTTAAGACTTAAAGCTCGACCACGGCAGAATAGAGAGAAAGGACGAAGGTCGTCCCCTATGCTTAAGACGTAGGCTCTTCAGTATGCTATGCTCTGTACCGCACCTGAAGTGTGCCTTGCCATGAGTCAGTCAAGGGGTACAAGAGTGATCCAAGAATGGCTCACAGGACAGCGGTCAAAGTTATCCTTAGTAACTAGTGGACTAAGGAATTTTCTCGATTATGGAGGTGGTAAAAGAGTTCGTCGTAAAGGTTACGACGATGCAAGCTTGACACCTATCCGGATAGCTCTGAGTAGAGAGACCGGATACATATAATGGAGCAATAATTTAGAATAGCTCCAAGTAGAACAGTTGTTTGGAATAGCTCCAAATAGAGCGTGGTAGCTGCATCTAGGAGATGACATAGAGATTTGTAAAGCACACACGGATCTGAAAGGTTCAGACCCGTTGACTAAAACCTCTCTCACAAGCAACATGATCAAACCTAAAACTCTTGGGTATTAGTCACATGGCGATGTGACCTGTGAGTGTTAATCACATGGCGATGTGAACTAGATTATTGACTCTAGTGCAAGTGGGAGACTGTTGGAAATATGCCCTAGAGGCAATAATAAAAGTGTTATTATTATATTTCCTTGTTCATGATAATTGTCTTTTATTCATGCTATAACTGTATTATCCAGAAATCGTAATACACGTGTGAATACATAGACCACAATATGTCCCTAGTGAGCCTCTAGTTGACTAGCTCGTTGTGATCAACAGATAGTCATGGTTTCCTGGCTATGGACATTGGATGTCGTTGATAACGGGATCACATCATTAGGAGAATGATGTGATGGACAAGACCCAATCCTAAGCATAGCACAAAGATCGTGTAGTTCGTTTGCTAGAGCTTTGCCAATGTCAAGTATCTCTTCCTTTGACCATGAGATCGTGTAACTCCTGGATACCGTAGGAGTGCTTTGGGTGTATCAAACGTCACAATGTAACTGGGTGACTATAAAGGTGCATTACAGGTATCTCCGAAAGTATCTATTGTTTTATGCGGATCGAGACTGGGATTTGTCACTCCGTGTAAACAGAGAGGTATCTCTGGGCCCACTCGGTAGGACATCATCATATGCGCAATGTGACCAAGGAGTTGATCACGGGATGATGTGTTACGGAACGAGTAAAGTGACTTGCCGGTAACGAGATTGAACAAGGTATTGGATACCGACGATCGAATCTCGGGCAAGTAACATACCGATAGACAAAGGGAATTGAATACGGGATTGATTAAGTCCTTGACATCGTGGTTCATCCGATGAGATCATCGTGGAACATGTGGGAGCCAACATGGGTATCCAGATCCCGCTGTTGGTTATTGACCGGAGAACGTCTCGGTCATGTCTACATGTCTCCTCAACCCGTAGGGTCTACACACTTAAGGTTCGATGACGCTAGGGTTATAAAGGAAGCTTGTATGTGGTTACCGAATGTTGTTCGGAGTCCCGGATGAGATCCCTGACGTCACGAGGAGTTCCAGAATGGTCCGGAGGTAAAGATTTATATATAGGAAGTCCTGTTTCAGCCATCGGGACAAGTTTCGGGGTCATCGGTATTGTACCGGGACCACCGGAAGGGTCCCGGGGGCCCACCGGGTGGGCCCACCTGCCCCGGGGGCCACATGGGCTGTAGGGGGTGCGCCTTGGCCTACATGGGCCAAGGGCACCAGCCCCAAGAGGCCCATGCGCCTGGGGAAACCCTAAAGGAAGAGTCCCAGCAGGGGAAGGCACCTCCTAGGTGCCTTGGGGGGGAGGACTCCTCCCCTGGCCGCCGCCCCCTTGGAGATTGGATCTCCTAGGGGCTGGCGCACCCCCCCGCTTGGGATCCCTATATATAGTGGGGTAGGAGGGCCTCCCAAACATACCTTATGCCTTTGGTGCAGCCCCTCCCTCTCTCCCAAGTTCTTCTCCTCTCCCATGGTGCTTGGCGAAGCCCTGCGGGATTGCCACGCTCCTCCACCACCACCACGCCGTTGTGCTGCTGATGGATGGAGTCTTCCTCAACCTCTCCCTCTCTCCTTGCTGGATCAAGGCGTGGGAGACGTCACCGGGCTATACGTGTGTTGAACGCGGAGGTGCCGTCCGTTCGGCACTTGATCATCGGTGATCTGAATCACGACGAGTACGACTCCATCAACCCCGTTCACTTGAACGCTTCCGCTTAGCGATCTACAAGGGTATGTAGATGCACTCCCCTTTCTACTCGTTGCTGGTCTCTCCATAGATAGATCTTGGTGTTATGTAGGAAATTTTTTGAATTTCTGCTACGTTCCCCAACAGTTTCTCCGAAGTCATTACCACCAAGCTGCTAGAGCTTCGTGATGAACTATAATATATCAGGGACATATATGATGATCCTTGAGATATTCGCGATGTTTGACACCACAAAAGTAGAAATTAAGAAGGAGCATCAATTGTTGATGGTTGGTGAAACCACTAGTTTCAAGAAGGGCAAGGGCACGAAGGGATACTTCATGAAACGGCAATTTAGCTGCTGCTCTAGTGAAGAAACCCAAGGTTGAACCCAAACCCGAGACTAAGTGCTTCTGTAATAAGGGGAATAGCCACTGGAGCAAAATTACCCTAGATACTTGGTAGATAAGAAGGCTGGCAAGGTCGATAGAAGTATATTGGATATACATTGTGTTGATGTGTACTTTACTAGTACTCCTAGTAGCACCAGGGTATTAGATACCGGTTCGGTTGCTAAGTGTTAGTAACTCGAAATAAAAGCTACGGAATAAACGGAGACTAGCTAAAGGTGAGCTGACGATATGTGTTGGAAGTGTTTCCAATGTTGATATGATCAAGCATCGCACGCTCCCTCTACCATCGAGTTTGGTGTTTGCGTTGAGCATAGACATGATTGGATTACGTCTATCGCAATATGGTTATTCATTTATTTGATTGGATTACATCATAAATGCACCCTATTGGATATGATGCATACCATGATGTCTCTTATCGAATTACCACAATAGTTTATGGGTTAGGCATTAGAGACAACCACATTCACTTTAAATAGGGCACCACGTAATTCCGATGAGATGACACCATATGAACTATGGTTTAGAGAAACCTAAGCTGTCATTTCTTAAAAGTTTGGGGCTGTGATGCTTATGTGAAAAGGTTTCAGGCTGATAAGCTCGAACCCAAAGCGGATAAATGCATCTTCATAGGACACCCAAAACAGTTGGGTATACCTCCTGTCTCAGATTCGAAAGCAATAAGGGATTGTTTCTAGAATCGGGTCCTTTCTCGAGGAAAAGTTTCTCTCGAAAGAATTGAGTGGGAGGATGGTGGAGACTTGACGAGGTTATTGAACCGTCTCTTCAACTAGTGTGTGGCAGGGCACAGGAGTTGTTCATGTGGCACCTACACCAATTGAAGTGGAAGCTTATGATAGTGATCATGAAACTTCAGATCAAGTCACTACCAAACCTTGTGGGATGACAAGGATGCGTACTACTTCAGAGTGGTACGTAATCCTGTCTTGGAAGTCATGTTGCTAGACAACAATGAACCTACGAGCTATGGAGAAGCGATGGTGGGCCCGGATTCCGATAAATGGCTTGAGGCCATAAAATCCGAGAGAGGATCCATGTATGAAAACAAAGTGTAGACTTTGGCAGAACGGCTCGATGATCGTAAGGCTATTGAGTACAGATGGATTTTAAAAGGAAGACGGACAATGATGGTAAATGTCACCATTAAGAAAGCTCGACTTGTCATTAAGATGTTTCCCGACAAGTTCAAGTAGTTGACTACGATGAGACTTTCTCACTCGTAGCGATGCTAAGAGTCTGTTGGAATTATATTAGCGATTACTGCAAATCTTGCAGATAGGATGTCAACCGGAAGTCATGTTGCAGATAGGATGTCAACCGGACGATTTTCTTGAGGAAAGGTTGTATGTGATACAACCGGAAGGTTTTTTGTCAATCCTGAAAGATGCTAATAAGTATGCAAAGCTCCAGCAATCCTTCTAAGGACTGGAGTAAGCATCTCGGAGTTGGAATGTATGCTTTGATGAGATGATCAAAGATTTTGGGTTTATACAAAGTTTATGAGAAACTTGTATTTCCAAAGAAGTGAGTGGGAGCACTATAGAATTTCTGATGAGTATATGTTGTTGACATATTATGGATCAGAAATGATGTAGAATTTCTAGAAAGCATATAGGGTTATTTGAAAAGTGTTTTTCAATGGAAAACCTGGATTAGGCTACTTGAGTGTTGAGCATTAAGATCTATAAGGATAGATCAAAACGCTTAGTAGTACTTTCAAATGAGCACATACCTTGACATGATCTTGAAGGTGTTCAAGATGGATCAGTCAAAGAAGGAGTTCTTGCCTGAGATGTAAGGTATGAAGTTAAGACATAAAGCTCGACCACAACAGAATAGAGAGAAAGGACGAAGGTCGTCCCCTATGCTTAAGACATAGGCCCTATAGTATGCTATGCTGTGTACCGCACCTGAAATGTGCCTTGCCATGAGTCAGTCAAGGGGTACAAGAGTGATCCAAGAATGGATCACAAGACAATGGTCAAAGTTATCCTTAGTAACTAGTGGACTAAGGAATTTTCTCGATTATGGAGGTGGTAAAAGAGTTCGTCGTAAAGGGTTATGCCGATGCAAACTTTGACACTAATCCAGATTATTCTGAGTAGTAAACTGGATTCGTATAGTAGAACAGTTATTTGGAATAGCTCCAAATGTAGCATAGTAGTTGCATCTACAAGATGACATAGATATTTGCGAAGTACATACGGATCTGAATGTTGCAGACCCGTTGACTAAAACCTCTCTCACAAGCAAAACATGATCAAACCCAGAACTCATTGAGTCTTAATCACATGATGATGTGAACTAGTTTAGTGACACTAGTAAACTCTTTGGATGTTGGTCACATGGCGATGTGACCTGTGAGTGTTAATCACATGGCGATGTGAACTAGATTATTAACTCTAGTGCAAGTGGGAGACTGTTGGAAATATGCCCTAGAGGCAATAATAAATTGGTTATTATTATATTTCCTTGTTCATGATAATCGTTTATTATCCATGCTAGAACTGTATTGATAGGAAACTCAGATACATGTGTGGATACATAGACAACACCATGTCCCTAGTAAGCCTCTAGTTGACTAGCTCGTTGATCAATAAGATGTTTACGGTTTCCTGACCATGGACATTGGATGTCATTGATAACGGGATCACATCATTAGGAGAATGATGTGATGGACAAGACCCAATCCTAAGCCTAGCATAAAGATCGTGTAGTTCGTATGCTAAAGCTTTTCTAATGTCAAGTATCATTTCCTTAGACCATGAGATTATGCAACTCCCGGATACCGTAGGAGTGCTTTGGGTGTGCCAAACGTCACAACGTAACTGGGTGGCTATAAAGGTACACTACAGGTATCTCCGAAAGTGTCTATTGGGTTGGCACAAATCAAGACTGGGATTTGTCACTCCGTGTGACGGAGAGGTATCTCTGGGCCCACTCGGTAGGACATCATCATAATGTGCACAATGTGATCAAGGAGTTGATCACGGGATGATGTGTTACGAAACGAGTAAAGAGACTTGCCGGTAACGAGATTTAACAAGGTATCGGGATACCAACGATCGAATCTCGGGCAAGTATCGTACCGCTAGACAAAGGGAATTGTATACGGGATTGATTAAGTCCTTGACATCGTGGTTCATCCGATGAGATCATCGTGGAACATGTGGGAACCAACATGGGTATCCAGATCCCTCTGTTGGTTATTGACCGGAGAACGTCTCGGTCATGTCTGCATGGTTCCCGAACCCGTAGGGTCTACACACTTAAGGTTCGGTGACGCTAGGGTTATAGAGATATTAGTATGCGGTAACCCGAAAGTTGTTCGGAGTCCCGGATGAGATCCCGTACGTCACGAGGAGTTCCGGAATGGTCCGGAGGTAAAGATTTATATATAGGAAGTGCTATTTCGGGCATCGGGACAAGTTTCGGGGTCACCGGTATTGTACCGGGACCACCGGAAGGGTCCCGGGGGTCCACCGGGTGGGGCCACCTGCCCCGGGGGCCACATGGGTTGTAGGGGGTGCGCCTTGGCCTACATGGGCCAAGGGCACCAGCCCCTAGAGGCCCATGCGCCAAAGGGACAAGAGGAGGGAGAGTCCTAAAGGGGGAAGGCACCTCCGAGGTGCCTTGGGGAGGATGGACTCCTCCCCCCTTGGCCGCACCCTTCCTTGGAGGAAGGGGCAAGGCTGCGCCCTCCCCCTCTCCCTTGGCCCTATATATAGTGGGGGGGGAGGGAGGGCAACCATACCTAAGCCCTGGCGCCTCCCTCTCCCTCCCATGACACATCTCCCTCCTCCCGCAGCGCTTGGCGAAGCCCTGTTGGAATCCCGCTACTTGCACCACCACGCCGTCGTGCTGCTGGATCTCCATCAACCTCTCCTCCCCCCTTGCTGGATCAAGAAGGAGGAGACGTCGCTGCTCCGTACGTGTGTTGAACACGGAGGTGCCGTCCGTTCGGTGCTAGGATCGTCGGTGATTTGGATCACGACGAGTATGACTCCATCAACCCCGTTCTCTTGAACGCTTCCGCGCGCGATCTACAAGGGTATGTAGATCCACTCCTCCCTCGTTGCTAGATAACTCCATAGATAGATCTTGGTGACACGTAGGGAAATTTTGAATTTATGCTACGTTCCCCAACAGGCCGGTACTGTGTGTACCATGACCTCCACACCCACAACACCAACGAATGTCAAGAGCTCCGAGCCATGCGAGAAGGAAGGATCGGCCGTTGCCCTGACCGCAGTGACCGGGGCTACAGCCGAGGAGGAGGAAGGAATGCATGACGCTGGGAAGACCGTGGCCCGCGCCAAGGGTGGCGCGACCAACCTCGCGAGGATCGCTGGCAAGACCCGCCTCGCGAGGGAGGCTGGAGGGATCAGCCTCACGAGGGGAACTGGAGGGATCAGCCTCGCGAGGATCGCCCGCAAGGCAACGCAGGCCTCCCGCCGCTGCCGCCGCTGCCGCCGCAGCCAAGGAGAAACGAGGACCGCCACCAGGACGAGGGGGCTGGGGGCTTCCAGGAGCCGCGCGCGATCGCCTGCATCCTGGGCGGGGCACAAGCCCCAGCCTCTCAGCGCATCTTCAAGCAGTTCGCCCGCGAAGTGAACGCAGTCCTCCCCAGGCTCGAAGCCACGCGCCCTCTCAGGTGGTCGGCGTGCGCCTTCACGTTCAGCTCAGCAGATCAGCTCAAGTGTGCGGCTACAGCCGGAGTCCTCCCGATGCTTTGTTCCCCAATCATCAGCAACGTGGTGGTCACCAAGACCCTCATCGATGGCGGGGCAGGGCTCAACGTCATGTCCGTGGAAACATTCAACAACCTCCAAGTGCCCTACAGCCAGCTTCAGCCAACCAAGCCTTTCTCCGGTATCACCAGCGGCTCCACGGTCCCGATTGGGCAGGTCCGCCTCCCTGTCACCATCAGGGCACGCGAGAACTACCACACCGAGCTCATCGACTTCGACGTCGCTCACATTCGCGTGCCGTACAACGCCATCCTTGGGTACCCAGCGCTGGCCAAGTTCATGGTCGTAACTCACCACAGCTACAACGTCCTCAAGATGCCAGGAAGTGGCGGAGTCATCACGGCGCCCTGTGAAGAGAAGGACGCGGTGTGTTCCCTGGAACGAGCCTTTCAGGCCGCGTCACTGGAAGACGCGGATCGTGGAAGCTGGAGGCATCCCGAGATGGCCCCTAAGAAGAAGAAGACATCGTCCGGCCTGACCACTCAGGAGGCAGGCCCCTCTGGGCCCGCGCCTACCCAGGGGGAACCTCCTTCCATCGCATAGGAAAGCGCGCCCAGCGCCCTCCTCAGGCAGGGCTCGGGGGCTCTCCCCTCGAGGGCCACCGACCTAGCTAGGGTCATGAGGGAGGCGCTTGGGCGCCACATGGAGGCGTGTTTCGAAGCACGTTTCCCTCAGGAAGGAGCAAGGCAAGGATATCCAGACCCTCAGGAGTTCATCAGCAAGGCCATTCAGGAGCTACAGGAGTCAAGAGTCATGAAAGGCGGCCGCCGCCTACCAGCAGTGGCTCCCCATCTAGGCGAGGATGGTGGTCTGCACGTCTGCATCGACATACCAGGGCTCAACCGAGTCGCCTCTCTGGAGCGCCTATGGCCCTCGCGAGTGGGGAGCTGCGGAGGCCCACCCCACAGCTACGTTCGCATGCCTTACGGCTTGCCGAGCGCGGCTGACGCGTACCAGCGCCTCATGAGGGGCATCACGGAGGCACGAGAGGCCAGGCGTTCCGCTGCCCTGGCAGGGATGGAGATGGCCCGCGAGGCTGCATGATCCCCAAGCCGCTCGGGCCAGGCCCAGTGGCATGTACCCCATTTGCGTTTATTTCCGATTATGCGTTAGACCCACCATGCTTGATTATTTGATGCCGGTCCACGGCACCTCTTCTTCTCCATGCCGACCACTTGCACGTTAAAGGGGGGGTACCTAAGCATCGCGACTCAGGGCTCTTACTGGCTCTCCATCCCTCACCCTCTGGCCTTGTCCATGGCATCGCGACCTGGCATACCAGCGACGGCTGAGACTAGCTCGAGGGCCGGGACCCGAGGACGTAGAGTGCCGACATCTAACCAAATTTGCAGGAACGCATCACAAGATAAGGCCTAGTGCCAGGCGCAACCCGCCTAGAGGTAGGGCCCCGTGAGTCCTGCGCTGGCTCACGGGTGCCCAGATACACCTCGCCAGGCCCTACCGTGCCAGCCATGTGTCAGGGCGGGGCTATACACGCCCCGGGGGCTCCTCCCGGAGGGGGCCCCCTCCCACGTACTAGTGGAAGCACCATGCTCTGCGCTAGCTGACGACACTGCCGAGGAGCGGCTATGCCCGTACACATACGGTAGCACTATGCTCCGCGCTGGTGATAAACAACTGAGGGTGGCCCCCGGGCCGCATCAACCTCAGGGAGCCCAGAGCTCAGTGTCTAGCCTCAACACAACGCCTCCCCATGGGAGTGCCGCGCGAGGGGGCTGGGCACGGGGGCTGCGCCTGGGTCACGCCCAGGCGCACGCCGCCCAGCCAGGTCCTCACGGGCCTGGTTCGTCGCGCGTCTCTCCCCGAGCGGATCCAAGGTACGAAGGCTGTTTGAGCGTCAAGGGGGACTCCTGAGCATCGTGACTCAGGAGCCTAACTGGTCACGTAGCCCCTCACTCCGTGGCCCCGTCCTGGTTTCCGGTCGGGACTGGCGCTGGGTGAGGCACGCGCGCGGCCGGGCTCTGCAGACGTAGAACGGTAGATCCACCCGCATCACACCTCCCTACTTGCTATTCGTGCGCCAAGGGGGACTCCTAAGCATCGCGACTCAGGAGCCTAACTTGTCATGTGGCCCCTCACTCCTTGGCCCCGTCCTGGTTTCCGGTCGGGACCAACGCTGGGTGAGGCATGCGCGGGGCCGGGCTCTGCCGGCGTAGAACATAAGCAAGTAGGAAGGAAAGGCGCAAACTTCAAGGAATTCAAAAGCAAATATTACAGTCCACACTGTTATCTCAATGCCAAACGCAAGTTTAAACGCCTCCCCGAGGCATGATACATGTGCAAGAATTAAAAGCAGGACAGGAGCCGCGACGGAGTCACTTGTCGGCGGTGGAGCAACGCGGATCGGGCACGCCTCACGGGGCAGTGGAGTCGGCAGCGCCTTGCTTCGGCTTGATGCTGAAGGCCCGGAACTTCCCCAGCAGGGCCTCCGCGCGACCCTTCACGGTCTCGGCAGCGGCACGGTCGCCGATCACTGGCTCCAGCAGGCTGTCAAGGTCGACACCGGGATCGCGAAGGTAGATGTGGGTGAGGACCCGCATCAGTGCTACAGAAGATAGGACACGCGCCTCGGCCTCGGCCGTGGGGCCAAGGCCAAGGGCGACATCTTCAAGAGCGTGAACCAGGAAGGGAAGCAGCTTGGCGGGCCGTCCTCAGCGCCAGCCAGTAGGCTCTCCAGGCCGCTGTCATAAAGCGTCCTCAGTGAGGAGCGAGCCTTCGCCTCCATCTCCGTGAAGGCCACGCGGTCCTCGGCAAGAACCAGGGCCTCGTCGTCCAGCTTGGCCTTCCTCGCCCCTAACTCCTGCTCCAGCGCGCCTAGGTGGTCGCGGCGTTTCTTGAGCTTGACCTCCCTCTCCTCGAGAGCCGCCTTGCGAGCCTCCATGCCTTCTTCCTGCTCTTGGCGAAGGCGGACCTCGTTCGCGAGCTGGTCCCGCAAATCTTGCAGCTCGCCCTCCAGCGCCTTGCAACGCCCACGGACGTCGACCACCTCCCCCAGGGCTGCGTCACGGGCAGCCTTCGCCTCAAGGACGGCCTGCTTCTCCTCGTCGCATGCCGTCGAGGCCTGGACCAGCGCCGCCCGAATCGAAGCGTCGGAGCAAACCCATCCTGAAGCCAGCTCCAAGCGCCCGGCCACCAAGCAGGGGTCGGCGCCAAGAAGATCCTGCCGCAGTCGGTCCATCTCAGCAACAGCACGATCCAGAACGGCAAAAGGAGTCGGAGAGACAGCAGCCGGTGGAGTAGGAGGAGAAGGCGACAACGCGGCCGTAGCATCCTGAGGTGGAGTCTGCCGCGCCCCGACAGCTGTGGTGGCGGCGGCAGGCGAGAGCACCTCGGGAGCCACTTGGGCCGTGGGGGCTGAGCTTGCCCCAGCCAGCTTAGCCAGGCCTCGCGAGGACGACTGGGCAGGAGAAGCCTGTGCGTCGCGGTCACCCTCCTTCGCAGGCAGAGGCGCTGCCACGGATGGAACCTGGGGAGCCCCCTTCGGCTTCTTTGCTGCGGGCGCTAGCCTATCCAAGAGATGCGGACATCAAGCCTCAGAAGCAGAGCAAGAGATAAAGACAGGAATAGAATGCTTACGGGTCGTCGCCAGCGAGCTCAAGCGGCCTCCGGCCAAATTTGAAGCCTGAAAGCCGGCTGGAAGGGTCAACCTCGGGAAGCTTGGAGGCAGAAGGTGCATCCGCGGTCCGCCCTGGGGCCGAGGCCGACCCTCGGGAGATCAGCCTGGTCCTGTCCTTCTTCGGGATCGGGGGTGAGTTCCCGCCGTCCTGCTCTTCATCGTCATCCTCGTCGTCATCGCTCGGAGGGAGGTGGAGAACGCGGGACCCACGCCGGGGGAGGGGAGCCCTCGACTCTCCGTCAGTCGCCTCGGAGTCAGGCCCTTTTCCCCGCTCCCCTCCTTCCTCCTCTTCGCTGGAATCATCGGAGGGCACGTCCACCGGTTCCTCGGGAGTTTCCATGGGCACGGGCCCATCCCCGTTGTAGACGGGCATGGACTCCACTACCTGCTCCCAGTCGTCGCGGAGGAACAAGGGCGTAGGAGCGCCCGTCGACATCGCCACATCGCCCCCGACCAGAGATTGGAGGATACCAGCTAGATCTTCGTCGGCTAAGGCCGCGGGGCTCGGACGGGGCCTCCACATCGGAAGCAAGTACTGCCGAAGCGGAGCCAGCTGGTGCTCCAGGAATTCCCTCAGCAGCGACGCGCCGGTCAGCTTCGCCGCCGCCATATTGACCGGCCTCAGATCCGCGTCCATCTTCTCCAACATCAGCTTCGCGCGGGGGTCCGTGAGCTCCGCTCGATCCCAATTACTGGAGCTCGTGGGCTGCTCCGTTGGCAAGATCAGCCGAGGGTGGATGCGCCCAGCATCCACCAAGACCCACTTGCTCCTGAAGCCCTCAATCCTTTTCCCGGGGTTCGAAATGGCAATGGCACCACCGTACGCGACGAAGCTTGCGCACGCGGAAGCAGTACCACGAGAGGTCTGGAGGTAGAAGTAGTGGCGCAGCAAGGCCAGTGAGGGCTGCACTCCTATGTGAGCCTCGCAGTAATAGGCGAAGATTGCCAGGAGAAGGACGGAGTTGGGGTGGAGATGCAGGGCTTGCAGCTTATAGAGGCGGAGGACAGAGAAGAGGAACTCGGAGAAGGGAGGCACCAGGCCAGCAGCAATGGCACTTACGAAGAGCGGATAGAAGGTGCTCCCTTGACCCTCAGGGGTGGCGGAGCCGGCTTTAAACACCTTCGCCCCGTTGGCGCCCCGCGCCGTCGCCATCCGGAGCAACCGGGCAAGGCTTGCCTCCGACACGTTCGGTGGGTCCAGGGCGGGCGAGTACCAAGCTACGGCTGGGGGCTGGCGAGGCGCCATGGATTCCTAGGTCACACGGTCGGAGCGGATCTGGAAATTTTGGAGGAAGGAAGGAGAGGCGCAAGAAAGGGGATCTGAGCAGCAACCGGGGAAAGCAAGGAGCAAAGCCTAGTCAGGTGCCGCTCCTTAATCAACTCGCGCGGTTGCTAAGGCGCCCACGTCCAGTCAACCGCCACGCGACGCCCAAGGCCGCAGGCTGTTAGGGCCCGCGACGCTTCACTCTTGCCCTTCCGCCTCCCTGCACGGCCAAGTCCAGGCGCGCCTTGGGCCCGGGGGCTACTGTCGGTGTTCTGGGAACGGGGGTCCCCAGACTTGCCTGCCTGCGGCCTACGGCGTGGCTCAAAAGGGGGCCCAGCACGGCCCATCTTCACCAACACAAACCCAAGACCCTCGCGAGGGGCCAAGCCTTGCGGGGCGGACGACGCGGAGCTTCCTCAGGCACGGCCTCGTCAGGCTGGCTCACGAGGAGGCGGAGAGATCAAGGCGGGGTACCTCACGAGGTGCCCGTGATGCAAGCCATGACGACCGAGGGCGCCAAGCGGGTGCCAGCCCGCGCAGTGTCCTCCTTCCCTCTTTGGTGCAAAGGGGGCAAGCGCAGCCGCGGAGTACCGAGGCATCAGGCAAAGGTTGCCATTTCGGTGCAACGAGACCAAGACCAGGAGGACTACGAGACGGAGGTCACCGTGGAGCCCAATACGGCATCATCACCAGAGCTTTGCGCAGGCGAAGACTACTTTTGTCAGGGTAGCTTGTACTAGCTGTCCCCCTTCAAATTAGCCCACCATTGTTGGCTCCCTTCCCGCTCGATATTTGGGAAGAGGACCAGGGCCTCTATAAATAGGACCAGCCACCCACAAAGCAAGGGGCCCCCGGGTGTTTGGAAGGATAGAGAAGATCAGGAAGAGAGAGAGAGAGAGAGAGAGAGAGAGAAAGGTGACTGAGCTCCTCCCAGCAGTTCATCGCCTCATCCAAGAACAGACCCTCGCGAGGCTGTTCTTCCTTGTATTGTTCATCATCATCAGCCCAAGAGGCAATCCACCACACCACACACTGGAGTAGGGTATTACACCACAACGGTGGCCCGAACCAGTATAAACCCTGCGTCTCTTGTGTTGTTCTTGCCATAGTTTAGATCCTAGCCAGGCGGAGGGGTGCAAGTAGGTAGGAGGCGAAATCTCCGCGCGTACCCCAGTGTTCGAACCTCAAGGGTCTGTCGGAACCCGAAATCCGACATTGTCAACTTAGTCAATATGCATGATTCTAGCTCCAGTGACCGTACGATGTCTATCCAACGGCCGTAGTGCTTCTTCAACCTCTTGTCTTCTTGCTCCAGCCGCCTAAACCAGCGCCGGTCGTGCCTCGTGCTCCTGCCTCTGATAACCCACAAGTATAGGGGATCACAACAGCTTTCGAGGGTAGAGTATTCCACCCAAATTTATTGATTCGCCACAAGGGGAGCCAAAGAATATTCTCAAGTATTAGCAGTTGAGTTGTCAATTCAACCACACCTGGAAACTTAGTATCTGCAACAAAGTGTTTAGTAGCAAAGTAATATGATAGTGGTGGTAGCGGCAACAAAAGTAAAGACAGCAAAAGTAATGTTTTTGGTATTTTGTAGTGATTGTAACAATAGCAGCGGGAAAGTAAATAAGCGTAAACCAGTATATGGAAAACTCGTAGGCACCGGATCAGTGATGGATAATTATGCCGGATGCGGTTCATCATGAAACAGTCATAACATAGGGTGACACAGAACTAGCTCCAATTCATCAATGTAATGTAGGCATGTATTCCGTATATAGTCATACGTGCTTATGGAAAAGAACTTGCATGACATCTTTTGTCCTACCCTCCCGTGGCAGTGGGGTCCTATTGGAAACTAAGGGATATTAAGGCCTCCTTTTAATAGAGAACCGGAACAAAGCATTAGCACATAGTGAATACATGAACTCCTCAAACTATGGTCATCACCGGGAGTGGTCCCGATTATTGTCACTTCGGGGTTGGCGGATCATAACACATAGTAGGTGACTATAGACTTGCAAGATAGGATCAAGAACTCACATATATTCATGAAAACATAATAGGTTCAGATCTGAAATCATGGAACTCGGGCCCTAGTGACAAGCATTAAGCGTAGCAAAGTCATAGCAACATCAATCTTAGAACATAATGGATACTAGGGATCAAACCCTAACAAAACTAACTCGATTACATGATAAATCTCATCCAACCCATCACAGTCCAGCAAGCCTACGATGGAATTACTCACGCACGGCAGTGAGCATCATGAAATTGGTGATGGAGGATGATTGATGATGACGACGGTGACGAATCCCCCTCTCTGGAGCCCCGAACGGACTCCAAATCAGCCCTCCCGAGAGGTTTTAGGGCTTGGCGGCGGCTCCGTATCGTAAAACGCGACGATTTCTTCTCCCTGATTTTTTTCTCATCGAAACTCAATATATGGAGGTGGAGTTGGAGTCGGAGACACAACAGGAGGCCCATGAGGTAGGGGGCATGCCCTAGGGGGGGCGCCCCCCACCCTCGTGAGAAGGGTGTGGGCCCCCTGGTCTTCATCTTTGCAAGGATTTTTTATTGTTTTTTCTAAGATGTTCCGTGGAGTTTCAGGTCATTCCGAGAATATTTGTTTTCTGCACATAAAACAACACCATGGTAATTCTGCTGAAAACAGCGCCAGTCCGGGTTAGTTCCATTCAAATCATACAAGTTAGAGTCCAAAACAAGGGCAAAAGTGTTCGGAAAAGTAGATACGACGGAGACGTATCAGCCTCCCGTGGTCGGCTGCGATGCGGCGGAGGCCTCACCGCCCCCTACTAATTCCACCGCTGGACAGGCCATCCCTCTACTCACCCACACCCCCTGTTACTCTGCGGCGACAGCAGCCTCACACCGCAGCGAACCAGTGCCCTCATACTCCTCTACGCGTGGGCGTCCATAGCCGCGTCTTCCCCGGCTCCACGTCGTCCCCTTCTTAGGCCTCGCTATCGTCCACCGCCCTGGTGCTCTCGGCGCGGCGTGGTCAACGTGGTCAAGGAACGGCTTCCATCGGACATGGATTGTATGTGGAGACGCTGACAGCTGGGTCCACGGCCGTAGCAAGGAAGTGCCTCCTTATTATGTGCAAAATAATTATTCCTCCACCTGACAGTGGGGACCCACCGGACGGGCCACCATATTTTGCCCCCCTGACTGCTAGGACCCACCAGCTACATCTTCGCATGCAAGGAAGTGCATGATAGTCGGGACCCACCTAGTCGAAGCGTACGTAGTGTTGTCATTCTAGCCGCGAACGTGTACGTACATATATACTGGTGGATGTAGAGGCACACACGTGTTGTAGTAGATGCGGCCAGGGTGCAAGAAAGAAAATACGGCCACGTATGTGTACATACGGGCGGGGTCTCGAACGCCTACTCGCGCATACGTACGGCAAGGGCTCGTTGACATGGCTGGGTCGGAACGGAGAAACAACATCGTCATCATGTTCGTGGAGAGGCAACGGAATGCGTCGTGTTCATGGGGAGGCAACGGAATGCGTCGTGTTCATGGGGAGGCAACGGAATGCGTCGTGTTCATCAGGAAGCAATGGAACGCGTGGGAGCCAACTGATTGGGTCAGAACGGAATGCGTGGTCATGTTCATCGGGAGGGCTTGGACGGAACAGCCGATGGAGACGAGGCCTGGCATACCGCACAACGGAGGAAACGGACCTCCTACGTTCGGAACGGGGTACTGTTGATCGGGAGGGGTCTGGCGTACCGCAAAACGGAGGAAACGGACCTCCTACGGTCGAAACGGGGGTCCTGTTCATCGGCAGGGGTGTGGCGTACCGCAAAACGGACGAAACGGACCTCCTACAGTCGAAACGGGGGTCCTGTTCATCGGGAGGGGTGTGGCGTACCGCAAAACGGGACTCCACGGGATACTGTTCATCTCCACCTTCGACCCCCTCCAGCCTCCACGAGCTACTGTTCATCCACCGTCGACCTCCTCCAGCCTCCACCCGCGACTGTTCATCCACGGGCTCCTGTTCATCCAGCCTCCACCGTGCGCTACTCCGCCGGCTACTGTTCAACCAGCCCTCTCCACGGGCTCCTGTTCAACCACCCCTCCACGGGCTACTGCTCATCCTGCCCTCCACCGTCTACTGTTCATCCTGCCCTCCACGGGGTGGTCCTGTTCATCCAGCCCTCCACGGGGTCCTGTTCATCCAGCCCCAACCGGCTCGATCGATCGAGATCCTGTTCATCCAGAGGCAACACCACGGGGTCCTGTTCATCCACCCCCACCAGGAACTGTTCATCCAAACCCCCCCCGCAATGCTCACTGTTCATCCAGAGGCAGCATCGATCGGCTTCAGTTAGCAGTAGTAGCAAAGGAATCGCTCGATCGGGTTTAGTTAACAGCCATCGATCGATCGTTCGGGTTCAGTAACACGTAGCCTGCAGTGCAATTGCTCGGGTTCAGTTAGAGCCCAACGCCTCACTCGGGTTCAGTTAGAGCCAACGCCTCGCACACACGCACGTATGTGTACGAGAGAAACGCGCATCGCTCGGCCCCCGACCTCCCACCGTAACCGGGAACTCCCCAAAATTTTCCTCGCCCTCACTTCTACCATGGTTTTTTCCATCATGGACGGCCCAAAGAATGTCATGCAGCTGCGTCTCCGGCCCGCCCATGAAGAAAAGCCCATTTTCTATCATGATTTTTTGTCATAGAAGTAGGAGCCCACCACATCTATGATGATACCGGGTTTTGTCACAATTATCGTCATAGAAGTGTCATATGTATGACAGGAAAAAAATTCGTTCGGCCCAAAATGTCACGGATGTGTCTTTTTTTGTAGTGTATATAGGCATCACGTCTGCGACAAGTAGACCGAAACGATTCTGCATCTACTACTATTACTCCACACATCGACCGCTATCCAGCATGCATCTAGAGTACTAAGTTCATAAGAATAGAGTAATGCATTAGGCAAGATGACATGATGTAGAGGGATAAACTCAAGCAATATGATATAAACCCCATCTTTTTATCCTCGATGGCAACAATACAATATGTGCCTTGCTGCCCCTGCTATCACTGCGAAAGGACACCGCAAGATTCAACCCAAAGCTAAGCACTTCTCCCATTGCAAGAAAGATCAATCTAGTAGGCCAAACCAAACTAATAATTCGAAGAGACTTGCAAAGATAACCAATCATACATAAAAGATTTCAGAGAAGAATCAAATATTGTTCATAGATAAACTTGATCATAAACCCACAATTCATCGGATCTCGACAAACACACCACAAAAAGAGTTAGATCAAATAGATCTCCAAGAAGATCGAGGAGAACATTGTATTGAGATCCAAAGAGAGAGAAGAAGCCATCTAGCTAATAACTATGGACCCGAAGGTCTGAGGTAAACCACTCACACATCATCGGAGGGGCCATGGTATTGATGTAGAGGCCCTCCGTGATTGATTCCCCCTCCGGCGGAGCTCCAGAAAAGGCCCCAAGATGGGATATCTTGGGTACAGAAGGTTGCGGCTGTGGAAATAGGGTTTCGTGGTGCTCCTAGATATTTTTGGGGTATATGAATATATATAGGAGGAAGAAGTAGGTCGGTGGAGCCATGCGGGCCCACGAGGGGGAGGGCGCGCCCAGGGGGGCGGGCGTGCCCCCTGCCTTGTGGCCTCCTAGTTGGTTGCTTGACGTCCACTCCAAGTCCCCTGGATCACGTTTGTTCCAAAAATAACTCTCCCGAAGGTTTTATTCCGTTTGGATTCCGTTTGATATTCCTTTTTTGTGAAACACTGAAATAGGCAAAAAACAGCAATTTGCACTGGGCCTTGGGATAGTAGGTTAGTACAAAAATAATATAAAAGTGTATAAATAAGCCCATTAACATCCAAAACAGATAATATAATAGCATGGAACAATAAAAAATTATAGATACGTTGCACACGTATCAATATCCGTCACGGAGGTTCGGCAGCTCTAGTCCTTGATCCAATCATCGGCGGATTCCACCTTACACGAGTCCTCATGGATAGCGACAGCGGTCTGAATCTACTTTATCAAGACACTATCCGCAAAATGGGCATTGATCCATCAAGAATCAAGCCCACTAGAACTACCTTCAAGGGAGTAATACCTGGCAAAGAGGCTCGCTATACAGGCTCAATCACGCTGGAAGTAGTCTTCGGCTCGCCGGGCAACTCCCGAAGCAAAGACTTGATCTTCAACATCGTCCCCTTCTGCAGCAGCTATCACGCACTACTCGGACGAACCGCTTTTTCCCACTTCAATGGGGTCCCGCATTGCGCCTATTTGAAGCTCAAGATGCCCGGTCCATGTGGGATCATTACAATCAACGGAAACATGGAGCGCTCCCTCCGTATAGAGGAGCACACAGCGGCCATTGCAGCCGAAGTACAAAGCGGCCCTATCAAGCCGCACATCCCTTTGGCTATTAGGCCATCGGGCTTCTCCACGCAGGACCGGTAGTTCTACATACCGGTAGTCCGACAACTTCTGGGCTGGATTAGCAGCCTAGTCTCCGTCGACCGCCACGTACATCAGCGAAATACGTACTACGCGTGCACAATAATGCACTCAAAATACCTTGGGCATCGGCGGAGGCAATATACGGACATGCCTACACAAAGGTTCGACCTTACACGGCCTTGCCCTTTCTTTAATCATCTTTTCCTTTTTTTACCACAGGTGAATCAAAACCTACTCATTCTTCGGACCCGCGAGGACTCTTTCCGAGCTCGGTTCCGTATACATGGCCGAAGACCATTCCTTTAAAGGAATCTTTCTTATTTGGGCAAAAGCGGCGTAGACGTGCGGCGGGAAGGTGCAAAGCATTTTTGCAGACCATAACTTCGCTCAAGAACCTGTATAGAGCTTTTTTCCTTAGCCTTAGACCCCCGATATGTAAAATGGCCTTGGTGATTATAGTACCTTCTGTAAGACTACATTTTGACGTATCAATCAGATTTCAGTGAACCAAAATTCTTATTTGGTATCTTTTTTATTCCGCCTGTTAAGTGGTCTCACTACACACCTCGGCATAAAATTGCCAGGGGCTCTACAAGGCAACATATGTGTTGCCAAACAAAAGTCCGAACAACTTTATAGCACAATTCGGCATCCCGAGCTCGACATTATATGCATTGGCTCCGAATCATGTCTTTGGTAAATAGTTGGGTTGCCCGGCTCCTATGCTTGTTGCCTTACGTTTCTTCTAATCGGCTAGGGTAGTAAAGGGAGAACTACTGCGATTGTGTTTTTGGTTCGTCCGGTTAAGCACCTCAGTAGAGAAACCCGAAAACTGACTGTCATCATGCGGCGAGAGGTGGTCAGCCACTCGGCGATTCACTAGAATCCTTAGCGATTTTTCCGTATTACACGAAGGACCGTTTCCCGGTCACATTTGTAATGCATTTGCATCAAGGTAGCCGCGTACATACTAGGGGCTACCCAATAGACCCAATGTCAGACTCCTATAGCTAAGTGAGAGCAATAAAACCGAATAGTCTGATTGCCTGGTTCGCCGCACTAACACCTCCTTCAAGGAGCAAGACGCTGGGTTAAGTGTAGTTATGTGCAATTCTGAACACCCCAGTAGCATCTACATGGGGGCTGAAGTCGATGACTGGGAATTCTCAGATACAATAAAACGGCTGCAAAGGAGGATAAAAACTTTTCATCAAGGAATGAATATATTATAAAACACTTCGTTTATAACACATATCCCCGGACAGTTCGGACTCTTTTAATCGAACACTATGTCCTTAGAGTGTTGGCCCTCTATAAGGAGAGCACCTTTTAGCACGTCCTCAAAATAGCGCTCCAGTGTGCGGTGGGCCTTACTTTCGGGAGGACCCTTGATCGCCACCTTTTTGGCATCCATTTTCACCCAGTGCATCTTGACACATGCGAAAGCCATACATGCTCCTTCCATGCAGGACCACCTCTTGACATCATCAATCCGGGGCATCGCATCGATGAGACGCTCCACGAGGCCGAAGTAGCTGTCCGGAACGGCTTCAACAGGCCACAACCGGACTATGACATCCTTCATGGCCGTGCTAGACATCTTATGCAGCTCCGCCCATTGTGCCATCTAGTCATTTAATAGTAGGGGATGCTCCTGCTCCACAAACTGCGACCAGAAGAGCTTCTCCGACTCGTACCCCTCCTAGGCCTGGAAGAATTGGGTGGCGTCCGTAGCACTCGTCGGCAGATCCGCATATGCGTCTGGAGAACTCCACAGTCGATTAAGCAAGGCATACTTCCGGTCCCCAAATTTAGCTTGTAAAAGAAAAGGCTTACCAGCCACTATCTGACCGGCTTGACGGATTTCCTCGCACGCTGCGCGAGATTCGGACCGTGCCTCCGAAGCATCTTGAAGGACCTTGGCGAGTTCGGTCACCTTCGCTTTGTTTTCCATTTCCAGGGACTCACACTTGGCGGCAATCTCTTGAGCTTTTGCTCCATCTTAGTAACCCGTTCCTCAAAACGGCGCCGAGCGGCATGTTCGGCCGTTAAGTCCACAGCCGCCTTGTCAGCAGCCGCCTGGCTTACCCTTGCTTGCTCCTTGGCTTGAGCAAGCTCACCCCTAAGGGCCTCCACCGCAGAGACACCATCTGTACAAACCATGCACAGTAAAGCTCTTCAACTTCCACAAAAGCACGGAAATAAACAGGCATACAACAAGATGTATCTTATACCTTGCGCTTGGTCGAGCCGCGTGTTAACATGGACTAGATCCTCATCGGCTCGCTCCAGTTTCTGTTTGAGTTCGGAAATCTCCGCTGACTGGGCAGTTGCCGCTAACAGAGAGGCCTGTTTTGAAATCCAAATAAAATAGCATGTTACCACCTGACAACTAATTATTGATCCTCTGCTTGCTTTTCTTTCAGAAAACTGAACAGAGTCTAGGGGCTACTATCTATATACGGGCATATTTCTCATAAAAAAGATCGAAAACATTACATTGCGTACCTCGAAGCCTGCTAGCAGGCTAGAGAAGGCTTCGTTCAGTCCGCTCTTGGCGGATTGAATCTTCTCAGACACCGCACCCATCAGGATGCGGTGCTCGTCTAGGATGGATGCACTTTGAAGAGCGTTCGTCGTAGTATTCGGCACCTCCGGATTAGCAGAGGTTGCCGCTCCCTTTTCTCTAGCATGGGGTCGTTCACTAGACTTCGGGGCTGTATTGGTCTCCGGAGCAGTCTGCGGCTGGGGGATGGATTGACCGGGGCCCTCATCACCGGTCTCCATGAGGACCGTCCTCCCCGGCCCTCCGGCAGCCGAGGTATTACCCTCTGGCACCGTTAAATCGCCCCCACATCTCTTCAAGGCTTGGGGAGGGACTATTGCTACCTCTTGAGCCTGCGTTGGTTTTCCCTTGAAGAGGAAATGGTGATGCATCAGTATTTCCCTCAGTTTTGAGAACCAAGGTATCAATCCAGTAGGAGATAGCACACAAGTCACCTAGTACCTGCACAAATAAACAAGAACCTCACAACCAACACGATAAAGGGGTTGTCAATCCCTTCACGGTCACTTACGAGAGTGAGATCTGATAGAGATAATAAGATAAATATTTTTGGTATTTTTGTTGTATAGATTGGAAAATAAAGATTGCAAAAATAGAAATAGCAAATTGATAGGAAAATAATATGATGGAAGATAGACCCGGGGGCCATAGGTTTCACTAGTGGCTTCTCTCAAGATAGCTATTTCTATGGTGGGTGAACAAATTGCTGTCGAGCAATTGATAGAAAAGCAAATAGTTATGAGAATATATAGGCATGATCATGTATATAGGCATCACGTCCGCGACAAGTAGACCGAAACGATTATGTATCTACTACTATTACTCCACACATCGACTGCTATCCAGCATGCATCTAGAGTATTAAGTTCATAACAACAGAGTAACACATTAGGCAAGATGACATGATGTAGAGGGATAAACTCAAGCAATATGATATAAACCCCATCTTTTTATCCTCGATGGCAACAATACAATACGTGCCTTGCTGCCCCTGCTGTCACTGGGAAAGGACACCGCAAGATTGAACCCAAAGCTAAGCACTTCTCCCATTGCAAGAACAATCAATCTAGTAGGCCAAATCAAACTAATAATTCGAAGAGACTTGCAAAGATATTTAAATCATGCATAAAAGATTTCATAGAAGAATCAAATATTGTTCATAGATAATCTTGATCATAAACCCACAATTCATCGAATCTCGACAAACACACCGTAAAAAGAATTACGTCGAATAGGTCTCCAAGAGAATCGAGGAGAACTTTGTATTGAGATCCGAAGAGAGAGAAGAAGCCATCTAGCTAATAACTATGGACCCCAAGGTCTGTTAGGGAGTCCTGGATTAGGGGGTATCCGGACAGACGGACTATATCCTTTGGCCGGACTGTTGGACTATGAAGATACAAGATTGAAGACTTCGTCCCGTGTCCGGATAGGACTCTCCTTGGCGTGGAAGGCAAGCTTGGCAATACAGATATGTAGATCTCCTTCCCTGTAACCGACTCTGTGTAACCCTAGCCCCCTTCGATGTCTATATAAACCGGAGGGTTTAGTCCGTAGGACCAACAACAACAACAACAATCATACCATAGGCTAGCTTCTAGGGTTTAGCCTCTCTGATCTTGTGGTAGATCAACTTTTGTACTACTCATATTATCAAGAACAATCAAGCAGGACGTAGGGTTTTACCTCCATCAAGAGGGCCCGAACCTGGATAAACATCGTGTCCCCTGCCTCCTGTTACCATCCGCCTAGACGCACAGTTCGGGACCCCCTACCCGAGATCTGCCGGTTTTGACACCGACATTGGTGCTTTCATTGAGAGTTCCTCTGTGTCGTCATCGTTAGGCTTGATGGCTCCATCAATCATCGATAACGATGCAGTCCAGGGTGAGACTTTTCTCCCCGGACAGATCTTTGTATGTAGCGGCTCCGCACTGTGGGCCAACTCGCTTGGCCATCTGGAGCAGATTGAGAGCTACGCTCCTGGCCATCAGTTCAGATTTGGAAACTTGAACTACACGGACGATATCCGCGGAGACTTGATATTCGCCGGATTCGAGCTCATGCCGGACGCGCCGCGCAGTCACGACGAGGAAGACGTAACTCTACTGTCGGACAGTGTTCGGGGGATCGCATCCGCAGCTACTCCGGCCCTTAATCTGGAGCAAGTCGCGCCATCCGAGAGCAGAGGGATGGACCCCGCCATGTAGGCCGCACTCTCAGCGGCGATAGAGCCGGATACTGACTTCACCCCTTACGAGAGCCATGTTGCCGAACCACTGGATTCACCCTTGGCACGGACTCCGAGCCGCTCATATCCGTGCCCGTCGAGTTCGACTGGGCGCCGATCATGGAGTTCACCTTTGTGGATATCTTTCAGCACTCACCTTTTGGAGATGTGCTAAATTCATTAAGGTCTCTCTCCCTGTCAGGAGAACCTTGGCCGAACTATGTCCGGCTAGAATGGGATGCGGACGACGAAGAAATTCACCACCCATCCACCACCCACTTAGTAGCCACTCTCGACGACTTAACCGACATGCTCGACTCTGGCTCCGAGGACTTCGACAGTATGGACGACGAAGCCAGAGACGAACCGGAACCACCGCCCACAAGGCGCTGGACCATTGCTTCATCACATGACGTGTACATGGTGGACACCCCCAACGAAGCCAACGGCGACGAGAAAGTGGAGGATGACCCCTCCAAGAAGCAACCCAAGCGCCGACATCAGCGGCGCCGCCCTAAGTCCCGCCATAGCAAAGACAGCGATAACAATAGTCCACGCGACTCCGGAAAAGACGACAACTGCACCACCCCGGTGGAGAAGACGATCAAGATGCAAACAGCAAACATAGTACGGATCCGACGTCCAAACATGATGACGCCAAAGATAAGCATCATCAATCCCCATCTAGGGCAGAAAACAGTCCGGACGATGATGCACCCATCATCCCAGAAACACACTTGGAGCAAGAGAACCTCCGCAGAAGGCTTACTGCCACAACGAGAAGCCTGAAGAAATAGAAGCAAAGGCTCAAGGTCGCACATGATACGCTCAATAGCAAGTGGAACAAAGTAACAAAGTATGGTAGAAGCTACCACCCAAATAGCTATCCAAAGCGCAAGCTATTACCGGAATTCGACGACGAGGCCTTAGAGCCCATATAGCCAATAAGTGATACGGCCAACCGGCCAGATCCACCACCCTGTGAACGCGATAGAGTGGCTAACAAAGTCACGCATAAGTCAACACACGTTCTACGTGAGAACTTGCGTCAAATATCCGACGCGACCAGATCTATCTATGGATCTAGGAAGCGCGCTACGGTACACAACCAGCACCGAATACTACAACCGTTCGAACACTATGGCGCATCCCAATACAGGGGTGCCGCACAACCACTATGTTTCACTGATGAGGTGCTGGATCACGAATTCCCAAAAGGATTCAAACCAGTGAACATAGAGGCGTACGACGGAACCACAGACCCTGGAGTTTGGATAGAGGACTTCATCCTCCATATTCATATGGCTCCTGGAGACGATCTCCACGCCATTAAATACTTGCCCCTCAAGCTTAAAGGCCAGCTAGGCACTGGCTGAAAAGCCTCCCCGAAAACTCAACTGGAAGTTGGGAGGAGCTCGAGGACGCTTTTCGGGGAAATTTTCTAGGGACCTATGTCCGACCTCTGGATGCAGACGATTTAAGTCATATAACTCAACAACCCGAAGAGTCAGCCCGAAAGCTTTGGAACAAGTTTCTCACTAAAAAGAACCAAATAGTCGACCATCCGGATGCCGAAGCCTTAGCAGCTTTCAAGCACAGCGTTCAAGACGAATGGCTTGCCAGACACCTCGGCTAATAAAAGCCAAGAACAATGGCAAAATTAACAAGCCTCATGACCCGCTTTTGCACGGGCGAGGACAGCTGGTTAGCCTGATGTAGCACCAGCGGCTCAAGTACATCTGAAGTCAGGGACGGAAACGGGAAGCCACGATGCAGCAAAAACAAGCGCCGGAATAAAGAAGACAGCCCGAAGAGCACGACGGTAAATGCTGGATTCAGAAGCTCTCGGCCAGGTCAGCAAAATCTGCCCTCCAAAGGCAACAGAGACGAACTGTCCAGCCTGAACAAGATTCTGGACAAACTATGTCATATCCACAGCACCCTGGATAAACTTGCAAATCATACCCATAGAGAATGTTGGGTCTTCAAGCAGTCCGGCAAACTCAACGCCGAACACAAGGGGCAGGATACACCAAGCGAAGACGAGGACGAGCCTCGCAAGCAAAGCACTGGGGAACAAAAGAAAATTCCCACCAGAAGTCAAAACAGTAAACGTGTTACACGTAATGAAGAGGAGAAACAAAGCGGCGCTCCTAGAGACACATGCCCCAGGGCCTATCACCGTGGAGTTCTTCCACTGGTCGTCTCAACCGATCACCTTTGACCATCGGGATTACTCGGCAAGTATCCGGCCTGCAGGATGGGCTGCCTTGGTGTTAGACCTGATAATTGACAGATACCACTTCACACGAGTCCTGATGGACGGCGGCAATAGTTTAAACTTGATATATCAGGACATAGTCTGCAAAATGGGGATAGACCAGACAAAAATCAGCCATATCAATACTACCTTTAAAGGAGTAACGCCAGGCCCAGAAGCCCATTGCACGGGCTCCCTGCTACTAGAGGTTATATTCGGCTTTCCCGATAACTTCCGCAATGAAAAGTTAACCTTCCACATCGCTCCGTTCCAAAGTGGCTATCAAGCACTACTCGGACGCGAAGCTTTCGCTCGCTTTAACGCAATACCGCATTACGCTTCTCTCATGCTTAAGATGCCCGGTCCACGTGGCATCATTACAGTAAATGGAAATATTGAGCGCTCCTTGCGCGCGGAAGACCGTGCGGTTGCCTTGGCAGCCGCACAATAGACGGCCTCACCAACTAGAGCATCTGACAGGTCGCTAAGACCACGGACACGGTTAGACGAGTCCGGTGCAGCTATATATAATTGATACAGGTTTGATGGCGATACCCCTATAACAATACAAGGGGCTCAACGCGTGTAAACAAGTGACAATTAGGCTCAACTTTACTCATCTTGAACTATACATGCTTTATTTAGTATAACCTACCTTTTGCACGATAACTTTTCAACTAAGTTCCTCTCTTTACAGATGACCATCGTGCTACACCCGTCCAGGATACGGCACAACGGAGACACAGGTGCAGACATGCAACATGGACCCGTTCCAAGGATTCTTTTTAGATTAAGACCCTGCATCAACCTTTTTTACTGTCTCTTGTTGATACACATCCCCCGGATTCTCAGTACAATTGAGAAGGATGCTGACGTATTGGCATGTGGCCACGTCAGAATATTGCATGTACCTAGACACCAGGAGCTTATTACAAAGGGCACTGTTTAGCCGGTTTACATCATAAGGACCGAATACCTTAGGGAGTGTTCGGTGTTGCGAGTTTGGCCTTATATGCATCAGCTCCGAATCATGTCTTTGTCAAATGTTGGGTTTGCCCGGCTCCTGTGTTTTGCTGCCTTATGTTCTGCTCTATCGGCTAGGGCGGCACCAGGAGAAATACTGTGATTGTGCCCTGGTTCATCCGGACGAGCACCTCAGTAGAGAAAGGCGAAAACGGACTGTCATGATATAGTGTGAGACTGGTCAACCACTCGATGACCTAGCGGAATCTTCGGGATTCCTCCGCCTTAACGAAGGGCCGTTTCCCGGCCAGGCATGTACGCGCCCCGAATTCGGATGAGCGCGGAGCCACCAGGGGCTATATAGTAGCCCGACTGTCAAACTCCTCTGGCTAAGTGAAAGTGTTAAAGCATTATAGTCTGATTGCCTAGTTCGTTGCGCTATCACCTCCTTAATGGACCAAGACGTTGGATCAAGTGTGAACATGCGTCTTCTGCGAGCACCCCCACATTATATGCGTGGGGGCTGAAGCCGACGACTGCCATCTTTCAGGTTATATACATATATACATACACGGCCGCACAGGAGGCATCATAGTACTTTCGGGCAGAAGTATAAATACAGCCTTGGTAAACTCAATAAAACATTGTTTTTACAATGGGAATACATGTCACTCAAACATAATATTCTTCGAGCACCGAGCCTCTATCGAACGAGCGCCTTCAAGAACTTCTTCAAAGTAGTGCTCGGCAGCCATTCGGCCTATGGCTGAACCCTGCGCCGCAACAGTGGTGGCATCCATCTCTGCCCAGTATGTTTTGACACGGGCAAGGGCCATCCGCGCACCCTCTACGCACGCCGACCTCTTCATCGCGTTGATGTGCGGCACCGCACCAAGGATCTACTGCACCAAACTAAAATAACTGTTCGGCTTTGGCCTTTCCGGCCACAGATGATCCACAACAGACCTCATGGCGAGTCCGGACAATCTATTCAGCTCGGCCCATTCGGCCAGCCGACCAGTCAATGGAAGAGGACGCTCTGGAATGTTAAATTGTGACCAGAATAGCTTGTCCACTTCGCGATCTTTTTGATCTCAGAAGTATTCGGCCGCATCGACAGCACTCGCCGCCAAGTCCAGATATGCGTCCGCAGAACTCCACAGCCGGTCCAAAGGGGTATACCGAGGATCTCCAAACTTCGTCCGCAGCATAAAGGGCTTCCCAGCCGTGATATCCCCGGCTTGATGCAACTCGTCCTTCTTCGCTCTCATTGCAGAGCGGGTGTCTTTGGTCGCCATCATGGCATTTTCTAGGTCCATCGCCTTCGCCCGGTTTTTTTCTTCAAGAAGCTGGTAAAGGTCAGCAACATCTTTTAACTCTATAGCCATCTTGGCTATTTTTTCTTTGCTCTCGCAATGCGCGGCCTATTCGGACCTTAACTCTTCGACCTCCTTTAAAGCGTCCGCATTACTACTCCTTGCTTGCTCCTTGGCTCGGGCAAGTTCCGCCCGAAGGGTCTCCACGGTGGCAGCTCCATCTGCAGTCACAACATATTAAAGATACTGGCATCATGCTGCTCTTATTATGTGACAATCACCAGAAAAATAACTCACCATGTGCCTCGTCAAGCCGCTTGTTAATAAGCACGATGTCGGCATCTGCCGCATCCAGTTGCCGCCTTAGTTAGGCAAACCCATCAGTCCGGCTAGCCACCGGAGCTCCAAACACCTGCACATAAAGGCGGTCTGGTTATTACCTGGGACTATGATCCTCTGTTTGCCACTGTTTTCGATGACAACCAGAGTCTCAGGGGCTACTATCTACACGGGGCACATCTAAAAATGTGCGGTACTGTCAAAAATGTACATCATTTCGCGTACCTCAAAACCCGTCAGTAGACTCATAAAAGCTTCATGCAACCCGCTTTCGGCGGATGATATCCTTTCAATCACCGCACCCATCAACATGCAGTGCTCTTCTGAGATAGCCGCTTGCTCTAGCAGATCCCATAGTACGTCCGACCGCACACCAGACGGTGCCGGACTCTTTCGATTGCTCTCTTCAAGAGCCGGGTACTGAGGACTTCGTGTGGCCATAGGATTACCTTCCGGCCTTGCCAGATCAGGAGAAAACCGCCGCAACGACACCTCGGGGTCGCCCGCCTCATGAGGCGGCATGGTGGGGGGAGGCGTTTCGCTCTCCATCATCTCTGGAAGAAGATCCCCTGAAGACGAGCTCTGCTGAGAAGGACTAAGATCCAAACTGCAAGATAAATACTTCGGTTATTTTCCTCAGAAGTAAGGCGAGATATTTTCATTATTAAGTACCCTTTTTACTTACAGCTCGGTGGAGGGCTGATCCCCTTGAGGGCATAGTGCGGCCGGGGTATCCCCCGGGGCAGGACCCTCCGGCGAAGTTTTCTTCCCCCGTTTGGAGACCATAGTCTCCGGGTCCTCAGAGGCGGTTCTCTTCCTTCCCTGGAGAGAGGAAGTTTCAGTTCCTCCTCCCCGATTAACCTCCTTCGTGGAGGCGCTGGCCTCCTTGTTCCCCCCCTTTATCTTCTCCTGAGGGCGCTTGATAAGGCGCGATCTCCAGCATCCTGGTTAACACGGGATTTGGTGAGGTATCAGGGAGGGGGCCAGACACCTGATCAACTTTGCCTTCGCTATCCAATCCTGGTCAAAGAGCGGCCTTTTTAGGGTAACGTTGTGATAAATAAACGGATAGTGTGTTCGGATGCGGGGCTACTTACTTGAGTATCCGGGCGATTGCAGCTCAGACCTGCATCCTAAGTGATGTCCGGACATATTATTTGTGGTCCGAAGAACAATTTGTACATCTCCTCGGGTGTCATGCCGAGGAAATGTTGAATAGCTCGCGGTCCTTCCAAGTTGAATTCCCACATGCGAAGGGGCCGGCGTTTGCAAGGCTGGATTCGACGAACTAGCATAACTTGCACTACCATAACCAGACTGAAATCTCTCTCAAAGAGATCTCGGATACGGTTTTGCAGTATTGGCACGTCCTTGGCTGGACCCCAGCTCAGCCCCCTGCTGATCCATGACATCAGTTGTGGTGGGGGGCCTGAGCGAAAGGTGGGGGCAGCAACCCACTTGGCACTTCGGGGAGCTGTGATGTAGAACCACTCCCACTGCCACAATCCGGACACCTCTGGGAAACTACCCTCAGGCCATGGAGCATCAGCAATTTTGCTTATTAAAGCACCTCCGCACGCTGCATGCTGCCCCTCGATCATCTTCGGCTTCACATCGAAGGCCTTGAGCCACAGGCCGAAGTGAGGGGTAATGCGGAGGAAGGCCTCACATACGACAATAAATGACGAAATGTGAAGAAGGGAATCCAGGGCCAGGTCGTGAAAATCTATCCCGTAATAGAACATAAGACCCCTAACAAAGGGATCCAGAGCGAGGCCTAGTCCTCGGAGGCAGTGGGAGACGAACACGACGCTCTCGTTGGGTTCGGGAGTAGGGATGACCTGCCCTCGGGCGGGCAGCCGATGCGAAATCTCAGCGGTCAGATATCTGGCCTCTCTCAACTTCTTGATGTCCTCCTCCGTGACAGAGGAAGGCATCCACCGACCTTGAAGGTTGGATCCGGACATAGTTGAAGGTCCGAAGCACTTGACCTGAGCTTTGGGTGTTAGAACTCGAGGCGGGGAAAGGATTTGATTGAGCACGAGAGGGAAAAAAGAAAAAAGCCTTGTCCCCTTTATAAAGAGGGTGAATATCAAGCGTCCTCCTCGTGGCCGTTTGGGACTTGCCTAAGATCTAGGAGTCCTACCAATAGGCACGTTTGGGGTTACCCACACCCGTATTGATGAGAATCCCGTAATAAAGGGGACGCGATCTCTGCTTCGACAAGACGTGCCAAAGAAACCGCCTCGTGAAACACGCTGAGATGGGTTATGAAAAACGATTCGCGTAAAGACCTGGCTGTGGTGTGATGTCACGCTACGGGGTACGTCAATAGATTATATTTGTGGAAATATTATTCTATCTACGGTGGTATGTGGAACTTGTTTTGCAGAGCCAGACACGATCCTCGTGTTCAAAATCTTCTATGAAGTATTCGGAGGAGGAACCCGCCTTGCAATGCCGAAGACAATCTACGCTCCGGACTCGTCGTCATTGAAGCCTGGTTCAGGGGCTACTGAGGGAGTCCTGGATTAGGGGGCATACGGACAGCCGGACTATATCCTTTGGTCGGATTGTTGGACTATGAAGATACAAGATTGAGGACTTCGTCTCGTGTCCGGATGGGACTCTCCTTGGCATGGAAGGCAAGATTGGCAATACGGATATGTAGATCTCCTCCCTTGTAACCGACTCTGTGTAACCCTAGCCCCCTCCGGTGTCTATATAAATCGAAGGGTTTAGTCCGTAGGACCAACAACAACAACAATCATACCATAGGCTAGCTTCTAGGGTTTAGCCTCTCCGATCTCATGGTAGATCAACTCTTGTACTAGTCATATTATCAAGAACAATCAAGCAGGAAATAGGGTTTTACCTCCATCAAGAGGGCCTGAACTTGGGTAAACATCGTGTCCCCTGCCTCCTATTACCATCCGCCTAGACGCACAGTTCGGGACCCCGTACCCGAGATCTGCTAGTTTTGACACCGACAGTCTATGGTAAACTACTCACACATCATCGGAGAGGCCATGGTGTTGATGTAGAAGCCATCCGTGATCGATTCCCCCTCCGGCAGAGCGCCGGAAAAGTCCCCAAGATGGGATCTCACGTGTACAGAAGGTTGTGGCAGTGGAAATAGGGTTTCGTGGTGCTCCTGGATGTTTGCGGGGTATATGGGTATATATAGGAGGAAGAAGTACGTCGGTGGAGCTGTGAGGGGCCCACGAGGGTGGGGGGCTCGCCTGCCCCCCTGGGCGCGCCCCCTGACTCGTGGCTTCCTTGCTTCTTTCTTGACAGCCACTCCAAGTCTCCTGGATCACGTTTGTTCCAAAAATAAATCTCTGGAAGGTTTCATTCCGTTTGATATTCCTTTTCTGCGAAACACTAAAATAGGCAAAAAAAACAACAATTTGCACTGGCCTTTGGTTACTTGGTTAGTCCCAAAAATAATATAAAAAGGTAAATCAAAGCCATTAAACATCCAAAACAAATAATATAATAGCATGGAGTAATAAAAATATATAGATATGTTGGAGACGTATCAAGCATCCCCAAGCTTAATTCCTGCTCGTCCTTGAGTAGGTAAATGATAAAAATAGAATTTTTTATGTGGAATGCTACCTAGCATAATTCTCAATGTAATTTTCTTTGTTGTGGCATAAATGTTCAGATCTGAAAGATTCAGGACAAAAGTTTAATGTTGACAACAAAATAATAATACTTTAAGCATACTAATAAAGCAATCATGTCTTCTCAAAATAACATGGCCAAAGAAAGTTATCTCTACAAAATCATATAGTATGGCTATGCTCCATCTTCACCACACAAAATATTTAAATCATGCACAACCCCGATGACAAGCCAGGCAATTGTTTCATACTTTTGATGTTCTCAAACTGTTTCAATCTTCATGCAATATATGAGTATGAGCCATGGATATAGCACTATAGGTGTTATAGAATGGTGGTCATGGAAAAAACAAAAAGGAGAAGATAGTCTCACATCAACTAGGCGTATCCACGGGCTATGGAGATGCCCATCAATAGATATCAATGTGAGTGAGTAGGGGTTGCCATGCAATGGATGCACTAGAGCTATAAGTGTACGAAAGCTCAACAAAAGAAACTAAGTGGGTGTGCATCCAACTTGGTTGCTCACGAAGACCTAGGGCAATTTGAGGAAGCCCATCATTGGAATATACAAGCCAAGTTCTATAATGTGAAATTCCCACTAGTATATGAAAGAGACAACATAGGAGACTCTCTATCATTAAGATCATGGTGCTATTTTGAAGCACAAGTGTGGTCAAAGGATACTAACATTGTCCCTTCTCTCTTTTTCTCTCATTTCTTTTTTTGGGCCTTCTCTCTTTTGTTATGGCCTCTTTTTTTATTTTTTTCCTTTTTCGTCCGGAGTCTCATCCCGACTTGTGGGGGAATCATAGTCTCCATCATCCTTTCCTCACTTGGTACAATGCTCTAATAATGATGATCATCACACTTTTATTTACTTACAACTCAAGAATTACAACTCAATACTTAGAACAAAATATCACTCTATGTGAATGCCCCCGGAGGTGTACCGGGATGTGCAATGACTCATGAGTGACATGTATGAAAGAATTATGAAGGTGGCTTTGCCACAAATACGATGTCAACTACATGATCATGCAAAGCAATATGACAATGATGAAGCGTGTCATAATAAATGGAACGACGGTAGGTTGCATGGCAATATATCTCGGAATGGCTATGAAAATGCCATAATAGGTAGGTATGGTGGCTGTTTTGAGGAAAGTATATGTTGGGTTTATGGTATCGGCGAAAGTTGCATGGTACTAGAGAGGCTAGCAATGGTGGAAGGGTGAGAGTGCGTATAGTCCATGGACTCAACATTACTCATATAGAACTCACATACTTATTGCAAAAAACTATTAGTTATCCAAACAAAGTATTACGCGCATGCTCCTAGGGGGATAGATTGGTAGGAAAAGACCATCGCTCGTCCCCGACTGCCACTCATAAGGAAGACAATCAATAAATAAATCATGCTCCAACTTCATCACATAACGGTTCACCATACGTGCATGCTACGGGAATCACAAACTTTAACACAAGTATTTCTCAAATTCACAACTACTCAACTAGCATGACTCTAATATCACCATCTTCATATTTCAAAACAATCATCAAGTATCAAACTTCTTATAGTATTCAATGCACCTTTTATGATAGTTTTTATTATACCCATGTTGGATGCCTATCATATTAGGACTAGTTTTATAACCAAAGAAAATTACCATGCTGTTCTAAAGAACTCTCAAAATAATATAAGTGAATCATGACAGATCAATAAATTTCTATAAAATAAAACCACCACCGTGCTCTAAAAAGATATATGTGAAGCACTAGAGCAAAATTATCTAGCTCAAAAGATATAAGTGAAGCACATAGAGTATTCTAATAAATTCCGATTGATGTGCGTCTCTCCCAAAAGGTGTGTACATCAAGGTTGATTGTGGTAAACTAAAAATAAAATACTCAAATCATACAAGATGCTCCAAGAAAAACACATATATCACGTGGTGAATCATAATATAGCCTCAAGTAAAGTTACCGATGGACGAAGACGAAAGAGGGGATGCCTTCCGGGGAATCCCCAAGCTTAGGCTTTTGGTTGTCCTTGAATTTTACCTTGGGGTCCCCAAGCTTAGGCTCTTGCCACTCCTTGTTCCAGAATCCATCAAGTCTTTACCCAAAACTTGAAAACTTCACAACACAAAACTTCAATAGAAAATCTCATGAGCTCCGTTAGTATAAGAAAACAAACCACCACTTCAAGGTACTGTAATGAACTCATTATTTATTTATATTGGTGTTAAACCTACTGTATTCCAACTTCTATATGGTTCATACCCTCCAATACTAGCCATAGATTTATCAAAATAATCTACCAACACACGAAAAAGAGAACAGCCTGTAGTTATTTGTAGGTTTCGAATACTTATGTAACCGCAAAAATTATGAAATAAATTGGTGGACGTGAGAATTTTTCTATTAATCATCTTCAAACATAATCAACCTAATCGCACTCTCCAGTAAAAGATGGCAGCAAATCTCGTGAGCGCTAAAGTTTCTGTTTTTTACAGCAAGATCACATAAACTTCCCCCAAGTCTTCCCAAAGGTTCTACTTGGCACAAACACTAATTAAAAGCATAAAAACACATCTAAACAGAAGCTAGATGAATTATTTATTAATAAAATGAAACAAAAAACAAGAAACAAAAATAAAATTGGGTTGCCTCCCAACAAGCGCTATTGTTTAACGCCCCTAGCTAGGCATTGAAAATTTCAATGATGCTCACATGAAAGACAAGAATTGAAGAACAAAGAGAGCATCATAAAACACATGACAAACACATCTAAGTATAACATACTTCCTATTCATAAGCATATTATAGGCAAACAAATTATCATAGCAAGCAAAAACGAGCATATGCAAGGAAGCGGAAAGAAACAATAGCAATCTGAACATAACGAGAGGTAATTTAGTAACATGAAAATTTGTACAATCATATTTTCCTCTCTCATAATAATTACATGTGGGATCATAAGCAAATTCAATGAAATATCTATCACATAAAATATTTTCAACACGATCCACATGCATGCAAAGTTGACACTCTTCCAAAATAGTGGGATTAACATTAACTAAAGTCATGACCTCTCCAAACCAACTTTTATCAAAAATTTCATAAGTTGAACATTCTCCAAATATGTGGGATCTAAAGTTGACACTCTTCCAAACCCACTTTCAATAATATTGCAAACACTATTATCAATCTCATATTCATCATGGGACTTAAATAAATTTTCAAGATCAAAAGAAGAATCACCCCAATCATGATCATTACAACAAGTAGTGGACATAGCATAACTAGCATCCCCAAGCTTAGGATTTTGCATATTACTAGCACAATTGACATTCATAGAATTTATAATAACAGCATTGCAATCATGCTTTTTATTCAAAGATCTATCATGAATCACTTTATAAAGCACTTCATCACAATTTCCAGATTCACAGATTTCAAGCAAAACTCCATAAAGATAATCTAGTGCACCCAACTCACTAGCAATTGGTTCATCATAATTGGATCTTTTAAAAAAAATTAGCAAGAGGATGAGGATCCATATCAATAGATAGTTTGCAAGCGAAGATGCAAGCTAATAGAAGGCACATGGTAACACGAGCAAATAGAAGGACGAACAGAAGTGGGCGAATAAAACGGCAAAGGTGAAGTGGGGGAGAGGAAAACGAGAGGCAAATGGCAAATAATGCAATGCAAGGGATAAGAGTTTGTGATGGGTACGTGGTATGTCTTGACTTCTGCGTAGATCTCCCCGGCAACGGCGCCAGAAATGGCTTGTTGACGGGAGATCAAATCTTGACTTGACTTGGTGCCACCTCCCCGGCAACGGCGCCAGAAATCCTTCTTGCTACCTCTTGAGCTTCCGTTGGTTTTCCCTTGAAGAGGAAAGGGTGATGCAACACAGTAGCGTAAGTGTTTCCCTCAGTTTTGAGAACCAAGGTATCAGTAGGAGATAGCACACAAGTCACCTAGTACCTGCACAAACAAACAAGAACCTCACAACCAACGCGATAAAGGGGTTGTCAATCCCTTCACGGTCACTTACCAGAGTGAGATCTGATAGAGATAATAAGATAAATATTTTGGTATTTTTGTTGTATAGATTGGAAAATAAAGATTGCAAAAATAGAAATAGCAAATTGATAGGAAAATAATATGATGGAAGATAGACCCGGGGGCCATAGGTTTCTCTAGTGGCTTCTCTCAAGATAATAATTTCTACGGTGGGTGAACAAATTACTGTCGAGCAATTGATAGAAAAGCGAATAGTTATGAGAATATCTAGGCATGATCATGTATATAGGCATCACGTCCGCGACAAGTAGACCGAAACGATTCTGCATCTACTACTATTACTCCACACATCGACCGCTATCCAGCATGCATCTAGAGTATTAAGTTCATAAGAATAGAGTAACGCATTTGGCAAGATGACATGATGTAGAGGGATAAACTCAAGCAATATGATATAAACCCCATCTTTTTATCCTCGACGGCAACAATACAATACGTGCCTTGCTGCCCCTGCTGTCATTGGGAAAGGACATCGGAAGATTGAACCCAAAGCTAAGCACTTCTCCCATTGCAAGAACCATCAATCTAGTAGGCCAAACCAAACTGATAATTTGAAGAGACTTGCAAAGATATTTAAATCATGCATAAAAGATTTCAGAGAAGAATCAAATATTGTTCATAGATAATCTTGATTATAAACCCACAATTCATTGGATCTTGACAAACACACCGCAAAAAGAATTACATCGAATAGATCTCCAAGAGAATTGAGGAGAACTTTGTATTGAGATCCAAAGAGAGAGAATAATCCATCTAGCTAATAACTATGGACCTGAAGGTCTGTGGTAAACTACTCACACATCATCAGATAGGCTATGGTGTTGGTGTAGAATCCCTCCGTGATCGATTCCGCCTTCGGCAGAGTGCCGGAAAAGGCCCCAAGATGGGATCTCACGGGTACAGAAGGTTGCGGCGGTGGAAATAGGGTTTCGTGGTGCTCCTGGATGTTTTCGGGGTATATGGGTATATATAGGAGGAAGAAGTACGTCGGTGGAGCTACGAGGGGCCCACGAGGGTGGGGGCGCACCCCCCTACCTCGTGACTCCCTCGTATCTTTCTTGTCGTCCACTCCAAGTCTCCTGGATCATGTTTGTTCCAAAAAAACTCCCCGAAGGTTTCATTCTGTTTGATATTCCTTTTCTATGAAACACTGAAATAGGCCATAAAAACAACAATTTGCACTGGCCTTTGGTTAGTAGGCTGGTCCCAAAAATAATATAAAAAGGTAAATTAAAGCCCATTAAACATCCAAAACAGATAATATAATAGCATGGAACAATCAAAAATTATAGATACGTTGGAGACGTATCACCTATGAGACGACACCTCGGCATCATCCACCTTAGGCGGCGGGGAGGCTAATGGAGACGACCCGCTCTCCATCATCTTCGGTGGCAGATCCCTCGAGGACGTAGATAGTGGGGAAATATAGAACTTAGAGTTATCATCATAGTTTATTGATCGAATAAGTACGAAAAATCCCGTACCACTTATGAGTCGGCTTGGGGCTTAGTTCGGCGCCGGTGCTTCGGGGCAACCTCAGCGTCTGACCCTGAGTCATCGGGGAGGGTAATTTTGTCCCTCTTGGACGCTTCGGCTTCCAGGTCTTCGGAGGCCGCTCTCTTTTTACCCTTGCGGAGAGGATCTTCTTCTTCTTCCTCCTCCTCCTCCTCGTCATTTTCATCATCCTCGTGAGAGGACTGGGCATCAGCATCTCCGGACATTGCGTCCGAAGAGCTCTCCTTCCTTTTCTTCTTCTTATCCTTCTTTGTCGGCGCCTGGTATGGCACCGGAACCAGCATCCTCATTAGCAGAGGATTGGCTGGGTCTTCAGGGAGCGGAGCCGGACACCGGATCTACTCTGTCTTCTTAGTCCAGACCTGTAAGGGGATGGACTACTTAGCACCTCTCCCTCGGGTTGTCGAAGCCTATTGGTGTTCGAAGGTTTTAGAATTTACCTCGGAGGATGGATGGTTGCAGTCGAGGCCGGTTTCCTCTCAAGAACTTGGACATGATTTCTGCTTCTTAAAAAGCAGCTTCCGGATCCCCTTATGCGTTGTGCCGTAGAAACGTTGTAGTTTCCACGGCCCTTCTGAGTTGAACTCCCACATCTTGAGGGGCCGCCTCTGGTAGGGAAGTGCTTGACGGACCAGCATCACTTCGACTACGTCACCAAGGGTAACGTCATTTGCTATCATGCTCTTGACGCGCTTATGCAGCCACAACACCTTAGGGACCGACCCCTAGTTCAGACTCTTGTCGGTCCAGGATGTAAGCATCAGCGGGGGTCCGATCTAAAGGCTGGTGCGGCCTCCCACTTGGAGCCGCGGGGTTCTATAATATAGAACCATTCCTGTTGCCATATTTTGACGGTGTCCACAAAGACTCCCTTTGGCCAATTGACTTTGGGAAGCTTTCTCACCATGGCGCCACCACAGTCCGCGTGTTGCCCATTGACCACCTTTGGTTTCACATTAAAAATCTTGAGCCATAAGTCGAAATGTGGAGGGATATGGAGGAAGGCTTCACACACGATGATAAACGCCGAGATGTGAAGGAACGAATTTGGGGCCAGATCGTGAAAATCCAGCCCGTAGTAGAACATGAGACCCCTTACAAAGGGGTGAAGGGCGAATCCGAGTCCACAGACGAAGTGGGGGATAAACACCACCCTCTCACAGGGCCCCCGAGTGGGGATGACCTGCACTATATCGAGAAGCCTATGTTTGATTTCCGCGGTCAAATATCGTGCTTCCCGCAGCTCCTTGATGTTTTCCTCCGTGACGGAGGAGGGCACCCACTTGCCTTGAGAACCGTCCATGGCCGAAGGAGTTGTCGAGAAGGGAAGAGCTTGGAGTTTGAGCGCTGGAGCTCGGGGACGGAGAGGCAAAGAGAATGAGGCGTGGGGTGGAACAAATGGGTTCGATCCACTTATATGGACTGCAAATATCAAGTGTCCCCTCCCTCGAGCCTTAAAGCTCGCCTGTTCCCAAGGGGTCATGCAAACCACATGGTTAGGTTACCAAAACTCGTATTGATGAGAATCCCATAATAAGGGGGCGTGATCTCTACTTTGACAAGACGTGTCACCAGAGGTTGCGTATTGAAGCGCAAAACAGGAGGCCGAAAAATGGTTCGAAGTAATAAAGCGGCTGGATGTAACGTCTTGTCCGTGAAATCATAAGAAGATGAAATTTATCTATATTTTACCTTTATGTTTAAGGATGGTGACTATTGTACAGAGCCGGATATAGTACTGATGGTCAACTGCTTTGAAGTGTTCAGAGGAGGAACACGCCTTGCAATGTCGAAGACAACCTGCGTGCCAGACACATCGTCATTGAAGACTGGTTCAGGGGCTACTGAGGGATTACATGATTATGGGTTCCTCGGGCATTTGGGCTATGTGATATGGGCTAGACTAATGGGCCGTGGAGATACGAGACAGCAGACTTTCTCCCGTGTCCACATGGGACTGTCATCTGTGTGGAAAGCAAGCTTGGCATTCGGATATGATGATTCCTTCCTCTCTAAACCGACTCTGTACAACACTTGGTCCCTCCGGTGTCTATATAAACCGGAGGGTTTAGTCCGTAGAGGCAATCATAATCATATAGGCTAGACATCTAGGGTTTAGCCATAATGATCTCATGGTATATCAACTCTTGTAACCCCTATACTCATCAAAGTTAATCAAGCAGGACATAGGGTATTACCTCCATTAAGAGGGCCCGAACCTGGGTAAACATCGTGTCCCCTATGTCCTGTTACCTTCGACCCATCGACGCACAGTTCGGGACCCCCTACCCGAGATCTGCCGGTTTTGACACCGACATTGGTACTTTCATTGAGAGTTCTGCTGTGCCGTCGTCAAAAGGCTCGATGGATCCATCAATCATCTACAACAACGCTGCCACAAAGGAGATTTTTCTCCTCGGCCAGATCTTTCTATTTAGAGGCTTCGCACTGCAGGCTAACTCGGTTGGCCATCTAGAGCAGATCAATAGCTACGCCCCTGGTTATTAGATAAGTTTTGGAAATCTAAATTATGTCGCTGATACCCGAGGAGACTTGATCTTCCAAGGGTTCGCGGCCCCAACCACTGCTCCAGCCTTAGATCCGGAGCATGCCATCAGGTCCGAAGACGGGAGTCTAGAGCCCGCCAGACTCTCTGCGGCCTTAGAGATCAACACCGGAAAACCAGAGAGAATAACATCTACGGCAATCATTACAAAGCCGGACACTTCTCCGGACACCAATTCTGAACCCTCGAGGCCCGCGTCATGCGAGCTCGGCCCAAAAACTTCCCTCCCCGTCCAAACCCCACCCTTAAATGAGGCTCTGGACTTAATGCAATCCCTCATCATCACAGAGGAACCACTTCTGAATCACGCCCAGCCCGGGCTAGGGGCAGGAAATAGGGAATTTTACTTCCCACCCACCACCAACTTCATAGCCACTGTCTAGGACCTAACCGACTGTAACGCCCCAAGACTGGAGCTTCAGATGCCTTCCATGTTTCCGGGTGTTGTCAGGTGATTCGTTTTGGTTTGTTCCATCATGTCATCAAGTCATAAGTCTTTTTGCATCTCAACTAAATAAATGGCATGGATCTTTGATCCATTTAGATCGAGGGATATTCACTATGGTGATTACTCTTTAAAACATATTCACCCAATATTTTGGGAGCTATATAAATTATATTCCAATAATTTGGAATCACCCATAACACACGTGCAGATAATCCCATGCCTTTCTGCTTCGAGTTGATCTCCAAACCTTGCTGAAAATTCTTTCTTCCTTTTTTTGAGGCTCCTCCAAAAGTCTCAACATTTTTGGACCTTCCCAAACCTCACTTCCTATTGAAATCATTTGGAATTAATTTCAAATGAGTTTGAATTCAACTTCAACCGCGTGCCCACTTCTATTTTGCGGGATCAAGCTCATTTTTACAAGTTCGGGGAAATTATCCCTATGCGCAAAATCTTTTCCTAACCCTCTCCTTCTTTTCCCTCTCTCGATTTTCTTTTTTGCTAAAGGATATAAGAGAAGAGAGAGAGAGAGAAGCCCAGCCTAGGCCTAAGGCCTAGCCACCAGTCTCCCTAGGCGCCGCCTCCCTCTCCACTACGCCTATCTCTCCCCGCTACCCACCTGGGCCTCACAAACTCCAGCACCGGACCACAGCTAAGGCCCGAGCGAAACCTAGCCTATCTCCCTCTCGTTCCCTGGGCCGATCCTCGTCTTCCCTCGTGCCCATCGTTCCCTCGCGCCACCAGGGAACCGCATCTCGATCCCCTCACCCTCTCCCCATCGAACCTTTCCTCTCGCTCGTCTCCTTCTTTCCCTGTGCCCGATCCCCCATCTCCCTTCTCTGCCTCCTTCCTCCTCCACCGCGCCAAGCATCCCCTTCTCCTTCCCGAGACTGCCGCTGGCACCCCAGCAGGCTACTGCCGTTCGTCTCCTCCGCCTGGTGCCTGCGCAGCCGTGCGTCAAGAGGCCGCCGCCCGCTCCTCCCTCGATCCCGCCGGAATCTAGCGCCGGCCTCGTCCCCTCCCTCAAGCATGCCGTCGCCTCCCTCCTTCCTCTCTTGTAGCGCGTCCCCGACCACCTAGGCCGAAGCCCCCGCTGCTGCGCCTGGGACAGGAGGTCCCCCATGGAGGCCGCCCCTTGCCTCGTCCTCTGCCATGGCTGTAGAAGCATGCCGTGAGATGCCGCCGTGCTGCTTCGCCGTCCGGCCACCGTTGCTGCCCCCACGTTGCTGCTGCTTCGTTGCCCGCCTCCCATCGATGACCGGGGCTGCATGTTTCGGTTCGCCAAGTACCACCACACCCGAGTCTTTGCCTTGCTTCATTTTGGGATTGAAGACCGAGACGAGACCGCCAAGATGTATCCTGGTGTCGTCGAAGACACGTCAACGTCTACACGACGACCGCCGAGTACCTCTTCACAAGTACCACTACGCGCAAAGACGCCAAGACCGTTTCGGGATTCACCAAGTACCACTACAGCCGGAGACCTCGACGTCCGACGCTTAAAACGATCACCGAACTGGAGATTACGCCAAGTACTAGGTTAATGAGAACCGCCAAGTTCGTCTTTCCCCGTCTCCGAAATCGCCAAGTACCACGACAATACGAGAACCACTACCGTCGACCCGCAAATAACCCGTGGACGTCAAGTCCCTCGTCGTGATCCCGAACATCTACGGAAAATTGTGCAACTAAGAACGTGAACGACTACCATCGCCGAGTACCACTACTTCCCATGACAATCGTGAATGACTACACCGCTTGACCCAAACCGTTCCGATAACGCACGCTTCGAAGGTATAACCCCGACACGACCGCCGTGAACGTATGCATGTGTGTTGTATGAGATACTCGTGCTTGCACCGTGCTCGATTTGTCGGTGCACGTTGCCCTCTTTTACCTTGTCACCTTCATGTGGGAACCCGGTAACCGGGAGCCACCCACCTTCTATCGCATGTACGCTCCCGTCACACTTTCTTTGCACCGGGATCTCAATCGAGTTACCGGAACCGGAACGTTGTCGTGGCACTGTTTCGTTATTGTTGTCGTGGCTCCCCTTTTCATTTCCGCCACTTTGACAAGTGCTTCTTAATATGCTCTTGTCAACTTTTCTTAAAATTGCATAAAACTTGAGCATGTCATCCGCATCATGTTAACAACATTAAGATGGCTTAAATTGTTGTTGCACCTAATTACTAATGCATGTGCGGATTTACTGGATTCGTTGTTTGTATATCCGGCCCCATTTCAATTGCTTAGATTGTGTAGTTTACTCATGTTTCACCTCTTGCCATGTTAACCAACCTTTAATATTGTTGAGTACATAACCAGGAGAGAACTAAATAAGTCATGTGGTGTTTTCTTAAATATGTAATTAAACCGGACATGCATCATACTTGGTTGTGCATCGTGCCATGCTTATGTGGTTGTTGTTTTACTATGTTGTTTGCTTCTTTCTGGTGTTGCTTCTTCGGGTTAGTTCCGATAACGTCGCGTTTGTGAGGATCCGTTCGACTACGTCCGTTTGTCTCCTTCATGGACTCGTCCTTCTTCCTTGCGGGGTCTCAGGCAAGATGACCATATCCTCGAAATCACTTCTATCTTTGCCTATGCTGCGATACCTACCATTTGCTTATCATGCTTCCCATATTGTTAAGCCAAGCCTCTAACCACCTTGTCCTAGCAAACCGTTGTTTGGCTATGTTACCGCTTTGCTCAGCCCCTCTTATAGCGTTGTTAGTTGCAGGTGAAGATTGGAGCTTGTTCCTTGTTGGAACATGGATATTTTGTTGGGATATCACAATATCTCTTATTTAATTAATGCATCTATATACTTGGTAAAGGGTGGATGGCTCGGCCTTATGCCTGGTGTTTTGTTCCACTCTTGCCGCCCTAGTTTCCGTCATATCGGTGTTATGTTCCCGGATTTTGCGTCCCTTACACAGTTGGATTATAATGGGAACCCCTTGACAGTTCGCCTTGAATAAAACTCCTCCAGCAATGCCCAACATCAGTTTTACCATTCGCCACCTAGCCTCTTTTTCCCTTGGGTTCCGCGGACTCAAGGGTCATCTTTATTTAAACCCCTGGGCCAGTGCTCCTCTGAGTGTTGGTCCACCTTGTCAGCCGCCAGTGGCCACCAGGGGTAACTCTGGGCTGGCCTACCGGAAGTTTGGACGATCCGGTGTGCCCTGAGAACGAGATATGTGCAGCTTCTATCGGGATTTGTCGGCACATTTGGGTGGTGTTGCTGGACTTGTTTTACCATTGTCGAGGATGTCTTGTAACCGGGATGCGAGTCTGGTCGGATTGTCATGGGAGAAGGAATATCCTTCGTTGACCGTGAGAGCTTGTGATGGGCTAAGTTGGGACTCCCCTGCAGGGATTTGAACTTTCGAAAGCCGTGCCTGCGGTTATGGGTAGATGGGAATTTGTTAATGTCCGGTTGTAGAAAACCTGAAGTTGACCTTAATTAAAATACATCTACCGCGTGTGTTACCGTGATGGTCTCTTCTCGGCGGGGTCCGGGAAGTGAACACGGTGTTGGAGTAATGCTTGACGTAGGTTGTTCTAGGATCACTTCTTGATCATAGTTGTTCGACCGTGCTTTTGCCTTCTCTTCTCGCTCTCATTTGCATATGTTAGCCACCCAAATATGCTAGTCGCTTGCTACAGCTCCACATCATACCTTACCTTACCTATAAGCTTAAATAGTCTTGATCACGAGGGTGTGAGATTGCTGAGTCCCCGTGACTTACAGATACTTCCAAAACCAGTTTTGCAGGTGCCGATGATACCGTGCAGGTGATGCAACCGAGCTCAAGGAGGAGCTCGATGAAGATCGTGTTCGTTATGTTGTTTCCGTTTCCAGTTGATCAGTAGTGGAGCCCAGTTGGGACGATCGGGGATCTGTGTAGCTTTTGGGGTAGTCTTCTTTTATTTTGGTTCCGTAGTCGGACCTTGATTGTATTTGGATGATGTAATGCTTTATTCATGTATTGTGTGAAGTGGCGATTGTAAGCCTACTATGTATCTTTTCCCCTTATGTATTACATGGGTTGTGTGCAGATTACCTCACTTGCGACATTGCTTTCAATGCGGTTATGCCTCTAAGTCGTGGTCCGACACGTGGGAGATATAGCCGCATCGAGGGCGTTACAAGTTGGTAATCAGAGCCTTCCCCAACTTAGGAGCCCCCTGCTTGATCGAATCGCTGGCGTTATTGAGTCTAGAAAAATGTTTTGAGTCATTTAGGATTATATATATCGGAGAGTAGGATTCTTTTGACTCCTCAGTCCCTTCGTCGCTCTGCTGAGGCATCCCGACGTACAGTTTTGACTCTTCTCTTCTCAAATTTCACTAAAAAATTTAGGATCACGCGGGTATCTTGGAATCGTTCCGATGGTTTTGTGACGAGAACATTGTTCTTGGTGCCTCCTGACATTTAGGGGTTGTGGCAGTGTCCCGGGAAGTTGAGCTCCGAGGTGTTGTCGTCACAATTTTTTCGTTGCAGTTCTGGAATACTTGAGTTTCGCCGACATCAAAAATCTCTTTTATGCAGTTGTTGGTGAGATAACCTCGACGCCACCCAGTACTGGGGCGGGAGTTCGGGAGTATTGCCATAACTCGTATAACGGATGCTTTTCGAAGGTTGAGGTAAACGATTTTCGAAGGTTTCTTGGTTATGTGTTGAAGGATGGATACAGCTGGATGTAGGATTTGCTAGTTTTGGGTGAGATATTATGCTTCCCCTGTATCCCCAACACCTGATTGCATAACTGGAAAGTTTCGGGAGTTTATAAGTGGGAATTCAAGTAGCTCTTAGGATATCTTTTCGACAGACGTATGATATGAAATTGCGGTTCGACGTCTAGTGGTCCGCCTATTCACGGTCGGTTTTACAGTGGCCTCGTTGCGTCTTAAAGAGTCCTTGGCTATGCCGACTCGGGGATGCTTCATATGTCATGTGCACTGCCTTGTACATGATGGTGCTGTATGATCGAGCCCGTGTAGGCCCCACCATGAAAACTTCGGACGAAATATCTATCATATGTTTGTTCTGGCTTATTTTGCAAGCCTAATCCTTTGTTTTGTTTGAGTTGTGGTATTCGAGTTGCTTCGAAGTCAAGTGTGGATTCTATACCTTTCCTAAACGGTGTTCTCATACTCCGATGTGAATAACAATCCTTCATGATAATCAAGATTGTCATGTCAATCTTTTTCAACCGGTGTGCTCCTCTTCAAGTGGATCCGTTCATTTTCGACATCTGCAAGATCAACTCAGTTTTCATCCGCCTCCAAGTTGTCTTTGTTTTCCCGCCCACCCACCCTTTTTCTTCAAGAACTCGGATTTCTTTATCGAGTATCCATTTTTATTGATGTGAGATCTCTCCATTCTTTTCCGTCAATGTTTGTACCCGGTGTTTCTCAAGAAGATTCTAACGGAGCCTCAAGTTCATCATTATTTGCTCTTTTTCTTCTCTGGTGGAACCAATTCAAGCTTTGGTGTTGATCATATCCCTTTTCCTTGTTTCAAATACCTTTCTCTTGCCGGTGCTCCTCATATTCGTTCTTTTCTCGCTATTTAATTGTTCCGGAGTGCTCAAGATATCTCAAACATTCGTGTTTCCACTCTGCATTCGTTCAAGATCTTTCGAGGATGTTCTCTCATTCAAGCCTTTTAATTCAACCGGTGCAATCTATCGTCCAAGCGACCTTTTCAATGGTGTATCTTTTGAGTGGGCCCTAACCCACAGGTCTTTTCCCAAGATCTTGCCTGACTCTTCTTATTTTCCCAGAGCTATCCTCAATTTCATTTCGAAGTTTGACGTAAGAATGAATTTTCATCAGTCAGATGTGTTTCTCCAAGATCTCTCAATTTCTTTTCATCATTGGCTCAATCTCTTTGCTTTTGATTCTTCCGGAGGGTCTAAATAATTAATGGTGGTGTTTCTCATCGTCATTCTCAGTTTTTGGAAGACCGAAGAAGATTTTTTTTCCTACATATCTTACCCATTCTCTCAAGATTCGTGATTCTAGCTTGTTGACATCCCCTCATAATTATTTTCAATTGTGGGAATTCTTTTCACCCATCCAGAGCAATTCAGGAGTCTTCTCAGTTTGATTATCCGGAGTCCATAAATTCAGGTTTATTCATTCTCAGTTGTCAGTTATCATTCTTCAATCATACCGGTGCATCATTCAAGTATTCTCTTATCACCTCATGATTTATTCGTTCTCATGTATCTAGATTGTCTCAAGTATCTTCGTTCATTTCACAATTCTTACCGGTGATTCATCCTTTTACATCATTCGTTCTTCAATTCTTACGGTGGTTCGTCCAAGAGTTCTCTTCCTTCGTTATCATACAGATTCATTCGTTGTTTCAATCCTACCGGTGGTTCGGTGAAGACCTTTCCAAGTTGACACTATATCTATCTTAATCCTTTCTATGAGAATAAGTAGTATGCCAAATCCGTTGCTTGTCATCAACTTAAATTGGTGAAGGATACGCATAACATAATTCTTATTCTTGCTTCATCCAAATGATGGATTCGTTCCTCCGGAGTTCATTCACAATGACTAATTCTCGTTGTCAATTGTTCATCTTCTCTTTTTCCCGGAGTTCCAACCTCTTTCAATTATATCACCACGGAGATTCATCTAAATCGTTACAAGGATTCACCTTGTGTTTTGAACTTCTCTTTCCTTTCTTTCGATCTTCCTTTTGTTTTCTGGAGTTCTTCATGGAGACTCAACATGATGGTTCATCAAGGATTTAATTCCTTCTCGAAGTGTTCATTGAGATTCTTGTCAGAGGAGCTCAAGCCTTCTCCATCTTGCAATTCGGAGTGCAACTCTTTCTACCGTATCATCGGAGGTGGTATTATGTCATTCTTGATAATTTGAGTTCATGTTTCATGATATGTTATCAAGAATGAAATATTTTAAATCCATCAATCTCGTCATTGGAGTTATCTTGGGTTATATTTCACCTAAAGCCTTCCCTAAGGATTGTTGCTATTTATGGCGCTTATAAATGACCCAATTTCCTCATTTATCCTCCCGGTGAAATAAGTTTCTCATCTTCTTGTTCATATCAATCCAATCTATCGTTTCCAGTAGTGGCAGAATGTCACCTCATAATTTGAGATGTATTCCATAAGACCATATCAAGCTTATTTTTTTCGTTGTTGGGTTTCCAGTAACTCCGTTCGACCCTTCTCCTAAAGATGCCTTTTCAAGCTCTTTTGTGGCAGAAGTTGGCATTTTCTTCTCCATTCTCCTATTTCAATTATCTATCTTCTATTCTTTTGTTCCGGAGGCATTGTCATGTTGCTCTTTTCAACCCATCATCTCGTTTTGTCAAAGATCATGTTCTTTTCAAGCCTATCCATTTAACCGGAGCGTTGTGTCCTCTGCTCAAGTTCTTTTCGCCTTATCAAGCCTTGCATCTCTTTTCAACCGGAGTGCTGTCTGAGATTTTTCTTACCCCTTGTTCCATTCATTCAATAGTTCCGGAGGCAGTATGTTGTGATTTCATCAAGTATCTTCTCATCTTACCAAGTTCTTATTCAACTCCTTTTTCTTTTCAATCGGAGTGCTGCCCGAAGTTGTTCTTCCTTGTTCCTCTTTTCTACTGGAGTGTTTTCAACTTCGTTCATCTTTGTTGTATTCTTTTCTCAAAATGGCGTAACCTCACAAGGTTCTTTGGTTTCGCTCGTTTGTCAAAGAAGCAACTTAGTTTTACCTCTTCTATTTTCTCTTCTGTTTTCCCTCCGGTGCCATCCTAGATCTCGGGACAAGATCCTCTCGTAGTGGTGGAGTGTTGTAATGCCCCAAGACCGGAGCTTCAGATGCCTTCCATGTTTCCGGGTGTTGTCAGGTGATTTGTTTTGGTTCATTGCATCATGTGCATTGCATCATGTCATCATGTCATCAGTCTTTTTGCATCTCAACTAAATAAATGGCATGGATCTTTGATCCAATTAAATCGAGGGATATTCACTATGGTGATTACTCTTTAAAACATATTCTCCCAATATTTTAGGGAGCTATATAAATTATATTCCAATAATTTGGAATCACCCATAACACACGTGCATATAATCCACGCCTTTCTGCTTCGAGTTGATCTCCAAACCTTGCCGAAAATTCTTTCTTCTTTTTTATGAGGCTCCTCCAAAAGTCTCAACATTTTTGGACCTTCTCAAACCTCACTTCCTATTCAAATCATTTGAAATTAATTTCAAATGAGTTTGAATTCAACTTCAACCGCGTGCCCACTTCTATTTTGCGGGATCAAGCTCATTTTTACAAGTCCGGGGAAATTATCCCTATGCGCAAAATCCTTTCCTAACCCTCTCCTTATTTTCCCTCTCTCGATTTTCTTTTCTGCTAAAGGATACAAGAGGAGATAGAGAGAGAGAGAGAGAGAGAGAAGCCCAGCCTAGGCCTAAGGCCCAGCCACCAGTCTCCCTAGGCGTCGCCTCCCTCTCCACTAGGCCCATCTCTCCCCGCTACCCACCTGGGCCTCACAAACTGCAGCATCGGCCCACGGCTAAGGCCCGAGCGAACCCTAGCCTATCTCCCTCTCGTTCCCTAGCCCGATCCTCCTCTTCCCTCGTGCCCATCGTTCCCTCGCGCCGCCAGGGAACCGCATCTCGATCCCCTCGCCCTCTCCCCATCGAACCTTTCCTCTCGCTCGTCTCCTTCTTTCCCTGCGCCCGATCCCCCATCTCCCTTCTCTGCCTCCTTCCTCCTCCACCGCGCCAAGCATCCCCTTCTCCTTCCCGAGACTGCCGCTGGCGCCCCAGCAGGCTGCTGCCGTTCGTCTCCTCTGCCTCATGCTTGCGCAGCCGCGCGTCAAGAGGCCGCTGCCCGCTCCTCCCTCGATCCCGCCGGAATCCAGTGCCGGCCTCGTCCCCTCCCTCAAGCACGTCGTCTCCTCCCTCCTTCCTTTCCTGCAGCGCGTCCCCGACCACCTAGGCCGAAGCCCCTGCTGCTGCGCGTGGGACAGGAGGTCCCCATGGAGGCTGCCCCTTGCCTCGTCCTCTGCCATGGCTGTAGAAGCATGCCGTGAGATGCCGCCGTGCTACTTTGCCGTCCGGCCACCGTCGCTGCCCCCACCGGGGCTGCATGTTTCGGTTCGCCAAGTACCACCACACCCGAGTCTTTGCCTTGCTTCATTTTGGGATTGAAGACCGAGACGAGACCGCCAAGATGTATCCTGGTGTCGTCGAAGACACGTGAACGTCTACACGACGACCGGCGAGTACCTCTTCACAAGTACCACTACGCGCGAAGACGCCAAGACAGTTTCGGGATTCACCAAGTACCACTACGGTCGGAGACCTCGACGTCCGACGCCTAAAACGATCACCGAACCGGAGATTACACCAAGTACTAGGTCAACGAGAACCGCCAAGTTCGTCTTCCGCCGTCTCCGAAATCGCCAAGTACCACGACGATACGACAACCACTACCGTCGACCCGCAAAGAACCCGTGGACGTCAAGTCCCTCGTCGTGATCCCGAACATCTACGGAAAATTGTGCAACTAAGAACGTGAACGACTACCATTGCCGAGTACCACTACTTCCCATGACGATCATGAATGACTACACCGCTTGACCCGAACCGCTCCGATAATGCACGCTTCGAAGGTATAACCCCGAGACGACCGCCATGAACATATGCATGTGTGATGTATGAGATGCTCGTGCTTGCACCGTGCTCGATTTGTCGGTGCACGTTGCTCTCTTTTACCTTGTCACCGTCATGTGGGAACCCGGTAACCGGGAGCACCCCACCTTCTATCGCATGTACGCTCCCGTCGCACTTTCTTTGCACCGGGATCTCAATCGAGTTATCGGAACTGGAACGTTGCCGTGGCACCGTTTCGTTATCGTTGCCATGCCTCCCCTTTTCATTTCCGCCACGTTGACAAATGCTTCTTAATATGCTGTTGTCAACTTTTCTTAAAATTGCATAAAACTTGAGCATGTCATCCGCATCATGTTAACAACATTAAGATGGCTTAAATTGTTGTTGCACCTAATTACTAATGCATGTCGGGATTTACTGGATTCGTTGTTTGTATATCCGGCCCCATTTAAATTGCTTAGATTGTGTAGTTTACTCATGTTTCACCTCTTGCCATGTTAACCAACCTTTAATATTGTTGAGTACATAACCGAGAGAGAACTAAATAAGTCATGAGGTGTTTTCTTCAATATGCAATTAAACCGGACATGCATCATACTTGGTTGTGCATCGTGCCATGCTTATGTGGTGGTTGTTTTACTATGTTGTTTGCTTCTTTCCAGTGTTGCTTCTTCGGGTTAGTTCCGATAACGTCGCGTTTGTGAGGATCCGTTCGACTACGTCCGTTTGTCTCCTTCATGAACTCGTTCTTCTTCCTTGCGGGGTCTCGGGCAAGATGACCATATCCTCGAAATCACTTCTATCTTTGCTTGCTAGTTGCTCGCTCTTTTGCTATGCCTATGCTGCGATACCTACCATTTGCTTATGATGCCTCCCATATTGTTAAGCCAAGCCTCTAACCACCTTGTCCTAGCAAACTGTTGTTTGGCTATGTTACTATTTTGCTCAGCCCCTCTTATAGCATTGTTAGTTGCAGGTGAAGATTGGAGCTTGTTCCTTATTGGAACATGGATATTTTGTTGGGATATCACAATATCTCTTATTTAATTAATGCATCTATATACTTGGTAAAGGGTGGAAGGCTCGGCCTTATGCCTGGTGTTTTGTTCCACTCTTGCCGCCCTAGTTTCCGTCATATCGGTGTTATTTTCCCGGATTTTGCGTTCCTTACACGGTTGGGTTATAATCTGAACCCCTTAATAGTTCGCCTTGAATAAAACTCCTCCAGCAATGCCCAACATTGGTTTTACCATTCGCCACCTAGCCTCTTTTTCCCTTGGGTTCCGCGGACTCAAGGGTCATCTTTATCTAAACCCCTGGGCCAGTGCTCCTCTAAGTGTTGGTCCACCTTCTCAGCTGCCGGTGGCCACCAGGGGCAACTCTGGCTGGCCTACCAGAAGTTTGGACGATCCGGTGTGTCCTGAGAACGAGATATGTGCAGCTCCTATCGGGATTTGTCGGCACATTCAGGTGGTGTTGCTGGACTTGTTTTACCATGGTCGAGGATGTCTTGTAACCGGGATGCCGAGTCTAATCGGATTGTCTTGGGAGAAGGAATATCCTTCATTGACTGTGAGAGCTTGTGATGGGCTAAGTTGGGACACCCCTGCAGGAATTTGAACTTTCGAAAGCCGTGCCCGCGGTTATAGGTAGATGGGAGTTTGTTAATGCCAGGTTGTAGAAAACCTGAAGTTGACCTTAATTAAAATACATCTACCGCGTGTGTTACCATGATGGTCTCTTCTCGGCGGGGTCCGGGAAGTGAACACGGTGTTGGAGTAATGCTTGACGTAGGTTGTTCTAGGATCACTTCTTGATCATAGTTGTTCGACCGTGCTTTTGCCTTCTCTTCTCGCTCTCATTTGCGTATGTTAGCCACCCAAATATGCTAGTCGCTTGTTGCAGCTCCACATCATACCTTACCTTACCTATAAGCTTAAATAGTCTTGATCGCGAGGGTGTGACATTGCTTAGTCCCCGTGACTCACAGATACTTCCAAACCAGTTTGTAGGTGCTGATGATACCATGCATGTGATGCAACCGAGATCAAGGAGGAGCTCGATGAAGATCGTGTTCGTTATGTTGTTTCCGTTTCCAGTTGATCAGTAGTGGAGCCCAGTTGGGACGATCGGGGATCTGTGTAGCTTTTGGGGTAGTCTTCTTTTATTTTGGTTCCGTAGTCGGACCTTGATTGTATCTGGATGATGTAATGCTTTATTCATGTATTGTGTGAAGTGGCGGTTGTAAGCCAACTATGTATCTTTCCCCTTATGTATTACATGGGTTGTGTGAAGATTACCTCACTTGCGACATTGCTTTCAATGCGGTTATGCCTCTAAGTCGTGGTTCGACACGTGGGAGATATAGCCGCATCGAGGGCGTTACACCGACATGCTTTATTACACCTCCGAAGACATCGACGGTATGGACGACGATGCCGGAGAGGAGCAGGCCCAAAACCCGCCGGTCACCGGACGTTGGATGGCCACCTCCTCGTATGATGTATGCATGGCGGATACACCTAAAAACGGTGATGATGATAACGAGAAAAACCCAGTTGAGGACGAACCTCCTGAGATACTGCCGAAACATCGACGTCAGCGGCGACACTCTAAATCTCGTCGTGGTAAGAACAGCAATACCGGCACCAAAGACAATGATACTCCGAAGAATGCCAAAGACCAAGAAGACCCCATTGAACCAACATCCGAATAGGATGATCGGAAGGACGGGCAAGTCGACCCTGGTGAACAAACAGGGAACAATGACTCGGAGGACAACAACTATCTGCCACTCTCTGAAGACGACGTAAGCCTCGGCGACGATGATTTTATCGTGCCAGAGGAACCTCTCGAACAAGAGCGCTTCAAGCGGCGGCTAATGGCCACGGCTAGAAGCCTAAAAAAGAAACAATAGTAGCTGCAAGCTGACCAAGATCTGCTCAACGACAGATGGACTAATGTCTTGGCAGTCGAAGAGTACAGCCTCGAACGCCCAACAAAGAGTTACCCAAAGCGTAAACTGCTACCCCAATTTGACAACGAGGCGCTGGAGCCCATACCACCCGCACATAACGCGGCTGGCGGACCCAACCGAACACCATGTGGCCAGGGCAGAATGGCAACTCAGGCCGAACACCAGCCCGCTCCACCTCGCCGTAAAACCAGAGAAACAACAACTCGGGGGGTATACATATGACCTGCGACAAGACCTGGAAAATAGAGAAGGTCAAACCAGATCAATCTATGGATCGCGGGGCACGCCCCGGTGCAAGAGGACGGTTACCAATCCCGGCACGACAAGTATAACCACGCCCCGGCCGAAAACCGCATACGGACTTCATCCGAACTGCGCTGTGACACGACCTGATATAGGGGCTCCGCAAACCCCCTATTCTTTACCGGTGAGGTAATGGAGCACCAGTTCCCAGAAGGGTTCAAACCCATAAACATCTAATCATACGACAACACAACAGATCCCACAGTATGGATTGAAGACTTTCTTCTCCACATTCACATGGCTCGTAGTGACGATCTACACGCCATCAAATACCTTCCCCTCAAACTTAAGGGAACAGCACGTCACTAGCTGAACAGTCTACCAGAAAATTCTATTGGTAGTTGGGAGGACCTGGAGGATGCATTCAGAGACAACTTCCAAGGTACCTATGTTCGCCCCCCAAATGCCGATGACCTTAGCCACATAATCCAGCAACCCGGGGAATCGGCCCGACAGCTTTGGACAAGGTTCCTAATAAAAAAGAACCAGATTGTGGATTGTCAGGACGTAGAAGCCCTCGCGGCCTTCAAACATAGCGTCCGAGACAAGTGGCTCGCCCGACACCTTGGCCAAGAAAAGCCGAGGTCCATGGCAGCCCTCACCGCACTTATGACCCGTTTTGCGTGGGAGAAGACAACTGGATTGCTTGCAGAAGCAATAGCGCCAGCGACCCTGGTACCTCTGAAACTAGGGACGTCAATGGCAAGCCACGATGTGACAAGCATAAGCGTCAAAACAACAATGAAGGAACGCAAGACATGGCGGTTAACGCTAGATTTAGCGGCTCCAATCCCGGTCAACGGAAAAAGCCATTCAAGGCAAACAGAGATGGCCCATCCAGTCTAGACAGAATACTTAATCGTCCTTGCCATATTTATGGCACCCCCAATAAACCCACCAATCATACCAACATAAATTGTTGGGTCTTCAAATAGAAATTGTTCCTGTAACCCCCAGTACTCCGAAACTTCCCGAAACCATTCTGGTGTTCGAATGTAACATTCCAATATATTGATCTTTACCTCTCGACCATTTCGAGACTCCTCATCATGTCCGTGATCTCATCCGGGACTTCGAACAAACTTCGGTCATCAAATCACATAACTCATAATACAAATCATCATCGAACATTAAGCATGTACACCCTACGGGTTCAAGAACTATGTAGACATGATGAGACACATCTCTGGTTAATAACCAATAGCAGAACCTGGATGCTCATATTGGCTCCTACATATTCTACGAAGATCTTTATCGGTCAAACCGCACAACAACATACGTCACTCCCTTTGTCATTGGTATGTTACTTGCCTGAGATTCGATTGTCGCTACCATCATACCTAGTTCAATCTCGTCACCGGCAAGTCTCTTTACTCGTTCCGTAATGCATCATCCCGTAACTACCTCATTAGTCACATTGCTTGCAAGGCTTATAGTGATGTGCATTACCGAGAGGGCCCAGAGATACCTCTCCGATACATGGAGTGACAAATCCTAATATTGATCTATGCCAACTCAAAAAACACCATCGGAGACACCTGTAGAGCATCTTTATAATCACCCTATTACGTTGTGATGTTTGATAGCACACAAGGTGTTCCTCCGGTATTCGGGAGTTGCATAGTCTCATAGTCACAGGAACATGTATATGTCATGAATAAAGCAATAGCAATAAAACTAAAGCATCATTATGCTAAGTTAACGGATGGGTCTTGTCCATCACATCATTCTCTAATGATGTGATCCCGTTCATCAAATGACAACACATGTCTATGGTCAAGAAACTTAGCCATCTTTGATTAACGAGTTAGTCAAGTAGAGGCATACTAGGGACACTCTGTTTGTCTATGTATTCACACATGTAATAAGTTTCCTGTTATTAAAATTCTTGCATGAATAATAAACACTTATCATGATATAAGGAAATATAAATAACAACTTTATTATTGCCTCTAGAGCATATTTCCTTCAGTCTCCCACTTGCACTAGAGTCAATAATCTAGATTACATAGTAATGATTCTAACACCCATGGAGTCTTGGTGTTGATCATATTTTGCTCGTGAGAGAGGCTTAGTCAACGGGTCTGCAACATTCATATCCGTATGTATCTTGCAAATGTCTATCTCTCCCTCCTTCACTTGATCGCGGATGGAATTGAAGCGTATCTTGATATGTTTGGTTCTCTTGTGAAATCTGGATTCCTTTGCCAAGGTAATTGCTCTAGTATTGACACAAAAGATTTTCATTGGACCCGATGCACTAGGTATTACACCTAGATCGGATATGAACTCCTTCATCCAGACTCCTTCATTTGCTGCTTCCGAAGTAGCTTTGTACTCCGCTTCACACGTAGATCCCGCCACGACGCTCTGCTTGGAACTACACCAACTAACAGCTCCACCATTCATTATAAATACGTATCCGGTTTGTGACTTAGAGTCATCCGTATCAGTGTCAAAGCTTGCATCGACGTAACCATTTGCGACAAGCTCTTTGTCACCTCCATAAACGAGAAACATATCCTTAGTCCTTTTCAGGTATTTCAGGATGTTCTTGACTGTTGTCCAGTGATCCACTCCTGGATTACTTTGGTACCTCCCTACTAAACTTATAGCAAGGCACACATCAGGTCTGGTACACAGCATTGCATACATGATAGAACCTATGGCTGAGGCATAGGGAATGACTTTCATTTTCTCTCTATCTTCTGCAGTGGTCGACCATTGAGTCTGACTCAACTTCACACCTAGTAACACAGGCAAGAACCCTTTCTTTGACTGATCCATTTTGAACTTCTTCAAAACTTTATCAAGATATGTGCTTTGCGAAAGTCCAATTAAGCGTCCCGATCTATCTCTATAGATCTTATTGCCCAATATATAATCAGCTTCACTGAGGTCTTTCATCGAAAAATTCTTATTCAAGTATCCTTTTATGCTATCCAGAAATTCTGTATTATTTCCAATCAACAATATGTCATCTACATATAATATTAGAAATGCTACAGAGCTCCCACTCACTTTCTTATAAATACAGGCTTCTCCAAAAGTCTGTATAAAACCATATGCTTTGATCACACTATCAAAGCGTATATTCCAACTCCGAGAGGCTTGCACCAGTCCATAAATGGATCGCGGGAGCTTGCATACTTTCTTAGCACTTTTTGGATCGACAAAAACCTTCTGGTTGCATCATATACAACTCTTCTTTAAGATATCCATTAAGGAATGCAGATTCGACATCCATTTGCCAAATTTCATAATCATAAAATGCGCCAATTGCTAACATGATTCGGACAGACTTAAGCATCGCTACGGGTGAGAAACTCTAATCGTAGTCAACTCCTTGAACTTGTCGAAAACCTTTCGCTACAAGTCGAGCTTTGTAGACAGTAACATTACCGCCAGCGTCAGTCTTCTTCTTAAAGATCCATTTATTCTCTATTGCTTGCCGATCATCAGGCAAGTCAACCAAAGTCCACACTTTGTTTTCATACATGGAACCTATCTCAGATTTCATGGCCTTAAGCCACTTCGCGAAATCTAGGCTCATCATCGCTTCCTCATAGTTCGTAGGCAGGGCCGGTCCTAGGGTTTCAGGGGTCCGGGGCGAAACTAAATGTCGGGGCTCCTTAGAGTGGGACTGGCTTTATTGCCATTTCGACTTTTTTTGGTCGATCTAACATTTTAATCTTGCACCCGGTGCGGCACATAATTATTTTCAAAAATAAGGAGGCGGAATTGGAAGTGTTATCAAATATGATGTGTTCCCAAAACAAAAGTGTTACCATGTTATGAAAAATCATGAAGTGTTTTATTTCTTGGACGAGTGTTTGCATATCCGCACTACAAAAACATATGTTATCCAATCAGTTTAATAGGATAAGCATATGTACATTGCAATTAGCGCCCAAGGTAGTGACTCTTAGACATAGTAGTATGTAATTGGCATTTCCTATATGTTTTCTGCAAGCCTCGCACAGGGTCTCTATGAATTAGATATATCCTTAGTAATTGAAAAGTACTCGATAAATCTTATTAATAATTAAATCAATAATAAGCATCGCTAGCAAAAACCAGTCAATCTATTATCAATGCCCTACTATACCGATGAAGACGAAATATTGATTATTGTTTGTAATCTATTTTTTTATTATCATAGTAAAGTCGCTAGGTACCTTCTAAAAATATCAGCTTCTAGTCTCTCGGCGTAGGGATCGGTGATGGGGCATCTCCAGATCTCCGGCTGAAGCTTCGCCGGCCACATGTGCGCTGTGTCGTCCGCCGTTGTTCTTGCGGTGTGGGCGTGGCGACGACTACTGATCCGACGAGGGCGTGGCATGGCGTGACCCGTGAGCTGATTAGGCAAAAACGCATCCGTGGAAGTCGCCGCCATCATGTGCCTCGTGGCTCGTGGGTGAGGTCGTAACAGATGTGTCGCTCTGTGCGGCATCGCTACTGTTTTCTGAACAAAGGCCGTGTGATTTTATCTTCTATACGCAGTATCTTGGGCCTGCATGGTCTCTTATATTTTCCAATGCACGTAGCAGCAGGCCGACGTAACACACATAAGCACACATCCCTGGGCGGGGGCCCCTTCGTTCCGGGGCCCCGGGTCGGCCGCCCCCCTTGCCCCCCATCAGGGCTGGGACTATTCATAGGTTCGTCCTGGTCAAGTAACATGACCTCTAGACCAGGATTACTGTACCACTCTGGTGTGGATCATACTCTAGTTGACTTACAAGGTTCGGTATTAACTTGATCAGAAGTATCATGATCATCATCATTAACTTCCTCACTAATTGGTGTAGGAATCACTGGAACTGATTTCTGTGATGAACTACTTTCCAATTCGGGAGAATGTACAATTACCTCATCAAGTTCTACTTTCCTCCCACTTACTTCTTTCCAAATAAACTCCTTCTCTAGAAAGGATCCATTCTTAGCAACGAATATCTTGCCTTTGGATCTGTGATAGAAGGTGTACCCAACAGTCTCCTTTGGGTATCCTATGAAGACACATTTCTTCGATTTGGGTTTGCCCTTATCAGGTTGAAGCTTTTTCACATAAGCATCACAACCCCAAACTTTAAGAACGATAGCTTAGGTTTCTTGCCAAACCACACTTCATATGGTGTCGTCTCAATGAATTAAGATGGTGCCCTATTTAATGTGAATGCAACCGTCTCTAAAGCATAAACCCAAAATGATAGCGGTAAATCGGTAAGAGACATCATAGATCGCACCATATCTAATAAAGCACGGTTACGACGTTCGGACACACCATTATACTGTGGTGTTCCAGGTGGCGTGAGTTGTGAAACCATTCCACATTGTTTCAAATGAAGACCAAACTCATAACTCAAATATTCACCTCCACGATCAGATCGTAGAAACTTTATTTTCTTATGATGATGATTTTCCACTTAACTCTGAAATTCTTTGAAATTTTCAAATGTTTCAGACTTATGTTTCATCAAGTAGATATACCCATATCTGCTCAAATCATCTGTGAAGGTCATAAAATAACGATACCCGCCGCGAGCCTCAACACTCATCGGACCACATACATTAGTATGTATTATTTCCGATAAGTCAGTTGCTCGCTCCATTGTTCCGAAGAACGAAGTCTTAGTCATCTTGCCCATGAGGCATGGTTCACAAGCATCAAGTGATCCATAATCAAGTGATTCCAAAAGTCCATCAGCTTGGAGTTTCTTCATGCGCTTTACACTAATATGACCTAAACGGCAGTGCCACAAATAAGTTGCACTATCATTATTAACTTTGCATCTTTTGGCTTTAATATTATAAATATGTGTATCACTACAATCGAGATTCAACAAAAATAGACCACTCCTCAAGGGTGCATGACCATGAAAGATATTACTCATATAAATAGAACAACCATTATTCTCTGATTTAAATGAATAACCGTCTCGCATCAAACAAGATCCAGATATAATGTTCATGCTCAACGCTAGCACCAAATAACAATTATTTAGGTCTAAACCTAAGCCCAAAGGTAGATGTAGAGGATGCATATCGATAGAGATCACATCGACTTTGGAACCATTTCCCACGCGCATCGTCACCTCATCCTTAGCCAATCCTCGTTTAATCCGTAGCCCCTGTTTCGAGTTGCAAATATGAGCAACATAACCAGTACCAAATACCCAGGCGCTACTACGAGCATTTTTAAGGTACACATCAATAACATGAATATCAAATATACCTTTCACTTTGCCATCCTTCTTATCCGCCAAATACTTGGGGCAGTTCTGCTTCCAATGACTAGTCCCTTTGTAGTAGAAGCACTCAGTCTCAGGCTTAGGTCCAGACTTGGGCTTCTTCCCTTGAGCAGCAACTGGCTTGCTGTTCTTCTTGAAGTTCCCCTTCTTCCCTTTGCCCTTTTTCTTGAAACTAGTGGTCTTGTTCACCATCAACACTTGATGCTCCTTCTTGATAGCTACCTCCGCAGCCTTTAGCATTGCGAAGAGCTCAGGAATTGTCTTTTCCATCCCTTGCATATTATAGTTCATCACGAAGCCTTTATAGCTTGGTGGCAGTGATTGAAGAACTCTGTCAATGACACTATCATCAGGAAGATTAACTCCCAGCTGAGTCAAGTGGTTGTGGTACCCAGACATTCTAAGTATGTGTTCACTAACAGAACTATTCTCCTCCATTTTGTAGCTATAGAACTTGTTGGAGACTTCATGTCTCTCAACTCGGGCATTTGCTTGAAATATTAACTTCAACTCTTGCAACATCTCATATGCTCCATGACGTTCAAAATGTATTTGAAGTCCCGATTCTAAGTCGTAAAGCATGGCACACTGAATTATCGAGTAGTCATCAGCTTTGCTCTGCCAGATGTTCATAACGTCCGGAGTTGCTCCTGCAGCAGGTCTTGCACCTAGCGGTGCTTGCAGGACGTAATTCTTCTATGCAGCAATGAGGATAATCCTCAAGTTACACACCCATTCTGTGTAGTTGCTACCATCATCTTTCAACTTAGCTTTCTCTAGGAACGCATTAAAATTCAAAGGAACGGTAGCACGGGCCATTGATCTACAATAACATAGACATGCAAATACTATTAGGTACTAAGTTCATGATAAATTAAAGTTCAATTAATCATATTACTTAAGAACTCCCACTTGGATAGACATCCCTCTAGTCATCTAAATGATCACGTCATCCATATCAACTAAACCATGTCCGATCATCACATGACATGGAGTAGTTTTCAATGGTGAACATCACTATGTTGATCATATCTACTATATGATTCACGTTCGACCTTTCGGTCTCAGTGTTCCGTCGCCATATCTGCATATGCTAGGCTCGTCAAGTTTAACATGAGTATTCTACACGTGCAATACTGGCTTGCACCCATTGTATGTGAATGTAGAGCTTATCACACCCGATCATCACGTGGTGTCTTGGCATGATGAACTATAGCAACGGTGCATACTCAGGGAGAACACTTATACCTTGAAATTTAGTGAGGTATCATCTTATAATGCTACCGTCGTACTAAGCAAAATAAGATGCATAAAGGATAAACATCACATGCAATCAAAATGTGTGACAAGATATGGCCATCATCATCTTGTGCTTTTGATCTCCATCTCCGAAGCACCGTCATGATCTCCATCGTCACCGGCTTGCCACCTTGATCTCCATCGTAGCATCATTACTATTGCTTCTACGACTATCGCTACCGCTTAGTGATAAAGTAAAGCAATTACATGGCGATTGCATTTCATGCAATAAAGCGACAACCATAAGGCTCCTGCCAGTTGCCGATAACTTTTACAAAACATGATCATCTCATACAATAATTTATATCTCATCATGTCTTGACCATATCACATCACAACATGCCCTGCAAAAACAAGTTAGACGTCCTCTACTTTGTTGTTGCAAGTTTTACATGGCTGCTATGGGCTTCTAGCAAGAACCGTTCTTACCTACTGTCGGTGTCAAAACCGGCGGATCTCGGGTAGGGGGTCCCAAACTGTGCGTCTAGGATCGATGGTAACAGGAGATGCGGGACACGATGTTTACCCATGTTCGGTCCCTCTCTATGGAGGTAAAACCCTACGTCCTGCTTGTTTGATATTGATGAATATGAGTATTACAAGAGTTGATCTACCATGAGATCGTAATGGCTAAACTCTAGAAGTCTAGCCTATGGGGGTATGGTAATGAGTATATGTGGTGTCCTTTCCGGACTATCCCCTTTGTTTTATATAGACACCGAGGGGATCTAGGGTTTACATGGAGTCGGTTACATAAGAAGGAATCTTCAGTCGCCGAGCTTGCCTTCCACGCCAAGTAGAGTCCAATCCAGACACGCTGCGGTCTTCGGCCTTCCTGTCTTCACAGCCCATTAGTCCGGCCCAAAGATAACAGGCCGGACGCCTGAGGACCCCTTAGTCCAGGACTCCCTCAGTAGCTCCTGAACCTGGCTTCAATGACGAGGAGTCCGGCATGCAGATTATCTTCAGAATTGCAAGGCGGGTTCCCCTTTCTCTGAACTCCAAGATAGTCTTCGGATGCAATGATAGTATCCGGACCTGTCTCACACACAACCGCAGAGAGAATATAACATTTGCACAAATCTAATCTGTTGACAACTTTTTTCCAACACGACATCGCGTCTGTCCGGTTATATTTCGAATCATTTTTCTTCTGCCAATCCACGCTACGAGGCGCGGTTGCTACTGGCACGTCTTGTCAAAACAGAGATCGTGTCCCCTTATTGCGGGATTCTCATCAATGCGGGCATTGGTAACTCAACCGTGCCGTTTATACAGCCCTAGGGAACAGGCGAATCCTAAGGCGAGTGAGGAGGCGTTTAATATTTGCTGCCTTTATAAGGGGATACGGATTCCCTCTTCCTCTCCTCATGCTCTCTCTCTGTCTCCGCCTTCCCGATTGTCGGTGTCAAAACCGGCGGATCTCGGGTAGGGGGTCCCGAACTGTGCGTCTAGGCAGATGGTAACACGAGACAAGGGACACAATGTTTTTACCCAGGTTCGGGCCCTCTCGATGGAGGTAAAACCCTACTCCTGCTTGATTAATATTGATGATATGGGTAGTACAAGAGTAGATCTACCACGAGATCAAGGAGGCTAAACCCTAGAAGCTAGCCTATGGTATGATTGTTGTTCGTCCTACGGACTAAAACCCTCCGGTTTATATAGACACCGGAGAGGGCTAGGGTTACACCGAGTCGGTTACAATGGTAGGAGATCTACATATCCGTATCGCCAAGCTTGCCTTCCACGCCAAGGAAAGTTCCTTCTGGACACGGGACGAAGTCTTCAATCTTGTATCTTCATAGTCCAGTAGTCCGGCCGAAGGTATAGTCCGGCTATCCAGACACCCCCTAATCCAGGACTCCCTCGGTATCCCTTGAACCAGGCTTCAATGACGACGAGTCCGGCGCGCAGATTGTCTTCGGCATTGCAAGGCGGGTTCCTCCTCCAAGTACTTCATAGAAGATTTTGAACACAAAGGTAGTGTCTGGCTCTGCAAAATAAGTTTCCACATATTGCCATAGAGAGAATAATATTTACACAAATCTAATCTGCTGACGTATTCCGTAGCGTGACATCACACCACGACCAAGTCTTTATTCGAATCGTTTTACTGTCCCACCTCAGCGCGTTTAGCGAGGCGGTTTCCTTGGCACGTCTTGTCAAAGCAGAGATCGTGTCCCCTTATTCCGGGATTCTCATCAATACGGGCGTGGGTAACCCAACCGTACCCGTTGGTATGTTTTCTCGATCAAAGGCGAGTCCCAAACGGTCATGGGGAGGGCCCTCGGTATTCAACCTCTTATAAAGAGACTAAGGCCTTACTCCTTTCTTTCAATCTCAAACGAGTTCGCCCTTCGCCTCGAGTTCCAACACCCAAGGCTCCAGATTTCAGGCGCTTCGGACCTTCGACAATGTCTGGTTCCGACCTTCGAGGCCGATGGATGCCCTCCTCCGTCACGAAGGAGGACGTGCTGAATTTGAGAGAGGCCAGGTTCTTGACCGGCGAAATCTGGCATAGGCTGCCTGCTCAAGGGCAGGTCATTCCCACTCCCAAGCCTGGTGAGAGTGTGGTGTTCATGTCTCACTTTCTTCGGGGGCTAGGCTTCCCGACTGATCCCTTCGTGAGGGGGCTCATGTTTTATTATGGGCTGGAATTTCACGACTTAGCTCCGGAGTCCATCCTTCATATTTCCTCATTCATCATCGTGTGTGAAGCCTTCCTCCGTATTACTCCTCACTTCGGACTATGGCTCAAGACCTTCAAAGTAGGGCCGAAGATGATCGAGGGACGGCACGCAGAGTGCGGAGGTGCTTTTATAAGCAAGAATGCTGGTGCTTCATGGCCCGAGGGCTCTTTTCAAGAGCAGCCCAGCTTATGGCAACAAGAGTGGTTTTACATGACCGTTCCCAGGGGCACCAAGAGGGTGGCGCCACCTGCCTTTCACTCGGATCCCCCACCACAGCTAGTGTCATGGGTCAATAAAGGACTGGACTGGGGGACATCCAAGGACATGCCCTTGTTGCAGGGCCGCATTCGAGATCTCTTAGAAAGAGACATTAGCCTGGTCGTGGTGATGCAGGTCATGTTGATCCGCCGAGCCTTGCCCAGCAAACATTGCCCCCTTCGCCTGTGGGAGTTCAATCCGGAGGGACCACGAGCTCTCCAGCATTTCATGGGTGCAACGCCCGTGGAGATGTACAAATTGTTCTTCGGATCACAAGCAATGTGTCCGGACTTGACCGAGGATGCAGGCCTGAGGTGCAATCGCCCGGATATTCAAGTAAGTAGCCTTGTGCCCGGACTCGCTATCCGTATATTTATCATAAAATTGCCCCTAAAAGAGCTGTCCTTTAAACAGGAGTGGATAGCGAAAGCAAAGGTAATCAGGTGTCTGGCCCCCCTCCCCGAGACCACGCCGGATCCCGTGCTAGTCAGGATGTTGGAGGTTGTGCCTTTGTAGGAAAGCGAGGGAGGGGACAAGGAAGCTACAACCTCCTCGAAGAAGGTTGTACAGAAGGGAGGAATCGAAAATTCCTCTCCTCAGGGGAAGAAGAGGACCGCCTCTGACGACCCGGAGACCATGGCCTCAAAGCGGGGGAAGAAATCTTCGTCAGAGGATCCTGCGCCGGGGGATACTTCGGCCGAATTATGCCCTCAAGGGGATCAGCCCTCCACCGAGCCGTAAGTAGATAGGAGTTTTTCTTTTAAGAAATGAGAGAAATCCTTGCGTTATATCTGAGAAGAGTAATCGAAAATTTACCTTGTAGCTCGGACTTTAGCCCTTCTCAGCAGAGCTCGTCTTCAGGGGATCTTCTTCTGGAGATGATGGAGAGCGGAACGCCTCCCCCTGCCGTACTGCCTTGCGAGGCGGGCGACCCTGAGGTATCGTCGCGGAGGGTTTCTCCGAATCCGGCAGGGCCGGAAGGTAGTCATATGGCCCCCCAAAGCCCTCTATGTCCGGCCTTCAAAAAGGGCCATCGGACGAGTCCGACACCGTCTGGTGCACGGTCGGAGGAGCTGAAGGATCTGCTAGGGCAAGCATCTATCTCAGAGGAGCACCGTGCATTGATGGGTATGGTGATTGAGAGGATTTCATCCGCGGAGAGTGGATTGCACGAGGCCGTCAGGAGTTTACTGACTGGTTTTGAGGTACGCGAAATAATGTACCCTTTTTGGACAGTTGCGCATAAATAAGATGTGCCCTGTGTAGATAGTAGCCCCTGAGACTCTGTGCGTTGTCAAAAGTGACAACGCACAGAGGATCATAATCCTAGGTCTAATATGCCGCCTTCATATGTAGGTGGCGAAGTGTCGGGTGGCCAGCCGGACTGATGAATTTGCCGAGCTAAAGCGGCAACTTGACGTGGCAGATGCCGACATCGCGCTTGTCAACAAGCAGCTTGACGAGGCACAAGGTATGTAATTACTCCGGCGGCACCTGGTAAGAGGAGCTTTATGCCAGTATCTTACAATGTGTGTGCTTGATGCAGATGGTGCTGCTGCCATGGAGAATCTTTGGGCGGAACTTGCCCGAGCCAAGGAGCAAGCCAGGAAAAGTGATGCAGCTGCCGGAAAGGCAATTGAAGAGCTGAAAGACAAAAAGGCTGCTCACTGCCGAAGCAAGAAGGAAATGGCCGAGATGGCTGTGAAGCTGAAGAGCGCTGCTGACCGTTGCAAGCTTCTAGAAAAAGAAGATCAGGCGGAACAGACGGACCTGGAGAAGGCCGTTGCCGATGCCAAGGATGCTCGCTCTGCGATGAGAGCTATGGAGGAGGAGCTGTGATAGGCCAGAGAGATCGCGGCTGGAAAGCCCTTTATGCTGCAGAGGAAGTTTTGTGATCCTAAACATGCTCCGTTAGACCGGATGTGGAGTACGGCGGACACCTATCTGGATTTGGCAACGAGTGCCGCAGATGCGGCCGAACACTTCTGAGATCAAGAAGATCGCGAAGTGGAAAAGCTCTTTTGGTCGTAGTTCCACAATCCGGAGCGTCCACTGTCATTAGCCGATCGTTTGGCCGAATGGGCCGAGCTAAATAGGTTGTCCGGACTCGCCATGAAGTATGTCATTAGCCATCTGTGGCCAGAGAGGCCAGAGCCGAAAAGTTATTTCAACTTGGTGTGGCAGTTCCTTGGTGCGGCGCCACATATCAGTGCGATGAAGAGGTCAGCGTGCATAGAGGGTGCGCGGATGGCTCTTGCCCGTGTCAAGACATATTGGGCGGAAATGGAGGCCGCCGCTGTTGCATCCCCAGACTCGGATGGAAGTCGAGCACCTGCCGAGCACTATTTTCAGGAAGTTCTGCAAGGCGCTCGTTTAATAGAGACGTAGTGCTCGAAGGATACTATATTCGAATAGCATATATTATTGTAAAACAATATTTTGATAAATTGTAGAAGCTTTTTATACTTGTGCCTGCAAGTATTATAATACCTCCTGTGCGGCCATTTAACATATATGTATATATAATCTGAAAGATGGCAGTCGTCGGCTTCAGCCCCCACGCACATAATGCGGGAGTGTTCGCAGAAGGCGCATTTTCACACTTGATCCAACATCTTGTTCCTACAAAGGAGGTGATAGCGCAACGAACTAGGCAATCGGACTATGATGCTTTATCACTTTCACTTAGCCATAGGAGTTTGACAGTGAGGCTACTTATATAGCCCCTGGTGGCGCCTGTGCTCGCCCGAACTCGGGGCGCGTGTGTGCCTGGCTGGGAAGCGGCCCTTCGTTAATGCGGAGGAATTCGAAAGATTCCGGTAAGTCGTCGAGTGGTTGACCAGTCTCACGCTATATCATGACAGTTAGTTTTCAGCTTTCTCTACTGAGGTGCTCGCCTGGCCGAACCGGGGCACAATCGCAGTAGTTCTCCTGGTGCCGCCTTAGCCGATAGAGCAGAACATAAGGTAGCAAAACACAGGAGCCGGGCAAACCCAACATTTGACCAAAGACATGATTTGGAGCTGATGCATATAAGGCCAAACTCGCGACGCCGAACACTCCCTAAGGTATTTGGTCTTTATGAGGGCGGGCGGGATAACGCCCTTAGTAATAAGCCCCTAGTGTCCAGATACGCGCAAAACTCTGACGTGGCCACATGCCAAAACGCCAGCCTCCTCCTTGGTTATACCAAGAAACCAGGGGATGTGTATCAATAAGAGACAGTAAAAAAGGTTTACACAGGGTCTTAATCTGAAAAGAATCCTTGGAACGGGTCCCTGCTGCATGTCTGCACCTGTGTCTCCGTTGTGACGTATCCTGGACGGGCGTAGCACGGTGTTCATCTGTAAAAGAGAGGAACTTAGTTGAAGAAAGATCGCGCCGAACATGAGTTATACTAAATAAACAAAGTATAAATCAAAATGGGTAAAATTGAGCTTTATTGTCTCTTATTTTATATGCGCGGAGCCCCTAGTATAGGGGTATACGGCTATTAAGGCTTTATCAATTGTATGTTTATGCCGGACTCGTCTAGCCGTGTCCGTGGTCTTGACGACCTATTTAGGTGCTTTGGCTGGTGAAGCCACTTTATTGTGGGGCTGTCAAGGCAGCCGCACTGTCTTCCACGCAGGAGGAACACTCAATGTTTTCCCTTTAATGAGATGATGCCTCGTGGACCGGGCATCTTAAGTGTAAGAGATGCATAATGCGGTATTGCATTAAAGCGGGCGAAAGCTTCGCGTCCCAGCGGTGCTTGATAGCTACTTGAGAATGGGGCGATGTGGAAAGTTAGCTGTTCGCGACGGAAGTTATCGGGGGAGCCGAACATAACTTCTAGCCGGAGAGAACCCATGCAACGGGCATCCGGGCCTGGCGTTACCCCTTGAAAGGAGGTTTTGCTATGGAAAATTTTTGTTGGGTCTATCCCCATGTTGCGGATTGTGTCCTGGTATAACAGGTTTAGACCACTGCCGCCGTCCATCAGGACATTTGTAAAGTGGAGTCCGCCGATTATTGGATCTAATACCAAGGAAGTCCAGCCTGCGTTCCGGATACTTCTAGAGTAATCCTGATGGTCGAAGGTGATCGGTTTTAACAACCATTGGCGAGACTCCTTTGGGATAGGCCGTATGGCACGTATCTCTGTTGGCGCCATTCTGTTCGTCACATGAAGTAAGTTTACTGTTTTGACTTCTTGTGGGAAATCCTTTTGTTTCCTAGTGCTCTACTTGTGGGGTTCGTCGTCGTCCTCACTTGGTGTGTCGAGCCCCTTGTGTTCGGCGTTGAGTTTGCTGGATTGCTTGAAAACCCAACAATCTCTGTGGGTATGGTTCACAGGCTTCCTGGGAGTACTGCGTATTTGACATATCTTGTCCAAGATTTTGTTTAAGTTGGATAGCTCGTCCCTGTTATCCTTGAGGGGCGTCTTTCTCTGATTCTGCCGCGAGGTTTTGAATCCGGCGTTGACCGCCGTGATCTTTGGGTTGTTTCCCTTATTCCGGCGCTAGTCCTTGCTGTGTCGGGGTTTTCCGTTTCCATCCCTAACTTTGGATGTACTTGGGTCGCTGGTGCTACATCTTGCCAACCAGTTGTCCTCTCCTACGCAAAAGTGGGTCATGAGGCTTGTTAATGCGGCCATTGTTCTTGGCTTTTCTTGGCCGAGGTGTCTGGTGAGCCATTCGTCTCGAACGCTATGCTTAAAAGCTGCTAGGGCTTCGGCGTCCAGACAGTCGACTATCTGATTCTTTTTAGTAAGAAATCTGTTCCAGAATTTCCGGGCTGACTCTCCGGGCTATTGAGTTATGTGACTGAGATCGTCTACATCCGGAGGGCGGACATAGGTCCCTTGAAAATTTGCTTGGATAACATCCTCAAGCTCTTCCCAACTTCCAATGGTGTTTTTGGGAAGGCTTTTGAGCCAATGCCGGGCTGGCCCTTTAAGCTTGAGGGGTAAGTATTTTATGGCGTGGAGGTCATCTCCTCTGGCCATGTGTATGTGGAGGATATAATCCTCCATCCAGACCCCAGGGTCTGTTGTTCCGTCGTAGGCCTCTATGTTTACGGGCTTGAATCCTGCTGGAAATTCATGGTCCAGCACCTCATCGGTGAAACATAGGGGGTGTGCGGCACCCCTGTATTTGGGTGTGCCGTGATGTTCGGATATTTCTTGTGTTGCATTGCTTACTAGAGCTTGCTTTCTTGGCCCATAGATAGATCTGGCTGGGCCATCTTTTTGATGCGGATCCTTTGGTGGATCGCGTGCCGGCTTGTGTGCGGCGCCGCTTGCCGCTCCATGCTGGACATGCGGTCGTCTATCCGACCAGGTGGCTTTCCTATTTTTTGACTGCGGGGGCTCTAAGGCCTCCTCGTCAAATTCAGGCAGTAGCTTTCACTTTGGATAGCTTTTTGTGCGGCGACTGCCGTCATATTTGTCTGTGGTGTTGTGTACTTTGCTCCATCTGATTCTGAGTGCATCTTCCGCAGTTTTGAGCTTTCGCTTCTGCTTTTTCAGGCTACGCGCAGTGGAGACGAGCCTTTTGTGGAGGTTCTTCTGCTCCATGAGCCTATCCGGCGTAAGGTCGTCCGGACTATTGTTTTCGCCGGGGACGGGGTGTTCGGTTTGTTTATCCAAGTTGCCCTATTCGGATGGTTGCTCGAAGGTAGTTCGTCGTCCGCCGGCTCGTCCTGCTCTATGGCTGGGTCTGTATGGCTACTGTCTCTATCAAGGCGGGGCTTGGAGCGGCACTTATGTCGCCGCTTTGATTGCTTTTCGAGTGAACGATCCCTCGTTGCATCCCTGTGTTCCCCGTCGTCGCTTCCTTTGGGTGTGTCCACCATGTATACATCATGAGATGAGGTGGCTGTCCAGTGCCTTATAGGCGTTGGTTCATGTTCATCTCCTACATCGTCGTCCATACTGTCGATGTCTTCGGAGTCGAAGTCGAGCACGTCGTTTAAATTATCGACAGTGGCTACGAAGTGGGTGGTGGGTGGGCATCGAATTTCTTCATCGCCCACATCCCAATCCTGCCGGTCATAGTCCGGCCAGGACTCTCCTGACAAAGAGAGAGGCCTGAGTGAATTTAGAATGTCGCCGAAGGGCGAGTGCTGAAAGATGTCTGCGGCGGTGAACTCCACGATCGGCGCCCAATCGGATTCGATTGGTAGGGGCGCGGAGGGCTCGGAGTCCGGAGAGGAGTCCGACATCTTGGAGTCACGGGCTTCGCGGAGGACAAGGCTGGTGTTCGGCTTGATCGCTGTAGAGATTGCAGCCCCCGAGGCGGTGTCTAACCACCCATCCTCGATTGGTGTGGTCGGCTCCGAGCCAAGGGTCGGAGCGGACACAGGTGCGGCCTCCAGGGCACTATTCGGCGGCAGAGCTAGATCATGCCCACCGGGACAGTGCGGCACGCTTGGCTACGGCTCAGATCTATCAAAGATCAAGTCTCCGCGGCCGTCCGCTGTGTAGTTTAAACTTCCAAATCTGACCTGACGGCCAGGGGCGTAGCTTTCGATCTGCTCCAGATGGCCAAGCGAATTGGCCCGGAGTGCAAAGCCGCCAAATACAAAGATCTGTCCGGGGAGAAAGGTCTCACCGTGGACCGGATTGTCGTTGATGATCGGAGGAGCCATCGGGCCTAAAAGTGACGACACAGAGGAACTCCCAATGAAAGCACCAATGTCGATGTCAAAACCGGCGGATCTCGGGTAGGGGGTCCCGAACTGTGCGTCTAGGCGGATGGTAACAGGAGACAAGGGACACGATGTTTTTACCCAGGTTCGGGCCCTCTCGATGGAGGTAAAACCCTACTCATGCTTGATTAATATTGATGATATGGGTAGTACAAGAGGAGATCTACCACGAGATCGGGGAGGCTAAACCCTAGAAGCTAGCCTATGGTATGATTGTTGTTCGTCCTACAGACTAAAACCCTCCTGTTTATATAGACACCGGAGAGGGCTAGGGTTACACAGAGTCGGTTACAATGGTAGGAGATCTACATATCTGTATCGCCAAGATTGCCTTTCACGCCAAGGAAAGTTCCTTCCGGACACAGGACAAAGTCTTCAATCTTGTATCTTCATAGTCCAGGAGTCCGGCCGAAGGTATAGTCCGGCTATCCGGACACCCCCTAATCTAGGACTCCCTCACCGATCTCAAGATCCAGTGCCCAAGTTCTCATCTCCTTTCCACTCAAGCAACCATGTCCGGATCTGGTGGTCAGGGCAAGTGGATGGTCTCCTCCGTCAAGGAGGAGGACATTACTAAGCTCCAGGCGGCCGGATATTTGGCGAAGGAGATCGCCCATCGTCTGCCAGCCGAGGGACAAGTCGTCCCCACGCCGGAGCCCACAGAGAGGGTGGTATTCATCCCCCATTTCTTCCCCGGGCTAGGGTTTCCACTCCACCCTTTCGTCTGTGGGCTGATGTACTACTACGGGATAGATTTCCATGATTTATCCCCGAATTCCTTCCTCAACATCTCGGCGTTTATCGTCTTGTGTGAGGCCTTCCTCCACATCCATCCACACTTCGTGTTGTGGCTCAAAGTCTTCAACGTGAAGCCGAAGGTGGTGGATGGCCAGCATGTGGAGTGTGGAGGGGCCATGGTGAGCAAGCTATCCAACATATCCTGTCCCAAAGGCACCTTTGTGGAGATAGTAAAGGAATTCCAGAAGCAGTGGTTCTACATTACAGAACCTCACGACACCACCTGGGCCGCAGCTGCCGAATTCCGCCCCAGTGCTCCCATGCGACTCACCTCCTGGGTCAAGAAGAGTTCGGACTGGTGTTCAGCTGATGAGCTGATAGCGATGCAGACGCGTGTTCAAAGCATGGTGACCAAGGACATCAAGCTCGTTGACGTTATCAGGTGATGCTAATCCACCAGATTCTTTGGTGTCAGCGCCGAAGCCGCCCTTTATGGGAGTTCAATTCAAAGAAGCACCAGACCCTGAAAAGGCTCTTCGATACTTCTCATGAAGGGCCCTGGAAGTTGCTCTTTAAGGGTAACGAGAAGCCACTGGCCACAGACTCAGACCTAGTCACAATTGCAACCGCCCCGCCAGCGAGGTATGTTACTTTTGACGTACTCCCAACTTAAATGTTTCGAGAATGATGTCTGAGATCTTAGTATTGCTCTCCCAGGACTGGGTGGAGAGGGCGAAGCGGATCCAGTGTCCGGCTCCGTTGCCCGAAGAACTAGTCATCCCGCGCTTGGCGAAGATGCTGGTACCGGAGCCCTATACAGCGCCGGAGAAGAAGGCCAAGAAGAAAGCCAAGGGGGCCAAGAGTGGCCCCCGTCGCAAGGGCACTTCGGACGCGACGTCCGAAGATGACGAGGCCCATTACTCTGTCGGTGAGGACAATGACGAGGAAGAGGAGGAGGAGGAGGAAAACAACCCTCCTCCCGAGGAGAAGAAGAAGAAGAGGGTGGCCTCGGCACATCTGGAGGCAAAAGCGCCCAAAAAGGGGAAGGGCGCCCCAGCGGTCGACACCGCGTGGGACATTGATAGTAGCCCGGAACGTCACCCCCGCACTAGGCCCCAGGCCGCATCGTAAGTGACATGGATTATTCATGCGCACATCCAGCCCTTTCTTTTTATTATTCTAACATGGTTAATCCACACTATTGTAGTCCGGCCCGTGACCTTATCCAACGATCCTCATCTGAAGGTTCGTTGGCTTCGTCGGAGATGGCGAGCATGTCGCCACCGCCTGCTTACTCCCCCGGGGCCAGGGATGACACCGAAGTGTTATCCCGGAGGACCACTCCGAGGGGAGGAGCCCAGGACGTTGTCTGGGAGGCGCCACAAGGCGGGACCTCCATTGCCAGACACATGGGGGAGTCAATCCCCATGGAGACTGGCGGAGAGGGCCGTATCTAGTTCGGCCCTTAGCCGAATACGATTCCAGAGACAAATATGGCTCCGGAGTCGGGCGAGCAGCCCCCTTTGAAGGACGGGGGTGTGTCGCCTCCACCGGTGGCTCCTGTCCATCCAGGAGCGCCAGATGACCTGATGGGGGCGCTACAAAGCGCCTCCGTCATGGACGAGCACCGTATCCTTATGGGTGCGGTGATCGAGAAGGTTCAGTCCGCCAAGAGCGGACTGAATGAAGCCTGCAGCAGCCTATTAATAGGTTTCGAGGTAAGAAAGAGAGAAACCCCATATAGTCTGTAGCCCCTGAGACGATGTCCGGTGTTCAGCGAGGAGAACCGGACACGGGATCAATCGTTAATTATGAGAGGCTGACTAAATATGCATCGATAAGCAGGCATCCCTGTTGGCTGCGACCTCGCATGCTGCGGAGGTTGGAGCGGACCGAGAGCGAGCTCGGTGAGGTTAAGGTTCGGCTCTAAGAGAAGCAAGGTGAGGAACGACTTGCTATATGTTCGGGAAAGGATAAGTGATGTATATTGACAATGGTATTGTGATATGTGTAGAAGCTGCGACCGAGGTCGAGGCCCTGAGGAAGGCCCTGGGCAAGGCCGAGGAGCAGGTTGTCCAGCAGCAAGCCGCCCGTAATAAGCTAAATGCACGGGGTCAAAGAAGTCCACCAGGAGCTCCAAGATGCGGTGAAAAAATGCGAGGCCTTGGAGCATGATGCGTCAGTTCGAGGGACCGAACTCGCCAAGTCTCATTAGAGCATGGAGACCGCACGGAATGAGGCCCATGCCGCCATCCAGGAGCCCAAGAAGATCACAATGGGTAAGGCATTTAAGATGCAAAGCAAGTATGCGGAGAGGCAATACCTTTTACTAACCTGGGTCCGGAGTTCCCCAGGGGCTTTTGCGGATTTGCCACGCGGTGTATCAGACGTCATGGAGTTTTATCGAGCCGAAGGAGGGGGTTCTTCGGAGAGGCTCTTCTGGTTGAAGTATGCAGCACCAGAGCATCCTGTGTCCTTCACCGATCAGCTGAAACAGCTGGTGGAGCTGTATAGGGTGGCCGAACTAGCCATTAAGGATTTGATAATCCGGCTGTGGCCAGCCGAAGCTATGCCTAGCAGCTACTTCGGGCTCGTGAGGCGGATGGTGAACGCCTGTCCTCGGCTGGACGTTATCAAGCGCTCCATCTGTATTGAAGGTGACCGTATGGCTTTCGCTCGCTGCAAGATGTGGTGGGCAAAGATGAACGCTGTTGAAGTCGCCAGCGGGCCACCGGAGGGCAAGGAGCACCGCACACCCTAGCGATATTTCGAGGATGTCGTAGAAGGGTCTCGACTTGTGGCGGCGCAGTGTTCGCGGGAAATTGTATTTGAATAAATGTATTCATGTTGCTTTTGTATCATGGGTATAAAGCTAGTTTTTCTGAAGTAATTTTATTATGCTTTGAATTGTTTCCTCTTGTGCGGCCGTGTTGTGTGTAATCTGAGGGTTGGCCAGTCGTCGGCTTCTGCCCTCACGTAGATAGTACGGAGGTGTTCGGGATGGAATCTAAACAATCTTGATCCAATTACATGGTCCTTTGAAGGAGTTGTTTAGCGCAACGAACAAGGCAATCAGACTTTATGTCTTTAACACCCTCACTTAGCCATAGGAGTTTTATAATAAAGCATGGGCGCAACCCCTGCTTTAGGCCAGAGTACTGTCAGCATCTGATCGGGAAGTGTCGATCTCTCGCGTAACACGGAAAAAATCTCCAACGATTTGTAACCCTCGAGTAGCTGACCGGCTCTCGCCACATCATGACAGTCAGTTTTCAGCTTTCTCTACTGAGGTGCTCGTCTGGTCAAAGCCAGGGCACAGTCGTAGTAGTTCTCCCTTTACTACCCTAGGCGATGGAGCGGAACGTAGGGTAGCAAGCACAAGAGCCGGGCAACCCAACTATTAACCAAAGACATGATTCGGAGCCAATGCATATAATGCTAAATTCGGGATGTCGAACTTATATATAAGGAGTGTTCGGACTGTGCTGCCGTATTGTGGGGCGACAGGTAGCCCCTGGCGAATATGAAACGTAAAAGAGTGTCGATGCAGCAGATAAGCAGATCGAAATAAAACGAAGTAAGAAGCAAAAACCACAGGAACTGGGACACAAACCATTTTTATTATAACTGGATGGATACGTCCAGGCGTATCTTGTACAGATGGTGCGAGAAGTGTCCAGCCGTTTAACATGCCGGAATCAATAGGGCGCAGCGTGTGGGTCCTGAGAAATAAGTATGCATACCGTCAAGAAGAATGTATAAAGGTTACCCTACACACCTGTGTTGCTTGCCTCCGTTGTATTTCAGTCCTTCTAAAGGACTTGACATCAGGCCCGCAGAAAAAAGGTGCCTGAAACAAGAAAAATAAGTGAAGTATGTGTGTCCGGGATCAGTCTGGCCGAATTGCGGACACCGGGTTATCTCGTGCCTCCATCGATGTCCATGGAATTTTGAGTGCATAATTGTGTACGCGTGGTGCGAATGTGACTACCTCATTGGGGCTGGGACGGAGGCCGAATTGCTAATAGAGCTCTTGACGAGCCGCGTTGTCCTATTGCAGTGTAGTCCGGACCCTCTTGATGGTGTCCAGGGGCTCGGCAGCTGGATTATAATGTTGCTTGAGAAGGCCGCTCTGCACTCCTACTGCTAGGGTGGCGGTTTGCTCCTCTGTTCGGAGGGAGCGTTCCGTATTGCCATTGATTGTGATGACGCCGCATGGACCGGGCATCTTGAGCTTGAGATAAGCATAATGTGGCACTGTGTTGAATCTAGCAAACGCGGTACGTCTGAGCAGTGGGTGGTAGCCACTGTGGAAGGGGACGATATCGAAGATTAACTCTTCGCTTCAGAAGTTGTCAGGAGAACCGAAGACCACCTCCAGCGTGATTGAGCCCGTACAGCGGGCCTCTACACCTGGTATGACTCCTTTAAAGGTAGTCTTTGTTGGTTTGATTCATGAGGGATTAATGCCCATCTTCCGTACTATATTCTGATACAGCAGGTTGAGGCTGCTTCCGCCATCCATCAGGACTCGTGTTAGGTGGAATCTGTCGATGATTGGGTCAAGGACTAGTGCGGCCGAGCTACCATGGCGGATACTAGTCAGATGATCTTGTCGATCGAAGGTGATCGGAAATGACGACCATGGATTAAACTTCGGGGCGACAGGCTCTACCGCATAGACGTCCCTGAGTGCTCATTTGCGCTCCTTTTTGGGGATGTGTGTGGCGTATATCATGTTCACCATTTTGACTTGGGGGGGGGGGGGATTTTTTCTGTCCCCCGGTGTTTGGCTGCCGGTGCTCTTCATCCTCGTCCTCACTTTGTGGACCCTTTTCTTTGTTTTTGGCATTTAACTTGCCAGCCTGCTTGAAGACCCAACAATCCCTGTTGGTATGATTGGCTTGCTTATCCGGGGTGCCATGAATTTGGCACGGAGAGTCGAGTATGCGGTCCAGGCTGGAAGGTCCTTCTTTATTTCTTTTGTAGGGCTTCTTCTATTGGCCGGACTTGGAGCCACTGAATCTGGCGTTGACTGTGGTGTCCTCGGTGTTGTCGCCATTGCTTCTGCATTTGTGTATGTTGCGCTGGAGCTTGCCAGTGTTGTCCTTGGCCTCGATGGGGTCTGCCTCACTAGCTGTGTTTTTGCTACAAGCCAGCCAGCTGTCCTCGCCTGCGGAAAAGCGGGTCATGAGTGCTGTAAGGGCTGCCATTGACTTCGGTTTTTCTTGTCCGAGGTGGCGTGCTAGCCATTCGTCACGGATGCTGTGTTTGAAGGCTGCTAGGGCTTCAGCATCCGGACAGTCAACGATTTGGTTCTTTTTGGTTAGGAACCTAGTCTAGAATTTTCTGGCTGATTCTCCGGGTTGTTGACCTATGTGGCTTAGATCATCGGCATCTGGTGGCTGGACATAAGTTCCTTGGAAGTTGTCGAGGAAAGCCTCTTCCAAGTCCTCCCAGCTACTGATGGAGTTCTTAGACAGGCTATTTAACCAGTGCCGAGCTGGTCCTTTGAGCTTTATTGGGAGGTACTTGATAGCATGGAGGTCGTCTCCTCGGGCCATGTGGATGTGGAGGATGAAATCGTCGATCCATACTGCCGGATCGGTTGTGCTGTCGTATGATTCGATATTGCCAGGCTTGAACCCCTCAGGGAATTCATGATCCAATACTTCATCTGTGAAGCAGAGCGGGTGTGTGGGGCCTCTATATCAGGCCGCATCGTGGCGGAGCTCGGATGGAGTTCGTCTACGGCGTTCGGCCCGAGCGTGGTTAGGTTTGTCACGTCCTAATAGGTAGCCGTCGTCGTGCTTCGAGGCACGACCTCGCGATCCATAGATAGATCTTGTGTGTCCCGCTCTATTGTCCAGAGTCTGTCGAAGGTCGTACATATGACTCCGGACTCTTCCGTCCCTATTTTGGTGGGGTGGTGGGGCGGTCTGTTGTTCGGCCCGAGTTGCCGCTTTATCCCGACCGTGGGGTGGCCGCTCAGCCGTCCTGTCCCAACCACGTGGTGGTCGGTCCGTACTACGTGAGGGAGATATGTGCTCCGGCGCCTCCTCATTGAATTGAGGTAGCAGTCTACGTTTCGGGTATCTCTTTGCTGGGTAGTTGAGGCCGTGTTCCTTGGCTCTCAGGACGTCGGTCCATCTGTCGACGAGCAGGTCTTGTTCAGCTTGAAGCTGGTGTTGTTTCTTTTTCAGGCTCCTTGCCGTGGCTATGAGCTAAAGCTTAAAGCGCTCCTGCTCGAGAGGATCCTTAGGCACGATGAAATCTTTGTTGCCAAGGCTTGTCTCCTCTTCGGAGGGTGGACTGTAACTATCATCCTCTAGGTCATCTTCTATGGTCCGTTCTTCAGGGTTGTCTTGCCTGCTGTCGTGTTCCTGTTTGGATGTAGCCCCGAGAGTGTCTTCATTTTTTTCTGCGTCGCCCGGAGTACTATTTTCTCCGGTGCCAGTGTTGCCGTCCTGTGAGCAGAGGTGCTTGGGGCGGCGCTTGGGCCGCCGGCGCTTGGACTGTGTCTCGGAGGTTTTATTCACATCTGGCTCTTCTTTGTCGTCGCCAGATTCTTTAGGTGTATCGACCATGTACAAGTCGTACGAAGAGGTAGCCGTCCAATGTCTAGTGAATGGCGGGTCTTGGCCTTGCTCCTTGTCGGCATCGTCGTCCATACCGTCGATGTCTTTGGAGCCATAGTCAAGCACGTCGGTTAAGTCATGGACGATGGATATGAAGTGGGTGGCGGGTGGGAAGCAAAATTCCTCATCATCCGTCTCTAGCTCGAACTGGACATGGTTCGGCTGTAAGTCCTTCTCCAAGGACAAATTCTTTAAAGATTTTAGCATGTCACCCAAAGGCGAGTGCTGGAAAACGTCAGCGGCGCTGAACTCGAAGATCGATCACCGATCTAGCTCGGTGTCCTTGGGTGTACACAGTCCGGAACTTATAGCCAGAGACGTGTCCGAAGTTCCGTTAAAGTGAATATTGCAGGGCGTCGAGTCCATGTGCGGCTCCAACGCCGCGGACTCTGTGGCCTCGGATGGCTTGATCTGCTTCAGCTCTAAGGTCGTTGCAGCCGTAGGAACCATCTCCTGGGTGTGATTCGATGACAGATTTAAGTCACCTTCATCGGGATAAGGGGTAGCGATCGCCGCAGGCTCAAATCCCTCGAATATCAAGTCTCCCCGGATATCCGCGGCGTAGTTTACGCTACCGAATCCGACCTGATGGCCAAGGGGTAGCTGTCGATCTGATCCAGATGGCCAAGCGAGTTGGCCCATAGTACGAAGTCGCCGAATACGAAGATCTGTCCGGGGAGGAAGATTCCTCCTTGGACAGCATCATTATTAATGATTGAAGGGGCCATCGAACCTTTTGTCGACGGCACAGTGGAACTCTCAATGAAAAGCACCAATGTCGGTGTCAAAACCGGCGGATCTCGGTTAGGGGGTCCCAAAGTGTGCGTCTAGGATCGATGGCAACAGGAGACGGGGGACACGATGTTTACCCAAGTTCGGGCCCTCTTTACGGAGGTAAAACCCTAGGTCCTGCTTGATTGATATTGATGAATATGAGTATTACAAGAGTTGATCTACCACGAGATCGTAATGGCTAAACCCTAGAAGTCTAGCCTATGGGGGTATGGTAATGAGTATATGTGGTGTCCTTTCCGGACTGTCCCCTTTGGTTTATATAGACAACGATGGGATCTAGGGTTTACATGGAGTCAGTTACATAAGAAGGAATCTTCAGTCGCCGATCTTGTCTTCCACGCCAAGTAGAGTCCAATCCACACACGGTGCAGTCTTCGGCCTTCATGTCTTCACAGCCCATCAGTCCGACCCATAGATAACAGGCCGGACGCCCGAGGACCCCTCATTCCAGGACTCCCTCACCTACGCATCAAAACCACAACGATTTTTCATCAAGTGTGTTGTTTTAACCTTCAACAAGGACCGGCCGTAGTCAAACTCGATTCAACTAAAGTTGGAGTAACAGACACCCACTAGCCACCTGTGTGCAAAGCACGTTGGTAGAACCAGTCTCATGAACGCGGTCATGTAATGTCGGTCTGGGCCGCTTCATCCAACAATACCGCCAAATCAAAGTAAGACGTTGGTGGTAAGCAATATGACTATTATCGCCCACAACTCTTTGTGTTCTACTCATGCATATAACATCTACGCATAGACCTGGCTCGGATGCCACTGTTGGGGAACGCAGTATGTCAAATTTTTCCTACAATCATGCAAGATCTATCTAGGAGATGCATAGCAACGAGATGGGGAGAGTGTATCCACGTACCCTCATAGACCGAAAGCGGAAGCGTTTGGTAACGCGGTTGATGTAGTCGAACGTCTTCAAGATCCAGCTGATCCTAGCACCAAACCTACGACACCTCCATGTTCAGCACACATTCAGCATGATGACGCCCCTCGAGCTCTTGATCCAGTTGAGGCCGAGGAAGAGTTCCGTCAGCACAACGGCGTGGCGACGGTGATGATGAAGTTACCGCCGCAGGTCTTCAACTAAGAACTGATGACCCACAAGTATAGTGGATCAATTGTAGCTCTTCTCGATAAGTAAGAGTGTCGAACCCAACGAGGAGCAGAAGGAAATGACAAGTAGTTTTCAAGAAGGTAATGTCTGCAAGTGTTGAAATCGTAAGTAGTAGAGTAGTTTGATAGCAAGATAATTTGTAACGAGCAAGTAATGATAGTAATAAAAAAAGTGCACAAGGTAGCCCAATCCTTTTGAGGCAAAGGACATGCCAAAATGGTCTCTTATGATAAGCAAAGCGTTCTTGAGGGTACACGGGAATTTCATCTAGTCACTTTCATCATGTTGGTTCGATTTGTGTTCGCTACTTTAATTTGATATGTGGGTGGACCGGTGCTTAGGTGTTGTTCTTACTTGAACAAACCTCCTACTTATGATTAACCCTCCCGCAAGCATCCGCAACTACGAGAAAAATATTAAGAATAAATTCTAACCATAGCATTAAACTTTTGGATCCAATCGGTCCCTTACGGAATAGCGCATAAACTGGGGTTTAAGCTTCTGTCACTCTCGCAACCCATCATCTAATTGCTACTCCACAATGCATTCCCTTAGGCCCAAATATGGTGAAGTGTCATGTAGTCGATGTTCACATGACACCACTAAGGGAACCGCAACATACATACTATCAAAATATCGAACACATATCAAATGCACATGATTACTTGCAACATGATTTCTCCCGTGACCTCAAGAACAAAGGTAACTACTCACAAATGATAAACATGCTCATGATCAGAGGGGTATTAGATAGCATATTTGATCTGAAAATATAATCTTCCACCAAACAAACCATATAGTAATCAACTACAAGATGTAATCAACACTACTAGTCACGCACCAATACCAATCTATAGTTCCAGTAACAAGACTGAACACAGGAGATGAAATAGGGTTTGAGAGGAGATGGTGATGTTGAAGATGTTGATGGAGATTTCCCTCCCCAAGATGGGAGAGTTGTTGGTGATGATGATGACGATGATTTCCCCCTCTGGGAGGGAAGTTCCCCCGGTGGAATCGCTCCGCCAGAGGGCAAAAGTGCTCCTGCCGAAGTTCCGCCTCGAGGCGGCGGCGCTTCATCCCGAAAGTCCCTTCCTTATTTTTTCTAGGTCAAAAATACTTATATACCAAAAGATGGGCACCGAAGGTGGGCCGAGGAGGGCAACACCCACCAGGGCGCGCCTGGGCTGCCTGGCGCGCCCAGGTGGGTTGTGCCCACCCGGTGGGCCCCATCTAGTAGTTATTTGCTCAAATAATTCTTAAATAATCCATAAAAAATCTTCGTGAAGTTTGAGCTTGTTTGGAGTTGTGCAGAATAGGTGGCCTGATGTAGCTTTTCCAGCTCCAGATTTCCAGCTGCCAGAATTCTCCCTCTTGGTGTGTGCCTTGCAAATTATGAGAGAAAAGGCATTAGAATTACTCCAAAAAGCATTATTATGGATAAAAACATTATAAATAACAGTAAGAAAACATTATGCAAAATGGACGTATCAAGGACTACGACGATATGACCGAGGTGTTGAACTGTGGACAGGGCACCGCACATGGCTAAGAGATTGTCTATTGTGCTTTGGGGTGCCCCCTGCCCCCGTATATAAAGGAGGGAGGAGGAGGAGGCCGGCCCCCTAGGGGCGCGCCAAGAGTGGGGAGTCCTACTAGGACTTCCAAGTCCTAGTAGGATTCCCATTTCTTTTTTCCTTTTCCGGAGTAGCAAAGGGGGAAAGAGAGAAGGAGTAGGAGTAGGAGAGAGAAAGGGGGCGCCCCCCCACCCCTTGTCCAATTTGGATTGGCAAGGGGGGGCGCACCACCTCCAATGGCCGGCCCTCTCTCCTCCACTAAGGCCCATGTTGGCCCATTACCTTCCTGGGGGGTCCGGTAACCCCCGGTACTCTGAAACTTATATGAAACTTCCCGAAACCATTCTGGTGTCTGAATGTAACCTTACAATATATCGATCTTTACCTCTCGACCATTTTAAGACTCCTCGTCATGTCCATGATCTCATCCGGGAGTCCGAACAAACTTCGGTCATCAAATCACATAACTCATAATACAAATCGTCATCGAACGTTGTGACACACCGAGACCGACGCTTCAGATGCCTTCCATGTTTTGCATGTCAGCTGTGTTATTTATTTGTTTGTTGCATTTCATCATGGCATCATGCGCATTTCATCTGCATGTTTTCATAGAACTTGCATCCGCTCATAGTTCTCGCTTCTTCTTTGTCTCTGTTGACCTTCTCTCAGACCAACTGGACCGTTCTCTTCTCTCTTGTCTCCTCCGTGGCCTTTTGTTAGACCCTGTTGTCTTCGATTTCCCCTCTCGTCTAAACGTCCAACCTCTCTGCACATTGCAGAGACCTCCTCGCGTGCATGTCCGAAACTTCCCTGAACCTGAACCGTCTGGTAATTACCAGTGGATCCAGATCATCCCCAAACATCCCTAAACTATCTTCGCTTCTCTGTTGGACTCTCCTAGCCTATTTTTCTCAGACCATCCGATTTTGACCAGAGGGACTAGCTACCCCCTAAAACCTAGCCACTTGCTACATAACCAGACCAAACCCTAAAATCTAGGGGAGCTGTTCCATCCTCCCTATCGCCGCCGCCACTCCACCTCCCACATCAGGATCCCCTCACCGATCTCCCTCGATCCCCTCGCCAACCAACCACCGAGCGCCAGCCTCCTGCTTCCAGCGGGATCCATCCCGATCCACCCACCTCCTTTCCCTAAAATTTCCCATCGAGCCAATCCCGCAGCCTCCTCCCGATCAACCAGCTAGCCACCACCAAGTCCTCCTCCTTGCCTCGATCAAGCCCACAAGAGAGGAGCTCCTCCCCTGCTTTCTCCTTGAGCCCGTAGCAACAGCGCCGCGCCCGAGCACTCCTCACTTCACCGGTGCACCTTGCCTCTATTCCGGCGCTGGGAACGAAACCCCCACGCCCGGATCTCACTGCTGTGTTAATCATCTGAGCTCCAGTGAACCCAGCCACCTCGACCGAGACCCGTCTTCCCCGACAACCACCTCCTGCAGGACCCCTTCGCGCCGCCCCTCTCTTTTCTTTTTCTTTCTCCTATGGTTCTTCTCCCCGCGCCCCATCACTCTCTGATACGTCTCAAACGTATCTACTTTTTCTCATGCTTTTCCGCTTGTTTTGGACTCTAATTTGCATGATTTGAATGAAACTAACCCCAGACTGACGTTGTTTTTAGAAGAACTACCATGGTGTTGTTTTTATGCAGAAATAAAAGTTATCAGAATGGAACGAAACTTTACATGATTTTTATATTAATAATAAGAATTACTGGAGCCAAGACCCGCCAGAGAGGGGCCCCTGGGTGGGCACAACCCACCAGGGCGCGCCCCCTTCTCCTGGCGCGCCCAGGTGGGTTATACCCACCTAGTGGCCTCGCAGACGACCCCCCTGATACTATAAAATCACATATTTGCAGAAAAAAATCAGGGAGAAAGAATTATCGCAATCCACGAGACAGAGCTACCGCCAAGCCCTGTTCTTTCGCAGGAGGGCAGATCTGGAGTCCGTTTGGGGCTCCGGAGAGGGGGATCTTCATTCTTCGTCATGTCCATCACCAATTCCATGATGCTCCCCACCGGAAGTGAGAAATTCCTTCTAGGCTCGCTGGTCGGTGAGGAGTTGGATGAGATTCATCATGTAATGGAGTTAGTTTTGTTAGGGCCTGATCCCTTGTATCCACTATGTTCTTAGATTGATGTTTCTATGACTTTGCCATGCTTAATGTTTGACACTTTGGGCCCGGGTGCCATGATTTCAGATCTGAACCATTTATGTTATCATCATTATATCCATGTTCTAGATCCAATCTTGCAAGTTATAGTCACTTACTGCGGTTATGATTCGACAACCCTGGAGTGACAATTACCGGGCCCACTCTCGGTGATGACCGTAGTTTGAGGAGTTCATGTATTCACTATGTGTTAATGCTTTGTTCCGGTTCTCTTTTAAAAGGAGGCCTTAATATCCCTTAGTTTCCAATATGGACCCCGCTACCACAGGAGGGTAGGACAAAAATGTCATGCAAGTTCTTTTAATAAAGCACATATGACTATTTACGGAATACATGCCTACATTATACCGATGAACTGGAGCTAGTGTCGTATCGCCCTAGGTTATAACTGTCTCATGATGAATATCATCCAACAAGTCACCGATCCGATGCCTATGAAGTTTTCATTATTGTTACTGCTAAGTTACCGTTGCTATCATCACTGTTACACTTGCTACAAAATTACTGCTATCACTGTTACTATTACTATTGTTGCTGCCACTATTATTAAAACTATCATATTACTGTGCTACTGATTACTTGCTGTAGATAATTAATCTCCAAGTGTGGTTGAATTGACAACTCAGCTGTGTCGAATTTTGGGTTCCGGCAAAGCCCTTAAGGTTCAAACACTGGGGTGCGCGCGAAGATCTTTCCCCCCCCTCACGCACTCGCAACGATCTCAAAACCTAACTTGCCGAACTCAAAGAATAAGGGACACAAGGGTTTATACTGGTTTGAGCCACCGATGTGGTGTAATACCCTACTCCAGTGTGGTGTGGTGGGTTGCCTTGCAGGCTGAGGATGAACAGGTACAAGGGAGGAACAGCCTCCTAAGGAGAGGTGTTCTTGAGCTCGGTGAGCTTGTGTGGTTGAGGGTGGAATGGATCCAATCCCAGCTCTCCCCTTTTTCTCCCCCTTCCTATGGTGGAGGCTAGTCTTATTTATAGAGGCCCTGGTACTCTTCCAAATATTAGGCGGGAAGGGATACCACAACGGCCAATCTGAAGGATGACAACTAGTACAAGCTATCCTAACAAAAGGTGGTCTTCCCCTGCCAAAGGCTCTGGTGGTGACGTTGTCGTGGGCTCAGCGATGGCCTTTGTCCTGCCGTCCTGCTGGTCTTGGTCTTGTTGCACCGATATGGAAACATTTGCCTGATGCCTCAGGACTCCTCGCATGCGCCTGCTCCTTTAGCACCAAAGAGGAAACCAGCACTCTGCGCCCCGATGGTGCCCGCCTGGCGCCCGCCTGGCCTTGGTCGTCATGGCTCACGTCACGGAAACCTCACGAGGTGTCCCTCACCTTGATCTCTTTGCTCCTCGCGAGCCAGCCTAGCAAGGCTGCCCCTGAGGAGGTCTTGTGTCGTCCGCCTCGCGAGGCTTGGCCCCTCGTGAGGGTCTTGAGTGTTTGCTGGTGAAGATGGGCCATACCAGGCCGCTAGAGGAGCCACGCCGTGGGCCGTAGGCAGGCAAGTCTGGGGACCCCCGTTCGCAGAACACCGATAGTAGCCCCTGGGCCCAAGGCGCGCTCGGACTTGGCTTCGAGGCGAAGCCAAGGGGCAAGTGCGGAGCACCGCAGGCCCCAACCGCCTGCGTCCTTGATTGACGCGTGGCGACTGACGGGACATGGGCGTCTCCACTTCCCCATGCTGCCTCGACAACTCTCCGACTTGATGAGTCCCTGGTGCATGCGGAAAAGCCATCATTATCTGCGAGCGTGCGGGTCGTCGGTTGGCCTTCTCCCGCTATAAATGGCGAGGGGGCGGAGCCCCTGTCGCCCATCTCTTCCTGTTCCGCTTGCTTCTTCATCATTGCTTCGCTGCGTCATCCATGGCGCCGATACGGAGGTTTTCCGCCGCCGAGAAGGGAAAATCCCCCCGTGAAGAGCTTGGGCCTCTCTCGCCGAAGAAGAGGCTTGCCCGCCCTCGCGATGTCATCGTAAGGCCGGAGTTGTCGAGGCCTTGGCACGAATGGCCTCCCACCGGCTATCCGTTGCCCTTGTACACCCAGGCAGCAGACTCCGGAGGAGGAGCCAGGGACCGACGCTCCTCGAGCCACAGCCGCAATGCCTGTGCAGTGGTGGCGCGTGCCGCCGCCCCGCGAACCCATGCCAAGGGATCCTCACGTGAACTCGTGGTGTGGGCGGCGATGCCACCGTGTACGTGGATCCGGTTCCCGCTGTTCTTCTCCGTCGAAATGCCGCCGAGGGGTCCCCTCGAGCTATGGCTGCAGCACGCTGAGTGCGATGACCCGGCGATGGGGGGGAGGTTGAGGTCGTCTCCCCGAGAAAGATCTTCATGACCCGCGGATGGGGTTTATAACCCACAAGTATAGGGGACCAATTGTAGCCTCTTTCGATAAGTAAGAGCGTCAAAACCAACGAGGAGCTAAACGTAGAACATATATTCCCTCAAGTTTTATCGACCACCGATACAACTCTACGCACGCTTGACGTTCACTTTACCTAGAACAAGTATAAAACTAGAAGTACTTTGTAGGTGTAACGGGGTAGGTTTGCAAGAATATAAAGAGCACGTAAATAAAAACTAGCGGCTGTTTTAGGTAAAGAAGCAATAAAGTTAGTATAACGAGTGTGGAAAAGTGGTGGCAGGAGTTGTGAAATTGTCCCTAAGCAATTGACTACGTTACTAGACCGATAACAAGTTTTATGCGGGAGAGGCCACTGCTAGCATGTCATCCCTGACTTGGAATTCTATGCACTTATGATTGGAACTATTAGCAAGCATCCGCAATTACTAACATTCATTAAGGTAAAACCCAACCATAGCATTAGGATATATTGGTCCCCCTTCAATCCCGTATGCATCAATTTCTATGCTAGGTTGAAGCTTCTGTCACTCTTGCCCTCCAATACATAGTCCTATCAACATACAACTAACCCTATGGTGTGATCCACGCGCGCGCTCATATGATGTGCACCAAAGGATAGCAACATAACCACAAGCAAATTAAACCAATCATAGAAATTCACCAATTACCGATAGGACAACGAAAATCTACTCAGACATCATAGGATGGAAATACATCATTGGATAATAATATGAAGCATAAAGCACCATGTTCATGTAGAGGGTACATCGGGTTCCGGGAGAGTGGACCGCTGTAGATAGATGGGGAAGGTGATGAAGATGTTGGAGATGTTGGTGTAGATCATTGTCGCGATGATGGCCCCGGCGGTGTTCCGGCGCCACCGGGAGAGAGGAGGAGAGGGCCCCCCTTGTTCTTATTCTTCCTTGACCTTCTCCCTAGATGGGAGAAGGGTTTCCCATATGGTCCATGGCTTCCATGGCGGCGAAGGGGCGAGAGCCCCTCCGAGATTGGATCTGTCTCTCTGTGTTTCTGCGTTTTAGATTCTGGCCTTTCATCGTTTCTTATATTCCCGGATATCTGCAACTCCGATTGGCCTGAAAGTTTAACACGATTTGTATTCGGATATTGGCTTTCTTGCGGTGAAAGAAGGGCACCAACCGCCTTACAGGGTGTCCATGAGGGTCAATGGTGCGCCCACCCCCTTGGGGCGCGCCCCCTGCCTCGTGGCCCCCTCGGGCATCGACTCGTGATGATTCTTCTTCCCAAAAATCACATATATTCCAAAAAAATCTCCATAAGTTTTTATCCCGTTTGGACTCCGTTTGATATGGATTTTCTGCGAAATAAAAAACATGCAAGAAACGGGAACTGGCACTGGGCACTGGATCAATATGTTAGTCCCAAAAATAGTATAAAAAGTTGCCAAAAGTATACGAAAGTTGTATAATATTGGCATGGAACAATAAAAAATTATAGATACGATGGAGACGTATCAGCATCCCCAAGCTTAATTCCTGCTCGTCCTCGAGTAGGTAAATGATAAAAAGGATAATTTTTTATGTGGAATGCTACCTAGCATAATCTTGATCAATTAATCTAATCATGGCATGAATATTAAGACACGAGTGATTCAAGAAATAGTCTATCATTTGACATTAAGACAATAATACTTGAAGCATACTAATAAAGCAATCATGTCTTCTCAAAATAACATGGACAAAGAAAGTTATCCCTACAAAATCATATGGTCTGGCCATGCTCCATCTTCATCACACAAAATATTCAAATCATGCACAACCCCGATGACAAGCCAAGCAATTGTTTCATACTTTTGATGTTCTCAAACCTTTTCAACTTTCACGCAATACATGAGCGCGAGCCATGGATATAGCACTATAGGTGGAATAGAATATGATGATGGAGGTTGTGTGGAGAAGACAAAAAGGGAGAAAGTGTCACATCAACGCGGCTAATCAACGGGCTATGGAGATGCCCATCGATTGATGTCAATGCGAGGAGTAGGGATTGCCATGCAACAGATGCACAAGAGCTATAAGTGTATGAAAGCTCAAACTGAAACTAAGTGGGTGTGCATCCAACTTGCTTGCTCATGAAGACCTTGGGCACTTGAGGAAGCCCATCGTTGGAATATACAAGCCAAGTTCTATAATGAAAATTCCCAGTAGTATATGAAAGTGATAACTCAAAGAGACTCTCTATATGAAGAACATGGTGCTACTCTAAAGCACAAGTGTGGTAAAAGGATAGTAACATTGTCCCTTCTCTCTTTTCTCTCAATTTTTTATTTTTTATTTTTTTGGTGGGCTTCTTTGGCCTCTTTTTTTGGGATTCTTTGGCCTCTTTTATTTTTTTAACCTCACATGGGACAGTGTTCTAATAATGATCATCACACTTTTTATTTACTTACATCTCAATATTACAACTCGATACTAGAACAAAATATGACTCTATATGAATGCCTCCGACGGTGTACCAGGATGTGCAATGATCTAGCGTAGAAATGAAATCAAAAAACGGACAAGCCATGAAAACATCATGCAAGCTATCTTACGATCATGCAAAGCAATATGACAATAAATGATCAAGTCATGTATATGATGATGATGGAAGTTGCATGGCAATATATCTCGGAATGGCCATGGAAATGCCATAATAGGTAGGTATGGTGGCTATTTTGAGGGAGATATAAGGAGGCTTATGTGTGATAGAGCGTATCATATCACGGGGTTTGGATGCACCGGCGAAGTTTGCACCAACTCTTGAGGTGAGAAAGGGCATTGCACGGTACCGAAGAGGCTAGCAATGATGAAAGGGTGAGAGTGCGTATAATCCATGGACTCAACATTAGTCATAAAGAACTCACATACTTATTGCAAAAATCTATTAGTCATCGAAACAAAGTACTACGCGCATGCTCCTAGGGGGGTAGATTGGTAGGAAAAGACCATCGCTCGTCCCTGACCGCCACTCATGAGGAAGACAATCAAAAAATACCTCATGCTCCAACTTCGTTACATAACGGTTCACCATACGTGCATGCTACGAGAATCACAAACTTCGACACAAGTATTTCTACAATCCACAACTAGCCACTAGCATGACTCTAATATCACCATCTTTATATCGCAAAACTATTGCAAGGAATCAAACATATCATATTCAGTGATCTACAAGTTTTATGTAGGATTTAATGACTAACCACGTGAATGACCAATTCCAGTCATCTCTCTAAATAGATATAAGTGAAGCAAGAGAGTTTATTTCTTTGTACAAAAGATATGCCCATGCTCTAACAAATATAAGTGAAGCAAAAGAGCATTCTACAAATGGCGGTTTTCTATGTGTAGGGAAATAGGCAATCCAAACTTCAAATGATATAAGTGGAGCACGTGAAGCATTCTATAAAGCCATACTCAAAAGATATAAGTGAAGTGCAAAGAGCATTCAATAAATCAACCATGGACTATCTCATACCAGCATGGTGCATCAAAGAAAAGTGAATACTAAATGCAAAAGACGCTCCAAGATTTGCACATATCGCATGAACGAAACGAATCCGAAAACATATCGATACTTGTTGAAGAAAGATGGGATGCCTTCTGGGGCATCCCCAAGCTTAGACGCTTGAGTCTCCTTGAATATTTACTTGGGATGCCTTGGGTATCCCCAATCTTGAACTCTTGCCTCTCCTCCTTCTCCTCATATCGAGACCTCCTCGATCTTTGATCACTTCATCCACACAAAACTCAACGGAAAGCTCGGTAAGATCCGTTAGTATAATAAAGCAAATCACTACTCCAAGTACTGTTGCAAACCAATTCATATTTTGTTTTTGCATTGTAGCTACTGTAATATAACTTTTCCATGGCTTAATCCACTGATAGAAATCTATAGTTTCATCAAAACAAGCAAACGATGCATCAAAAACAGAATCTGTCTTAAACAGGACAGTCTGTAGTAATCTGAACATTCACTATACTTCTGTTACTCCAAAATTTCTGAAACAATTAGGAAAAATAAAAAATTTGTATATAAAGACAGTGCAAAAGGTTTCAGAACCGTTTGACATTCCAGTAAAAAATGTAAAATCATGCACTACAGCCAAAGTCTCTGTTTTGCACCGCACAAACCAACAAGCAATGTAAACATCCTAAAGACAAATCTATCAAAATAATTGCAAGTAGGAGCAGCAAGCACATGCATATTATATCTATCAAAATCATCATGTGTAGTAGTAAAACACAACCCATCAATACAATCCTTAATAAGGGCAAACTTCTCCGATATAGTGTAGTCGAGAGAATTCAAAAAGATAATAGGACTATCATGCGTGGGTGCAATAGCAACAATTTCATGTTTAACATAAGGAACTATAGCAAGTTCATCTCCATAAGCATAATTCATATTGGCATCTTGGCCACAAGCATAGCAAGCATCATCAAAAAGGCATATTTCAAAAGAATCAACGGGATCATAACAATCATCATAGCATTCATCCTTTGGTAAGCACGAAGGGAAATTAAACAATGTATGAGTTGAAGAGTTACTCTCATTAGAAGGTGGGCACGGGTAGCTAATCCGCTCTTCCTCCTTTTGTTTTTCGCTCTCCTCGTCATCTTTTTCATCCAATGAGCCCACAGTTTCATCAATTCCTTCTTCCATAGAGTCCTGCAAAATATTAGTCTCTTCTTGGACAGCGGAGGAGTCCTCAATATATGGTTTAACATAGGCATTAGAAGCATAATTATCATAACAATATTTAAGTATGGCAAAATTTTCAGATTTGTAAAGAGTAGCATCATACTTTCCAATCAAAGAAGCAATTTCATAAGCACCCTTCAAAGCAACAAATTCTTCAATTTGTTGAACATCATAGTAATTATAAACACCCTTAGCATACGAAGATACGATTCCATTATCAATAAACTCACATTGGTAGGGAAGGTGTTTCTTAGGGTCTTTAGAACAACAAGTAAAATCATATATTTCACATAAATTCCAAGCATAGCATTGCAAACAATGAATTTGATCCAGTAAAAGTTTCCCTTTTTCAGATATGCGGTGTCGCACATAACAAGCATGCTCATCTAAAGATTTGCCCTCAACTAAGCTAGTTGAGGTTTCAGCCCGAGCACATAGGGATCGAAGATTATCCAAGTAAAAAGCTTCAGTAGTATGACAGATTTTGAGTGGTTCTTCAACCATTGGTTCAATAGGTACCACTATTTTTTTTGGTCTTTTGCGTTTCCTACCCATAACTAAAGATAGAAAACAAGAGCACAAAATAAAAACTACTTAGTCACAAAGCAAACAAACACACACAAGAATATTCACCCCACGCTATAACTCCCCGGCAACGGCGCCAGAAAAAGGTCTTGATAACCCACAAGTATAGGGGATCAATTGTAGCGCCTTTAGATAAGTAAGAGTGTCGAACCCAGCGAGGAGCTAAATGTAGAACAAATATTCCCTCAAGTTTTATCGACCACCGATACAACTCTACGCACGCTTGATGTTCGCTTTACCTAGAACAAGTATAAAACTAGAAGTACTTTGTAGGTGTAACAGGATAGGTTTGCAAGAATATAAAGATCATGTAAATAAAAACTAGGGGCTGTTTTAGGTAAATAAGAAATAAAGTTAGTATAACGAGTGTGGAAAATTGGTGGTAGGAGTTGCGAAATTGGCCCTAAGCAATTGACTATGTTACTAGACCGATAGCAAGTTTTATGTGGGAGAGGCCACTGCTAGCATGTCATCCCTGACTTGGAATTCTATGCACCTATGGTTGGAACTATTAGCAAGCATCCACAACTACTAACGTTCATTAAGGTAAAACCCAACCATTGCATTAGGATATATTGGTCCCCCTTCATTCCCGTATGCATCAATTTCTATCCTAGGTTGAAGCTTCTGTCACTCTTGCCCTCCAATACATAGTCCTATCAACATACAACTAACCCTATGGTGTGATCCACGCGCGCGCTCATGTGATGGGCACCAAAGGACAGCAACATAACCACAAGCAAATTAAACCAATCATAGCAATTCACCAATTACCGATAGGACAACGAAAATCTAGTCAGACATCATAGGATGGAAACACATCATTGGATAATAATATGAAGCATAAAGCACCATGTTAAAGTAGAGGGTACAGCGGGTTGTGGGAGAGTGGACCTCCGTAGAAGATGATGAAGATGATGATGAAGATGACGGAGGTGTCGGTGAAGATCGTTGTTGCGATGATGGCCCCGGCGGCATTCCGGCACCACTGGGAGAGAGGGGAGAGGGGCCCCCTTGTTCTTATTCTTCCTTGACCTTCTCCCTAGGTGGGAGAAGAGTTTCCCCTCTGGTCCATGGCTTCCATGGCAGCAGAGGGGTGAGAGCCCCTCTGAGATTGGATATGTCTCTCTATTTCTCCCTGTTTCTGTGTTTTAGATTCTGGCCTTTCACCGTTTCTTATATTCCTTGAGATCCGTAACTCCGATTGGGCTAACATTTTAACACGACTTGTATTCGGATATTGGCTTTCATGCGGCGAAAGAAGGGCACCAACCGCCTTACAGGGTTGCCGCGAGGGTCAGGGGCGCTCCCCTTGCCTTGTGTCTCCCTCAGGCATCGTCTCACGTCGATTCTTCTTCCCAAAAATCACATATATTCCAAAAAGATATCCGCAAGTTTTTATCCCGTTTGGACTCCGTATGGTATGGATTTTCTGCCAAACAAAAAACATGCAATAAACTGGAACTGACACTAGGCAATGGATCAATATGTTAGTCCCAAAAATAGTATAAAAAGTTGCCAAAAGTATATGAAAGTTGTATAATATTGGCATGGAACAATCATAAATTATAGATACGATGGAGACGTATCAGGGGTGAGGTCGCCCGGGTTTGCCGTGTGGAGGGCGCCCTCGCTATCCTCTACGAATACGATGGCGCCTCCATGATGTTCTTCAAGGTCTTCGACGAGGAAGGCCGCCGCCTGGAGTGCTGCCCTGGAGGGGGTCATCTGGACGGCACAGCTGCAGGAGCCGGGCCTGCTGCTGGCCTAGCTAGCAGGTCCTCCAGCAGCGGTGATGACGCTTGGGAGTCCACCGACTCTCCCGAGCCCTACGAGACTCAGGAGACGAGCGACGATAGCTACGTGCCCCCAAGCTCTCGTCGTGCCTGGAGCGCGGCTGCGGCGTCTGCCCACCGCTGTCGTTGATCTGGATGGGGTTGGCGTCGGCCTCCCATGGCCCACTGTTGATGATGGCGTCGGCGGCATTGACGCTTGTAGATAGGGCTTCTAGAAACCTTCTTTTTTGTTCCCTGTGAGGAATCGAGACGAACCCCATGGGGGCGTGTAAAGGATCTGTAGTTCCCTTTGGTTAATATTGTCCTTATTATAAAGATTTACGACCTCGCGGCAGCTTGGTGCTCTACGCCAACAGGTCCCGGTCCCCAAGCAGGCTGCAGTCGTCGCTAGTATGCCAGGTCGCGATGCCGTGGTCAAGGCCAGGAGGTGAGCAGCCCGAGGTCCAGTAAGAGCTCCTGAGGCGTGATGCTCAAGAGGACCCCTTTAGCACGCAAGAAGCTACCTAAGGATATGAAAGGAAGGCGGTGTCGCCGTAGCAAGGCTGCAAGGGATGAGAATCCTATGCCGCAACGCTTGGCTGGCCCAAGTGTGAAACTTATCTTAGCGGTCCATAGTCGATTCCTTGTGTTGCGTAGGCTCGTGCGTCAATGGCCATAGTGTAGTCGGGTCAGGTCCGTGTGAGCTTTCCCTTCTTTACCACGCTCTTCTGTGTGCTCTACGTCCTCGGGTCCCAGCCCTCGAGCGAGCTCAGCCGCCGCTGGTATGCTAGGTCGCGATGCCGTGGTCAAGGCCAGGGGGTGAGGGCTGGAGAGCCAGTAAGAGCTCCTGAGGCGCGATGCTCAGGTGCCCCCCTTTAATGCTCAAGCGAATTGCATGGGAAAAGAAGGAGCCCGCGGTACCGCCCGCTATCATCCTCTGGAGGTTCTTATAGGTTAGTCGGAGAGAGAGCATAGCCCATGGTCGTGCTGGTTGCCTAGCTGCTGGTTGCTCCACAAAAAGACAAAGGCACTGAGGATCTGATGAGGTGACATGTGCGGAGCGGGCCGCAAGCTAGAACTCGATCTCTCAGATTTATCAGCATTGCAGGGATGGACCCGAGCACAAGCGTCGTGCCAGTATGTGGATTTTTCGCCACGGGTTAAACAGGAGATTGGTCACTAACGCGGGATGCCGCGAGATGTTATCAAACAAGCGATAGCCGTAAGAGAACCACGCAAGGAGATAAGCTAGTTCAAATAAATGTAAAAACGATACATGCCACTGGGACGGACCCGAGCGGCCTGGGGATGATGTAGCCCGAGGGGCGCCCCCATCATAGTAAGCTAGAGGTGCAAAAGGATACACGTCGCAGGGTAGACCCGTACGACTTGGGGATAATGCATCCCGAGGGGCGCCCCCAACTGAATGAACTGGAAAGAGTCACCTGATAACGCTGCCAGAGTGGTGTTCGAGTAGCTGATGATGCGTGCCGAGGAATCGCTCCTCACGAGCCACCAGGGCCCTGAGCCTCAGGAGGCTCTGGGGGCTCGGGTGGTTCCTTGAGGACCGTCACCATTTCTGCCAGGACTGTGTGGTGCCTGGCCTCCTGAGCCGCCAGGATGCTCCGTAGATGCCGCTGGTAGGTGACAGCCACGTTCGGCAAGCCAAATGGCATGTGTACATAGCTGTGAGGTGGGCCCTCGCACTAGCCAGTGTGCGAAGGCCAGAAGTGCTCCTGAGACGCGGCCCTATTGAGCCCTGGAATGTCGACGCAGACACGCAGCCCGTCGTCCTTGCCAGGATGGGGAGCTGTGTCGGGTGGTGGGCGGCGGTCGCCACACATGGTCCTTGCTTCTTGAAGCCCCTGGATTGCCTGGGTGATGAACTCCTGAGCACCTGGCGCTCCTCACCTTGTGCCCTCTTGAGGGAAACGTGCAGCAAAGCACGCCTCCACGCGGTGCCCGAGCGCCTCCCTCGTGATGTTGGCTAGGTCTGAGGCCCTCCAGAAGAGAGACCCCAAGCCTTGCCCGAGGAGGGCGCCGGGCGCGCCTTCCTATGCGAGGAAGGGAGGCGCCCCAGCTGCGGGCATGGATCCTAAGGTGGAGCCGCTGGGGACGCCGCTCTCCCGAGGTCCTAGGTGGAGCAGCTACCTCTTCTTATTGGGGATGGCCTCAGGAGGGTACAGGGTGCCCTCGCTGTCAGGGTTTTCGATTGCTGCGGCCTGGAAGGCGCGTTCCAGGGAGCACACCGCATGTCTTTCTTCGCATGGGACTATGATGATTCCGCCGCTTCCTGGCATCTTGAGGACACTGTATCCGTGGTGGGTCACTGCCATGAACTTGGCCAATGCTGGATACCCAAGGATGGCATTGTATGACAGACGGATGTGGGCGATGTCGAAGTCGATGAGCTCGGTGCGGTAGTTGTCACGCTGGACGAAGGTGACAGGGAGGCGGACCTGCCCTATCGGGGTGGTGGAGCCGTCGGTCACTCCTAAGAAAGTCTTGGTAGGCTGCAGCTGGTCATATGGCACTTGGAGGCTGTCGAACGTCTCGACAGACAGGACATTGAGCCCCGCGCTACCGTCAATGAGGGTCTTGGTGACTTGGACATTGCTGATGATGGGTGAACAAAGCATCGGGAGGATACCGGCGGTTGCCGCGCACTTGAGCTGGTCTGCCGAGCTGAAGGTGATGGCGTACTTGGACCACCTGAGCCGGTGTGTGGCCTCGAGCCTGGGGAGGGCCACGTTCACCTCACGAGCATACTACTTGAAGGTGCGCTGGGAAGCTAGGGCCTGAGCACCGTGCAAGATGCAGGCGATAGCGCGCGGCTCCTAGAAACCCCCAACCCCCTCGTCCGGATGATGGTCGTCGTTCCTTCTTGGTGGTGGCGGCAGCGAAGGGAGGCCAGGATTGCCCTGAGGACGGTCCTCGCAAGGCTGGTCCCTCCAGGTTCCCTCACGAGGCTGCTCCTGCTAGTGGTCCTCACGAGGCCAGTCACGCCACTCCTGGCGGGGGCCGCGGTCATCCCAACATCCTCCACTTCATCCTCCTCCTTGGCCGTAGCCCCGGTCACTGCGCTCGGGGCGTCGACCGAAGCGTCCATCTCGGATGGCCCTGAGCTCTTGACGATCGTTGGTGTTGTGGCAGTGTACGTTGTGGAAGGCGTAGAACGGACGGCTGCTCTTGGACGACTCGGGGTGGTCCCGGTCGCGCTTCGTGTCTGGCTCCGCCGCGAACACGGCTACTGCTACCTCTTGAGCACTGCGTTGGTTTTCCCTCGAAGAGGAATGGGTGATGCAGCAAAGTAGCATAAGTATTTCCCTCAGTTTTTGAGAACCAAGTTATATATCCAGTAGGAGGCCACACGCAAGTCCCTCGTACCTACACAAACAAATAAGAACCTCGCAACCAACGTGATGAAGGGGTTGTCAATCCCTTCACGGTCACTTACGAGAGTGAGATCTGATAGAGATAATAATGATAAGATAAATATTTTTGGTATTTTATGATATAGATTGAAAGTAAAGATTGCAAAATAAAATAGATTGGAAACTTATATGATGGAGAATATACCCGAGGGCCATAGGTTTCACTAGTGGCTTCTCTCAAGATAGCATAAGTATTACAGTGGGTGAACGAATTACTGTCGAGCAATTGATAAAAAACTGAATAATTATGAGAATCTAGGCATGATCATGTATATAGGCATCACGTCCGTTACAAGTAGACCGACTCCTGCCTGCATCTACTACTATTACTCCACACATCGACCGCTATCCAGCATGCATCTAGAGTATTAAGTTCATAAGAACAGAGTAACGCCTTAGGTAAGATGACATGATGTAGAGGGATAAACTCAAGCAATATGATATAAACCCCATCTTTTTATCCTCGATGGCAACAATACAATACGTGTCGTTTCCCCTTCTGTCACTGGGATCGAGCACCGCAAGATTGAACCCAAAGCTAAGCACTTCTCGCATTGCAAGAAAGATCAATCTAGTAGGCCAAACCAAACTGATAATTCGAAGAGGCTTGCAAAGATAACCAATCATGCATAAAAGATTTTAGAGAAGAATCAAATATTGCTCATAGATAGACTTGATCATAAACCCACAATTCATCGGATCTCGACAAACACACCGAAAAAAGAGTTACATCGGATAGATCTCCAAGAAGATCGAGGAGAACTTTGTATTGGGATCCAAAGAGAGAGAAGAAGCCATCTAGCTACTAGCTATGGACCCAAAGGTCTGAAGTAAACTACTCACACATCATCGGAGGGGCCATGGAGTTGATGTAGAGGCCCTCCATGATCAATGCCCCCTCTAGCAAAGCTTCGGAAAAGGCCCCAAGATGGGATCTCTTGGGTACAGAAGGTTGCGGCGGTGGAAATAGGGTTTCGTGGTGCTCCTGGATGTTTTCGGGGTATGTGAACATATATAGGAGGAAGAAGTAGGTTGGTTGAGCCACGAGGGGGAGGGCGCGCCCAGGGGGGTAGGCGCGCCCCCTGCCTCGTGGCCTCCTCGTTGGTTGCTTGACGTCCACTCCAAGTCCTCTAGATCACGTTTGTTCCAAAAATCATGCTCCCGAAGGTTTCATTCTGTTTGGACTCCGTTTGATATTCCTTTTCTGCGAAACACTGAAATAGGCAAAAAAATAGGAATTTGCACTGGGCCTTGGGTTCATAGGTTAGTCCCAAAAATAATATAAAAGTGTAAAATAAAAACCATTAACATCCAAAACAGATAATATAATAGCATGGAACAATCAAAAATTATAGATATGTTGGAGACGTATCAGCTACTCCCTTGCACTTCACGTCCTTGGCCTTGGCTTTCTTCTCTTCTGGGTCGGCAGCAGGGAGCTCGAGGAGGGAGAGACGCCCTTCCTCAGCTCTTGCGCACTTGGTCGCCATGTTGAATATCTCCAGAGCCGTACATAGCTCCTCGTGGATGGTGAGCTCCTCCTTCATCTTGACATCGCGGACGCCATAGGAAAATGCCGAGATGATGGCCTCGTCCGTCACCTTGGGGATCTTGAGGCGAACGTTGTTGAAGCACTGATGTACTTCTGCAGGGTCTCTCCCGGCTACTGCTTGATGCGGCGCAGGTCACCCGCGACCGGAGGGCGGTCGCGAGTGCCCTGGAAGTTGGCGATGAAGCGGTCACGCATCTCACCCCAGGAGGAGATTGACCCCCGGGGCAAGTTTAGGAGCCACGAGCGAGCACGGTCCTTAAGATCCATGGGGAACCAGTTCGCCATGACTTTCTCGTCGCCGCTGGCCGCCTCGATGCTCAGCTCGAAGAGCTACAAGAACTCCGTAGGGTCGGGGGTGCCATCGTAGCGAGGAGGCAGGTCTAGCTTGATCTTGCCTGCCAGACAACGCTACGCAGCTCCGAAGTGAAGGCTTGGCAGCCAGCTATGGTCTCTGGAGCCCTTTGCAGAGGCGGAGCCTGCTCTTGATGCCTGCTCACCGCCATCGCCAGGAGTGCAGGAGCATTTTCTTACGACCGGGGAACTTCTTGGCAGCTTCCTTCTTCGTGCGCGGGTACACGGCGTGGCGGATCACGCCGCGGGACCACGCGTCTTGGGGTGAGGACACCGTCTTGGTGCGGAGGAGGCGAGGGCACTCCATGAGCCGCGCGTCTCGACGCGAGGGCGCCATCTTGATGCAGGGGTGGCGGAGGCGCCCCGTTAGCTACGTCTCCCGCGGCTGGAGACGGGCGAGGTAGCGAGAGGGATGGTGCAAGAGAGCCCCCAGTGGCGTTGACGAGCTCGGCGATGCGGTCCATCCAGTCCTCGTAGAGGTCATCGACCGGGCAGTACCACGGGAGCTCGCATGCCATGAGCAGCGTGGCCTGTGCGTCCGTGGGCGTGCGACGAGCGTGGGACGATGAGCCGGCCGGAGTAAGCGACGGGTGGCGGTGCAGCCCTCCCACCACACAGAGGGGTGCAGCGATGATGCTTGCTGCTCGTTGGCTGCTGCGCCAGTAGCGGCATTGGCAACAAGTGATGGAGAACGGTGGGGAGGTCCACCAACGGGCGCCGTCTGGGCGACGAGAGGGGCGAGGGCGGCGCGGCGCTCAGCACGGGCCCGGCAAGCATCTGACATGGATGTGATGGAGCCACGGAACATAGATCGACGAAGGGAAAGCTTCAGCACACCCCTACCTGGCACGCCAATTGTTGGATTTCGGGTTCTGGCAAAACCCTTAAGGTTCGAACATTGTGGTGCGCGCGAAGATCTTTCCCCCAGCTCACGCTCTCGTAATGATTTCAAAACCTAACTCGTCAAACCCGAAGAACAAGGGACACAAGGGTTTATACTGGTTCGGGCCATCGATGTGTTGTAATACCCTACTCCAGTGTGGTGTGCTGGATTGCCTTGTAGGCTGAGGATGAACAGGTACAAGGGAGGAACAGCCTCCTGAGGAGAGGTGTTCTTGAGCTCGGTGAGCGTGTGTGGTTGAGGGTGGAATGGATCCGATCCCAGCTCTCCCCCTTTTCTCCCCCTTCCTATGGTGGAGGCTAGTCCTATTTATAGAGGCCCTGGTCCTCTTCCCAAATATTAGGCGGGAAGGGATCCCACAACGGCCAATTTGAAGGGGGACAACTACTACAAGCTATCCTGACAAAAGGTGGTCTTCGCCTGCCAAAGGTTCTGATGGTGATGCCATCATGGGCTCCGCGATGACCTCCGTCCTGCTGGTCTTGGTCTTGTTGCACCGATATGGAAACCTTTGCCTGATGCCTCGGGACTCCTCGCATGCGCCTGCTCCTTTAGCACCAAAGAGGAAACCAATACTCTGCGCCCGCTGGTGCCCGTCTGGCGCCCACCTCTGGCCTTGGTCGTCATGGCTCATGTCACGGAAACCTCATGATGTGCCCTTCACCTTGATCTCTCCACTCCTCGCAAGCCAGCCGAGGCTGCCCCTGAGGAGGCCTTGTGTTGTCCGCTTCGCGAGGCTTGGCCCCTCGCGAGGGTATTGAGTGTTTGCTGGTGAAGATGGGCCGTACCAGGCCGCTAGAGGAGCCACGCCATGGGCCGCAGGTAGGCAAGTCTAGGGACCCCCGTTCCTAGAACGCCGACAAGCTGCTAATACCTTCAAATATTCTTTGGCTCCCCTTGTGTCAAATCAATAAATTTGGGTTGAATACTCTACCCTCGAAAACTGCTGCGATCCCCTATACTCGTGGGTTATCAGTCTCACCTCGTCTCCCTGCAGGAACCGAACAGCGCCGCCTCCTACCGAACTGCCATGGCGCCCGAGGCCTCCTTGCAGGACCACCACCGCCGCCATCTTCTTCCCGGAGGTCCGCCGACGCCGCAAGTTCTGCTGCCGCCTACTTCCTCTCGTCATAGATGAACGAGCGCTTGCCCGCGTGCGTTGACCGCGCCCGCGTGGACCAGGCCTTGATCGCCTCCAGCCAAGCCGCCAAGGCCCAGCCCAGTAGCCCGCGTCCCGTGCGAGCAGGCCAACCCAGCACTGACCGGGCCAAGAGCCCATGGTGAGGCACCCACATCCGGCGCCCAGTCCGCCCAGCTGATTCGGCCCGACTGATGTTTATTTCCCGCGGAGCAATTTAGTAATTATCCAGGAGTTTACAGTTTTACAGAAAAACCCTCCATGTTGATGCATATAATAACTCATGAACCATGCATCATATTAAAATGTTTTACATATGTAGAATGCCTAGAATTTCATCTAGTTTCATATTATGCCACTTTAATCCATGTTTAAAATGTTTAAATTGTTGTTTGCATTTAATTTGCATAAGTGACTTGTTAAAATGATTTATTTCATAACTAAATAACCGTAGCTCCGAATTAAATAAACTATATATGTAAATGGGGTAAAAAAATGCATAGTTTAACATGGTGGCATTACTTTGCATGTTTAACAACTATAAAATATGGTTTAGGGCAGAATAGTAGCAAATTTGAAATATGCACATGGGGATTTTTCAGAATTGTTGTTCGTTGTTTCCGGCCTCACTTAAATTGCCTAAATGAGTAGTTTGCTTATGCTTCACCTCTTGCCATGTTTAGCAACATTTAATATTGTTGGGTACCTAAACGGGAGTGAACTAAATATTTGAATGTGGTGTTTCATCAATATGCAACTCGTTGCATATTGAGCTCCACTTAATTTGTAGTGTTGTTTGTTGCACTTTTCCATGTCATGCCTCATTAAACCGGTCATTCATCATACTTGATTGTGCATCGTGCCATGTTTATGCTTGTTTGTTTACCATGTTGTTCGCTTCTTTCCGGTTTTACTTCTTCTCGATAGTTCTGGTTATGTTGCGATTGTGAGGACCCGTTCGACTACATTGGTAGTCTACTTCATGGACTCGTTCTTCTTCCTAGCGGGATTTCAAGCAAAATGACCGTCACCTTGGATCTCACTACTATCTTTGCTATTCTAGTTGTCTCGATGTTATCGCTATGTCGCACTACCTGCCACTTGTTTATCAAGCCTCCCAATATGCCATGATAAGCCTCTAACATTTTCCACCTTCCTAGCAAACCGTTGTTTGGCTATGTTACCACTTTGCTCAGCACCTCTTATAGCGTTGCTAGTTGCAGGTTGTTCCATGTTGGGACATGGATATCATGGGATATCACAATATGTCTTATTTAATTAATGCATCTATATACTTGGTAAAGGGTGGATGGCTCGGCCTTTTGCCTGGTGTTTTTTTCCACTTTTGCCGCCTTAGTTTCCGTCATACCGGTGTTATGTTCCTTGATTTTGCGTCCCTATCACGATCAGGGTTTATGGGCCCCTCTTGATAGTTCGCTTTGAATAAACTCTTCCAGCAAGGCCAAACATTGGTTTTACCATTTGCCTAATAACAATTAAAAGTTGCATAGGGACCCGCCGGCACCTGAGGTCCCTTAATCAACCCCCCGGACCAGTGCTCCTCATGAGTGTTGGTCCACCTACCTAGCAGTCGGCGGTGCCGCCTCAGGGCAAATGTATGGTATTTTGGCTACCGTCCAGTTAGCATAGACTGTGTTGTCCTGAGAACAAGATACGCGTGACTCCTATCGAGGTATTGATGCACCGGGTGGTATTGCTGGTTTTGTTTTACCATTGTCGAAATGTCTTGTGCACCGGGATTCCGAGTCTGATCGGAGGGTCCCGAGATGGAGGATTGTCTCCGCGGATCGTGAGCTTGTCATGGGCTAAGTTGGGACACCCCTGCAGGGTTTAAACTTTCGAGAGCCATGCCCGCGGTTATGTGGTAGATGGGAATTTGTTAATATCCGACTTGTAGTGGACTTGAACTAAACTCACTTAAAATACACCAACCGCGTGCGTAACCGTGACTGTCTCTTTTTGAGTGAGTCGAGAAGAGAACACGGTTTGGGTTATGTTTGAACGTAAGTAGTTCAGGATCACTTCTTGATCATTACTAGTTCGCGACCATTGTGTATATTCTCATCTTACTCTTGGACTCATAAGTTAGCCACCATATAATGCTTAGTTTTGTTGCAACCTTACCACTTATCCATTCCATACCCATTAAGCTTTGCTAGTCTTGATACCCACGGTAATGGGATTGCTGAGTCCTCGTGACTCACAGATTACTACAACAACAGTTGTAGGTTGATGGCAGCTGGAACTATGTCGGTATTTCCCCGGAGAGGGAGGGATGATGCAGCACAGCGGCGGTAGGTATTCCCCTCATTTATGAAACCAAGGTTATCAAACCAGTAGGAGAACCAAGCAACACAACATAAAAATCCCCTGCACACAAATAACAACACCTCACAACCCAACGTGTTAAAGGGGTTGCCAATCCCTTTCGGTTAACGGCGCCAGAAATTGGTGCGTGACGGTAAAAAGGTTGTAATAGATTGGATAAATAGATCGCAAATAAAGTGCATCAAAGTATTTTGGTATTTTTGGTTTAATAGATCTGAAAATAAAAGCAAGGAAAAAGTAGATCGCAAAGGCAAATGTATGAGAAATAAGACCCGGGGGCCGTAGGTTTCACTAGTGGCTTCTCTCAAGAAAAATAGCAAACGGTGGTTAAACAAATTACTGTTGGGCAATTGATATAACTTCAAATAATTATGATGATATCTAGGCAATGATCATTACATAGGCATCACGTCCAAGATTAGTAGACCGACTCCTGCCTGCATCTACTACTATTACTCCACACATCGACCGCTATCTAGCATGCATCTAGTGTATTAAGTTCATGAAAAAACGGAGTAATGCAATAAGAACGATGACATGATGTAGACAAGATCCATTTATCTATATGGCGGTAGATATAGATCTCCTTTTTTATCCTTAGTAGCAACAATACATACGTGTCGATTCCCTTTCTGTCACTAGGATCAAGCACCGTAAGATCGAACCCACTACCGGGCACCTCTTCCCATTGCTAGATAAATAGATCGAGTTGGCCAGACAAAACCCAAATATCGGAGAAGAAATACGAGGCTATAAGAGATCATGCATAAAAGAGATCAAATAAACTCAAATACTTTCATGGATATAAAAACATAGATATGATCATAAACTCGAAGTTCATCAATCCCAACAAACACACCGCAAAAGAGTTACAACATATGGATCTCCAAGAGACCATTGTATTGAGAATCAAGAGAGAGAGAGAGAGATGAGGCCATCTAGCTACTAACTACGGTCCCAAAGGTCTACAAAGAACTACTCACGCATCATCGAAGATGCACCAATGGAAGTGGTGAACCCCTCCGTGATGGTGTCTAGATTGGATCTGTTGTTTCTGGACTCTGCAGTGGATCAATGAATATTTCGTCGACTCCCCTAGGGTTCTAGGATTTTTGGGGGTATTTTAGAGCAAAGAGGCGGTCCATGGGGTACCCGAGGTGGGCACAATCCACCAGGGCACGCCAGGGCCTGCCGGCGCGCCCTGGTGGGTTGTACCCTCCTCGGGACTCCCCCTAGGTGCAACTAGGTCCCATCCGCTTCCTTTTATCCCATAAAAAATCATCGTAAAGTTTCGTGCCATTTGGACTCTGTTTGATATTGATTTCCCGTGATGTAAAAAACATGGAAAAAACAGGAACTTGCACTGGGCACTATGTCAATAGGTTAGTACCAAAAAATGATATAAAATGACTATAAAATGATTATAAAACATCCAAGATTGATAATAAAACAGCATGGAACAATAATAAATTATAGATACATTGGAGACGTATCATCATCCCAAGCTTAACTCCTACTCATCCTCGAGTGGGTAAGTGATAAAAACAGAATTTTTGATCTGGAGTGTTGTTCATCAAGTCATATCATATTATTTTCTTCATAGCATGGACATTTGGACTATTATGTGATTCAAAGCAATAGTCTAGTTTTGACATAATAATTTAGATACTCAAGCATATCAACAAGCAACCATGTCTTTCAAAATATCAATGCTATAATAAGTTATCCCTAGCCCATCATGCTCAAACATTGATCCATTCATGAAACACAATCGAATATTAGCTACACCCAATACTTGAGCACGATCATATTGCCTCCTAGTTAGTGCTTTTATGAGAGAAGATGGAGACTCAAATTTCAAAATAAAAATTGTAAAAAGTAAAAGAAAGGCCCTTCGCAGAGGGAAGTGGGGATTTGTAGAGGTGCCAGAGCTCAAAGCGAAAAATTTGAGATAAAAACATTTTGGGGGGTGTATCCATCCCACCAACGAAAACGACTTAGAGTTCCGAACACTTTCCATGCTAGATATGCCATAGGCGGTTCCCAAACAGAAAATAAAGTTTATTCCTTTTTCAACCATAACTTTCAGTTTCCATGGCTAGCCGTATCCACGGGTGCCCTCCATACCAACACTTTCGAAGGAATTTATTATTTGACAACATAAAGTAAATTCATTTTTGTTTTTGCATTTCGGAACTAGGCATCCCTAATACATTTGCCTTACTCTCATGCAATGACAAGTGAATAAACAGCCATCTTGAGAATAACATATCTAGCATGGAAAATATTAGCCACCCCTCATCGCTCCACGAGCGAAACAAACACACAAAAGAGAAGTTTATTTTGAAAATTAGAGATGGCACATGCAAATTTGCTTAGAACGGCAAAAGAATACCACATATAGGTAGATATAGTGGACTCATGTGGCAAAACTGGTTTAAAGGATTTTGGGTGCACAAGTAGAGGTCATACTTAGTGCAAAATGAAGGCTAGCAAAAGATTGGGTAGCGACCAACCAAGAAACGAATAATCTCATAAGCAAGCATTCAAGTAGGATATAATTTTCATTGCATGATTATTGACTTTCATGCATGCATAGGGAATCACAAACCTTAACACCAATATTCTTACTAGAACACAATTACTCATCAACATAACTCACATATCACATCATCATATCTCAAAACTATTACTAACAATCAAGTTTATTTTGTCCAATGATCTTCATGACATTTCCTTTACTTTATCCTTCTTGGATATGTATCACTTTGGGACTAATTTTCATGTGTTGCTTTTCATAAGCTCAAACAAATATAAGTGAAGATCATGAGCATAAAAAATTTTGTTTCTCTCAAAATAATTTAAGTGAAGCAAGAGAGAATTTCTTCAAAATTTTACTAACTCTCAAATAAATCTAGGTGAAGAAAGAGAGCATTTCTTCAAAAATAATAAAGCTCACCATGCTCAAAAAGATATAAGTGAAGCACTAGAGCAAGTCCTAGCTCATAAAAGATTTAAGTGAAGCATAGAGAGCAATTCTAACAAGTCATGACATAATTTTGGCTCTCTCAAATAGGTGTGTCCATCAAGGATTGATAACTTAAAACACAAAATAAAACAAGCAAAGACACATATCACACAAGACGCTCCAAGCAAAACACATATCATGTGATGAATAAAAATATAGTCTCGAGTAAAGTACCGATAGTTGTTGAAAGAATGCGGGGATGCCACTCGGGGGCATCCCCAAGCTTAGTTGGTTGCTCATTCTTGGATAAAAGCTTGGGATGCCGGGGCATCCCCAAGCTTAGGCTCTTACATCCTTCCTTCATCCATCGTAAGATAACCCAAAACTTGAAAACTTCAATCACACAAAACTCAACAAAACCTTCGTGAGATCCGTTAGTATAAGAATAATAAATCACTACTATGAGTGATGTATCAAACCAATTCATTTTTTTGTATTATATCAATTGTATTCCAACTTTTCTATGGCAAAAACACAGCAAAGAAAACCATAGAGCCATCAAAATAAGCACACAACACAAAGAAACTAGAATGTGTCAAAACAGAAGAGTCTGTAGCAATCTGACTATTCCGGATACTTTTGTAACTCCAAAAACTCTGAAAAATTAGGATGACTTGAGAAATTTGTATATTGGTCTACTGCTATTGAAATGGGTATTTGATCACCCTCTAGTAAAAAACGAAAATTAATTTCGTGAGCGCACTTTCTGTTTTTTCAGCAAGATAAAACAACTATTGCCCAAGAAGGTCCTAAAGGCTTTACTTGGCACAAACACTAATTAAAACATAAAGAACACAAACATAACAGTAGCATAATTGTGTAAACACACAAGAGAAAAAAGCGAAAAGCAAAAATAAATTTATTCATTGGGTTGCTTCCCAACAAGCGCTATAGTTTTATGCCCTTAGCTAGGCATAAAGCAAGGATCTAAGTTTTGTCATCTTTGGTTCGAGATCCATAAGATGCCCTCATGATTGATTCATAAGGTGGCCTAATTCTTGTTTTAGGAAAGTGTTCTGTACCTTTCCTCAAAGGAAATTGGAACTTAATATTGCCTTCTTTCATATGAATCACAAAATCCACGCGCCCAGATCGTGTCAACCGTCCGAGCTCTGGTGAACCCAGCCACCTCAACTGAGACCCGTCCTCCCCGACGACCACCTCCTGCAAGACCCCTTCGTGCCGCCCCTCTCTTTTCCTTTTCTTTCTCCTCTGGTTCTTCTCCCTCCGCCCCATCACTCTCACCTCATCTCCCTGCAGGAACCGAACAGCGCCGCCTCCTCCCAAACCGCCATGGCGCCCGAGGCCTCCTTGCAGGACCACCACCACCGCCATGGACAGCCGCCGCCATCTTCTTCCCGGAGGTATGCCAACGCCGAAAGTTCCGCTGCCAGCTGCTTCCTCTTGTCAGAGATGAACGAGTGCTCGCCCGCGTATGTTGACCGCGCTCGCGTGGACCAGGCCTCGATCGCCTCCAGCCAAGCCGCCAAGGCCCAGCCCTGCAGCCAGCGTCCCGCGCCAGCAGGCCAACCCAGCAACGACCGGGCCAAGAGCCCATGGTGAGGCACCCACATCATGTGCCCAGTTCACCCAGCAGATTCGTCCTGACTCATGTTTATTTCCCGTGGAGCGATTTATTAATTATCCAGGAGTTTACAATTTTATAGAAAAACCTTCCTTGTTCATGCATATAATATCTCATGAACCGTGCATCATATTAAAATGTTTTACATATTTAGAATGCCTAGAATTTCATCTAGTTTCATATTATGCCACTTTAATCTATGTTTAAAATGTTTAAATTGATGTTTGCATTTTATTTGCATAAGTGACTTTTTAAAATGATTTATTTCATAACTAAATAACCATAGCTCCGAATTAAATAAATTATATATGTAAATGGGGTAGAAAAATGCATAGTTTAACATGGTGGCATTACTTTGCATGTTTAACAACTCTAAAATATGGTTTAGGGAAGAACAATAGAAAATTCAAAATATGCACATGGGGATTTTCCGGAATTGTTGTTCGTTGTTTCCGGCCTCATTTAAATTGCCTAAATGAGTAGTCTGCTTATGCTTCACCTGTTGCCATGTTTAACAACATTTAATATTGTTAGGTACCTAAACGGGAGTGAACTAAATATTTGAATGTGTTGTTTCGTCAATATGCAACTCGTTGCATATTGAGCTCCACTTAATTTGTAGTGTTGTTTGTTGCACTTTGCCATGTCATGCCTCATTAAACCAGACATGCATCATACTTGATTGTGCATCATGCCATGTTTATGATTGTTTGTTCACCATGTTGTTTGCTTCTTTCCGGTTGTACTTCTTCTCGATAGTTTCGGTTACATTGCGATTGTGAGGACCCGTTCTACTACATAGGTTCGTCTACTTCATTGGACTCGTTCTTCTTCCTAGCGGGATTTCAGGCAAGATGACCGTCACCTTGGATCTCACCACTATCTTTCTAAGCTAGTTTTATCGATGCTATCGCTATGTCGTGCTACCTACCACTTGTTTATCAAGCCTCCCAATATGCCATGATAAGCCTCTAACATTTTCCACCTTCCTAGCAAACCAGTGTTTGGCTATGTTATCGCTTTGCTTAGCCCCTCTTATAGCGTTGCTAGTTGCAGGTTGTTCCATGTTGGGACATGGATATCATGGATATCATGGGATATCACAATATCTCTTATTTAATTAATGCATCTATATACTTGGTAAAGGGTGGAAGGCTCGTCCTTTTGCCTGGTGTTTTGTTCCACTCTTGTCGCCTTAGTTTCCGTCATACCGGTGTTATGTTCCTTCATTTTTCATCCCTAACACGATGAGGGTTTATGGGTCCCTCTTGACAGTTCGCTTTGAATAAAACTCTTCTAGCAAGGCCCAACATTGGTTTTACCATTTGCCTAATAACAATTAAAACTTGCATAGGGACCCGCCGACACCCGAGGTCTCTTAATCAACCCCCTGGGCTAGTGCTCCTCATGAGTGTTGGTCCACCTACCTAACAGTCTGCGGTGCCGCCACGGGGCAACTTGATGGTATTTTGGCTACCATCCACTTAGCATAGAGCGATTTTGTCCTGAGAGCGAGATACAAGCGGCTCCTATCGGGGTATCAACGCACCGCGTGGTCTTGCTGGTTTTGTTTTACCATTGTCAAAATTTCTTATGCACCGGGATTCCGAGTCTGATCGGGGGGTCTCGAGATGGATGATTGCCTCCGCGGATCGTGAGCTTGTCATGGGCTAAGTTGGGACACCCCTGTAGGGTTTAAACTTTTGAGAGTCGTGCCCGCGGTTATGTGGCAGATGGGAATTTGTTAATATCTGGTTGTAGTGGACTTGAACTAAACTCAATTAAAATACACCAACCGCGTTTGTAACTGTCTCTTTTCGAGTGAGTCGAGAAGAGAACATGGTTTGGGTTATGTTTGAACGTAAGTAGTTCGGGATCACTTCTTGATCATTTCTAGTTCGTGACCATTGCGTAGATTCTCATCTTACTGTTGGACTCGTAAGTTAGCCACCATATAATGCTTAGTGCTGCTGCAACCTTACCACTTATCCATTCGATACCCATTAAGCTTTGCTAGTCTTGATACCCATGGTAATGGGATTGCTGAGTCCTCGTGACTCACATATTACTACAACAATAGTTGCATGTTATGCGAAGCTTTGACGTGAGAGCGATGCTTGCTTGCTTTTGGAGTTCCTCTTCTTCTTCGATCAAGGGATAGGTTCCGGGTCAGGGAACCTGGGATTAGCAGGGTGGATGTCATTCTTCTTTTTGTTTGGTTTCATCCATAGTCGGATCCTGCTCTTCTGTATGATGATTGCTATGTATTGATGAACTGTTATATTCATGTTGTAGCTTGTGGCAAGTGTAAGCCTTTATCTTGTATTCTCATCTATTCAGTACATGGTATGTTGTAATGATATCCACCTTGCTATGCGCTCGAAATGCAATTGTGCCCCGATCATGAATTCATCATGTGATTGGGATAGAATCGCATCTTGGGTGCTACAAGTTGGTATCAGAGCCTTACCGACCTTAGGAGCCCCCTTGATTGATCGAACTGCTGCCGTTGCTGAGTCTAGAAGAAAACTATTTTGAGTCTAGTTATATCAGAGAGTAGGAATTCTTTTTACTCCTTATCCTCTTCGTAGCTCTAGAGAGGACTCCTGACATAGATGTTTTGACTTCACTCTCCTATTTTTCACTCAATGTATTGTTAGATCATTGCGATATCATTGTGACGGTAATTCTATCTTGGTGCCTCCTGACATTTAGGGGTTGTGGCAGTGTCCCAGGGAGTTGAGCTCCAAGGTGTTTTTGTCACAGTGCTTATCATTTCTGTTCCAGAATACCAGAGGACGCCGACCTCGAAAACGCTTCTATACACTTTGTGGTGAGAGTACTTTGACGACACCCAGTACTAGGGAGAGCGATCAGATGTATTGCCACATCTAGTATATCGGATGTTTTCGAAGGTCTGAGGTACACAATTTCCGAAGGTTTCTTGGTTATGTGTTGAAGGATGGATACAGTTGGGGCGTAGGGCTTGTTAGTTGTGTGCGATATTTGTGCCTCCATGTATCCCCAACACCAGATTGCATAACCAGAAAGTTTTGGGAGTTCATAGGTGGGAATTCAAGTAGTTACCTAGGTTTATCCTTCCAACAAATGCATGATGGGTTATGTATTTGTTTCCGGCTACTTTGGCAAGTCAAATCCTTTGTTTTGTTTTGAGTTGTGGTATTTGAGTTGCTTCAATGTCAAGTGTTGAATCCATACCTTTCCTAAGCGGTGTTATCATATTTCTATGTGAATACTAATCCTTCTTGATCATCGAGGTTGTCATGTTAATTATTTTCCAACCAGCGTGCTTCTCTTCAAGTGGATCCGACCATTTCAACATTCGCAGGATCAATTCTAGGTTTCTCAACGGTGGTTGTTTCATCCGTACCAACTTGTCTTTGTTTTTCCCGCCCACCCACCCTTTCTGTTGAAGGATTCAGATTTCATAATCATTTATCCTTTTATTTGTGAGAAGTCTCTTCAGTCTTTTCTTTCAATGTTCTTATCCGGTGATTCTCAGGAAGATGCTAAGGAAGCTTCGAGTTTATCATTCTTCATTCTTGTATTCTTTTCCGGTGGATTCAATTCAAGTTGTAGGTGTTGATCTTATCCCCTTCCTCATTTCAAGTGCTTTCTTATGCCGGTGTATCTCTTAGTCATTCACCTCTACTAGTCATATCCGGAGTGTTGAAGATATCTCAGAAGATTCAAGTTTCCATTCTTAATCCTTTCAAGCTATTTCGAGGTTCTTACCTTATTCAAGCCATTTAATTCAACCGCTGCATTCTCTCTTTAAAAATTGTTCAATGATGTTTTCTTTTGAGTGGGCCCTAACCCATAGGTCCTTTCCCAGGATCTTGCCTGACTCTTCTAAATTTTTCGGAGCTATTCTCAAATTCTTTTTCAAAGTTTGACGTAAGAATGAATTATCATCAGTCATATATCTATATATATATATATAGATATATATGTCTTTCTCCAAGATCTTTCCAATTCTTTTCATCGCTGGTTCAACCTTTCTATTCTTCATTCCAGAGTACCTCAACAAGTCATGGTGGTGTTTCTCATCGTCATTCTCAGCTTTTGAAGACATCATGGTTCTAGCTTGATGCCATCCTCGCAATTATTTTCGATTGTGAGAAATTCTTTTCATACCCATCCGAAGCATTTCAGGAGTTGTTCTCATTTCTATATCATCTGAACGCCATCATTTTGGAAGATTCTCTTCATTCTAAGTTTTTAGCTATCGGTCTCCAAATCTCACCGGTGCATCGTTCAAGTATTCTCTAGTTAGTTTGTCATCTCTTCATTCTCTTGTATCTAAATTCCCTCAAGTGTCTTCATTCATTTTTTTTAATTCTTCCCAGTGATTCGTTCTCTTTTCTTCATTTGTTTCAATACTTACGGTAGTTACTTCTCTTTCGTTGTTATCATATCAATTCATTTGTTTTTTTTCAATCCTACCAGTGGTTCGTTTAAGACCTTCCCAAGTTTGCGCTATATCTTTCCTCAATCCTTTTCAACGGGAATAAGTAGTATGCCAAATCCATTGCTTGTCATCAATTTAATTTGATGAAGGAGAAGCATACAATAAATCTTATTCTTATTTCCTCGAAGTGATTCATCTTTCTTTCCGGAGTTGTTCATCATATCACATTCTTGGTTCGAGATGATTCATCTTTTCTTTTTGGAGTTCCAAGCTCTCTTAATTATCTCGTCGCGAAGCTTCATCTAAATCATTGCAAGGCTTCACCTTGTGTTTTCAACTTCTCTTTCTTTCTATCATCCTTTTAATACCGGAGTTCTTCATGGAGGCTCTACATGGTGGTTCGTCAAGGATTCCTTTCATTCTTCAATTGTTCTTCAAGATTTCTCTTGAAGTTAAGATCCGCCAACCTATACTCTAAAATAAACATGGTGCTCAACACATGTTTTGTTTTCAGGAGTTCAAGTATTCTTCATCTTGCATTCCGAAGTGCAATTCTTTCTCTCTTATCTTTTGAGGTGGTGCTATGTCATTATTGACAATTTACCTTCATGATTCAAGTTGTCAAGAATGAGATATTTTAAATCCATCATTTTCTCTTCGTTCAGGAGATCGTTTCAACCTATCAATCCCTCCATTGGAGTTATCTTGGTAAAGATTTCACCTAAAGCCTTCACTAAGGAATGTTGCTAATTATGGTGCTTATTAATGATCTAAGTTTCCTCCTATTCTCGCGGTGAAAGAAGTTTTTCATCTCTTCATTGTTCACAATCAATCATTGTTTTTGTTGGTGGCAGAATTTCACCTTAATTTTGAGTTGTTTTCCATAAGCCCACAACAAGCTTATCTCTTTTCGTTGTTGATTTTTCAACAACTCAGTTCAATCCTTCTTTGTAAGAATGCTCTATCAAATTCATTTGAGGTGGAACATGTTATTGTCTTCTCCGTTCTTTTCATTCCATTCGTTCTTTTGTTCCATAGGAATTCTATTGTTGCTCTCGTTAAGTATCTTCCGATCTTGTCAAGTTAATGTTCTATTCATTCCATGTCAACCGGAGTGCTGTCAAAATTATGTCATTCTTGTTCCCTGGCTATCTCGTTATACTGGTGTGGTTTCATATTCTTTTGGTTCGTTAAGCTCTTGTTTCATGTCTTCCAACCCACAAGGTTCTCACAATGTTCCTTGTTCCTCTTTTCTAACGGAGCTTTTCAATCTCATTCATCTCCGTTGTAATCTTTCTTTTAAGTTGTCCAACCTCTCAAGGTTCGTGGTTTCACTTGTTTGTCAAAGAAGCAACTTTGTTTTACCTCTTCCTCTTCCGTTTCTCTCTGGTGCAATCCCTAGATCTCGGGGCGAGATCTCTTGTGAGTGGAGGAGTGTTGTGACACCCCGAGACCGACGCTCCAGATGCCTTCCATGTTTTGCGTGTCAGCTGTGTTATTTATTGGTTTGTTGCATTTCATCATGGCATCATGCGCATTGCATCTGCATGTTTTCATAAAACTTGCATCCGCTCGTAGTTCTCGCTTCTTCTTTGTCTCTGTTGACCTTCTCTCAAACCAACCAGACCGTTCTCTTCTCTCTTGTCTCCTCCGTGGCCTTTTGTCAGGCCCTGTTGTCTTTGATTTCCCCTCTCGTCTAAATGTCCAACCTCCCTGCACATTGCACAGACCCCCTCGCGTGCATGTCCGAAACTTCCCTGAACCCGAACTATCCGGTCATGACCAGTGGATCCCGATCATCCCCAAACATCCCTAAACTATCTCCGCTTCTTTGTTGGACTCTCCTAGCCTATTTTTATCGAACCGTCTGATTTCGATTAGAGGGACTAGCTACCCCCTAAAACCTAGCCACTTGCTATATAACCAGACCAAACCCTAAAATCTAGGGGAGTTGTCCCATCGACCATGTCGCCGCCGCCACTCCACCTCCCACATCGGGATCCCCTCATCGATCTCCTTCGATCCCCTTGCCCAACCAACCACCGTGCGCCAGCCTCCTGCTTCCATCGAGATCCATCCCGATCCACCCACCTCCTCTCCCTAAAATTCCCCATCAGTCCAATCCCGTAGCCTCCTCCTGATCCACCAGCCAGCCACCACCAAGTCCTCCTCCTTGCCTCGATCAAGCCCACAAGAGAGGAGCTCCTCCTTTGCTTTCTCCTCGAGCCCGCAGCAACATCGCAGCGCCCGAGCACTCCTCACCTCGTCGGTGCACCACGCCTCCATTCCGGTGCCAGGAATGAAACCCCCATGCCCGGATCTCACCGCCGTGTCAACCGTCCGACCTCTAGTGAACCCAACCGCCTCGACCAAGACCTGTCTTCCCCGACGACCACCTCCTGCAAGACCCGTTCGCGCCGCCCCTCTCTTGTCCTTTTCTTTCTCCTCTGGTTCTTCTCCCTCTGCCCCATCGCTCTCTGATACATATCCATCGTATCTACTTTTTCTCACACTTTTCCTCTTGTTTTGGACTCTAATTTGCATGATTTGAATGAAACTAACCCCGGACTGATGCTATTTTCAGTAGAACTACCATGGTGTTGTTTTTGTGTAGAAATAAAAGTTCTCGGAATGGAACGAAACTTTGTGAGGATTTTTTATATCAATAGTAAGAATTACTGGAGCCAAGGCCCACCAGAGAGGGGCCCCTGGGTGGGCACAACCCACCAGGGTGCGCCCCCTTCTCCTAGCGCGCCCAGGTGGGTTGTACCCACCTGGTGGCCCCACAGACGACCCTCCTGATACGATAAAATCACATATTTCCAAAAAATCAGGGAGAAAGAATTATCGCGATCCACGAGACGGAGCCACCGCCAAGCCCTGTTCTTCCTCGGGAGGGCAGATCTAGAGTCCGTTTGGGGCTTCGGATAGGGGGATCTTCGTACTTAGTCATCACCAACCCTTCTCCATCGCCAATTGCATGATGCTCCCCACTGGGAGAGAGTAATTCCTTTGTAGGCTCACTGGTCGGTGAGGAGTTGGATGAGATTCATCATGTAATCGAGTTGGATGAGATTCATCATCCCTACTATCCACTATGTTCTTAGACTGATGTTGCTATGGCTTTGCCATGCTTAATGCTTGAGACTTTGGGCCCATGTGCCATGATTTCAGATCTGAACCGTTTATGTTATCATCATTATATCCATGTTCTAGATCTGATCTTGCAAGTAATAGTCACCTACTGCGGTTATGATCCGACAACCCCGGAGTGACAACAACTGGGCCCACTCTCAGTGATGACCGTAGTTTGAGGAGTTGATGTATTCACTATGTGTTAATGCTTTGTTCCGATTCTCTATTAAAATGAGGCCTTAATATCCCTTAGTTTCCAATATGGACCCCGCTGCTACGGGAGGGTAGGACAAAAGATGTCACGCAAGTTCTTTTAATAAAGCACGTATGACTATTTATGGAATACATGCCTACATTATATTGATGAACTGGAGCTAGTGTCATATTGCCCTAGGTTATAGCTGTCTCATGATGAATATCATCCAAAAAGTCACTGATGCAATGCCTACGAACTTTTTATTATTGTTACTACTAAGTTACCGCTGCTATCATCACTATTACACTTGCTACAAAATTACTGCTATCATTGTTACTGTTACCATTGCTGCTGTCAATATTATCAAAACTATCATATTACTGTGCTACTGATTACTAGCTGCAGATAATTAATCTCCAGGTGTGGTTGAATTGATAACTCAGCTGCTAATACCTTCAAATATTCTTTGGCTCCCCTTGTGTCGAATCTATAAATTTGGGTTGAATACTCTACCCTTGAATATTGTTGCGATCCCCTATACTTGTGTGTTATAACTCTCACCTCGTCTCCCTGCACGAATCGAACAGCGCCGCCTCCTCCGAACCACCATGGTGCCCGAGGCCTCCTTGCAGGACCACCATCGTCCCTATGCACAGCCGCCACCATCTTCTTCCCGGAGGTCCGCCGACGCCGGAAGTTCCACTGCCGCCTGCTTCCTCTCGTCAGAGACGAACGAGCGCTCCCCCATGTGCATTGACCACGCCCGCGTGGACCAGGCCTCGATCGCATCCAGCCAAGCCGTCAAGGCCCAGCCCAGCAGCCCGCGCGAGCAGGCCAACCCAGCACCGACTGGGCCAAGAGCCCATGATGAGGCACCCACATCCTGTGCCCAGTCCGCCCAGCAGATTCGGACCGACTCATGTTTATTTACCGCGGAGCGAATTAGTAATTATCCAGGAGTTTACAGTTTTACAGAAAAACCCTCCATGTTCATGCATATAATAACTAATGAACCGTGCATCATATTAAAATGTTTACATATGTAGAATGCCTAGAATTTCATCTAGTTTCATATTATGCCACTTTAATCCATGTTTAAAATGTTTAAAATGATGTTTGCATTTAATTTGCATAAATGACTTGTTAAAATGATTTATTTCATAACTAAATAATCGTAGCTCTGAATTAAATAAACTATATATGTAAATGGGGTAGAAAATGCATAGTTTAACATGGTGGCATTACTTTGCATTTTTAACAACTCTAAAATATGGTTTAGGGCAGAACAGTAGCAAATTCGAAATATGCACATGGGGATTTTTTGGAATTGTTGTTCGTTGTTTCCGGCCTCATTTAAATTGCCTAAATGAGTAGTTTGCTTATGCTTCACCTCTTGCCATGTTTAACAACATTTAATATTGTTGGGTACCTAAACGGGAGTGAACTAAATATTTGAATGTGGTGTTTCGTCAATATGCAACTCGTTGCATATTGAGCTCCACTTAATTCGTAGTGTTGTTTGTTGCACTTTGCCATGTCATGCCTCATTAAACTGGACATGCATCATACTTGATTGTGCATCGTGCCATTTTTATGCTTGTTTGTTTACCATGTTGTTTGCTTCTTTCCGGTTGTACTTCTTCTCGATAGTTCTGGTTATGTTGCGATTGTGAGGACCCGTTCGACTACATTGGTTCGTCTACTTCATGGACTCGTTCTTCTTCCTAACGGGATTTCGGGCAAGATGACCGTCACCTTGGATCTCACTACTATCTTTGCTATGCTAGTTGTCTCGATGATATCGCTATGTCGCGCTACCTACCACTTGTTTATCAAGCCTCCCAATGTGCCATGATAAGCCTCTAACATTTTCCACCTTCCTAGCAAACCGTTGTTTGGCTATGTTACCGCTTTGCTCAGCCCCTCTTATAGCGTTGCTAGTTGCAAGTTGTTCCATGTTGGGACATGGATATCATGGGATATCACAATATCTCTTATTTAATTAATGCATCTATATACTTGGTAAAGGGTGGAAGGCTCGGCCTTTTGCTTGGTGGTTTGTTCCACTTTTGCCGCCTTAGTTTCCGTCATACCGGTGTTATGTTCCTTGATTTTACGTCCCTATCACGATTACAGTTTATGGGCCCCGCTTGACAGTTTGCTTTGAATAAAACTCTTCCAGCAAGGCCAAACATTGGTTTTACCGTTTGCCTAATAACAACTAAAACTTGCATAGGGACCCGCGGGCACCCGAGGTCTCTTAATCAAACCCCCGGGCCAGTGCTCCCCATGAGTGTTGGTTCACCTACCTAGCAGTCGGCGGTGCCGCCTCGGGGCAACTCGATGGTATTTTGGCTATCGTCCACTTAGCATAGACGGTGTTGTCCTGAGAACGAGATACGCGCGGCTCCTATCGGGGTATCAACGCACCGGGTGGTCTTGCTGGTTTTTTTTACCATTGTCGAAATTTCTTATGCACCGGGATTCCGAGTCTGGTCGGAGGGTCCCGAGATGGAGGATTTTCTCCGCGGATCATGAGCTTGTCATGGGCTAAGTTGGAACACCCCTGCAGGGATTAAACTTTTGAGAGCCATGCCCGCAGTTATGTGGCATATGGGAATTTTTTAATATCTGGTTGTAGTGGACTTGAACTAAACTCACTTAAAATACACCAACCGCATGCGTAACCGTGTTTGTGTATTTTTGAGTGAGTCTAGAAGAGAACACGGTTTGGGTTATGTTTTAACGTAAGTAGTTTAGGATCACTTCTTGATCATTACTAGTTTGCAACCGTTGCGTAAATTCGCATCTTACTCTTGGACTCGTAAGTTAGCCACCATATAATGCTTAGTGCTGCTGCAACTTTACCACTTAGGCATTGCATACCCATTAAGCTTTGCTAGTCTTAATACCCATGGTAATGGGATTGCTGAGTCCTCGTGACTCACAGATTACTACAACAACAGTTGCGGGTTGATGGCAGCTGGAACTACATCAGTATTTCCCCGGAGAGGGAGGGATGATGCGGCACATTGGTGGTAGGTATTTCCCTCAGTTATGAAACCAAGCTTATCGAACCAGTAGGAGAACCAAGAAACACAACGTAAACAACCCCTGCACACAAATAACAACACCTCGCAACCCGACGTGTTAAAGGGGTTGTCAATACCTTTCGGGTAACAGCGCCCGAAATTGGTGTGTGACGGTAAAAAGGTTGTAATAGATTGGATAAATAGATCGCAAATAAAATAAAGTGCAGAAAAGTATTTTTGTATTTTTGGTTTAATAGATCTGAAAATAAAAGCAAGGAAAAAGTAGATTGCAAAGGCAAATATATGAGAAATAAGACCCGGGGGCCGTAGGTTTCACTAGTGGCTTCTCTCAAGAAAAATAGCAAACGGTGGTTAAACAAATTACTGTTGGGCAATTGATAGAACTTCAAATAATTATGACGATATCTAGGCAATGATCATTACATAGGCATCACGTCCAAGATTAGTAGACCGACTCCTGCCTGCATCTACTACTATTACTCCACACATCGACCGCTATCTAGCATGCATCTAGTGTATTAAGTTCATGAAAAAACAGAGTAATGCAATAAGAACGATGACATGATGTAGACAAGATCCGTTTATCTATATGGCGGTAGATATAGATCTCATTTTTTATCCTTAGTAGCAACGATACATACGTGTCGGTTCCCTTTCTGTCACTAGGATCAAGCACCGTAAGATCGAACCCACTACCGGGCACCTCTTCCCATTGCTAGATAAATAGATCGAGTTGGCCAGACAAAACCCAAATATCGGAGAAGAAATACGAGGCTATAAGAGATCATGCATAAAAGAGATCAAAGAAACTCAAATACTTTCATGGATATAAAAACATAGATCTGATCATAAACTCGAAGTTCATCGATCCCAACAAACACACCGCAAATGAGTTACATCATATGGATCTCCAAGAGACCATTGTATTGAGAATCAAGAGAGAGAGAGTTGAAGCAATCTAGCTACTAACTACGGACCCGAAGGTCTACAAAGAACTACTCACGCATCATCGGAGATGCACCAATGGAAGTGGTAAACCCCTATGTGATGGTGTCTAGATTGGATCTGGTGTTTTCTGGACTCTGCGGTGGCTGGATGAATATTTCGTCGACTCCCCTAGGGTTCTAGGATTTTTGGGGTATTTTTAGAGCAAAGAGGCGGTCCAGGGGGTACCCGAGGTGGGCACAACCCACCAGGGCGCGCTAGGGCCTTCTAGCGCGCCCTGGTGGGTTGTCCCCACCTTCAGACTCCCCCAGGTACAACCAGGGCCCATTTGCTTCCTTTTGGCCCATAAAAAATCATCGTAAAGTTTTGTGCCATTTGGACTCCGTTTGATATTGATTTCCTACCATTTAAAAAACATGGAAAAATAGGAACTTGCACAAGGCACTATGTCAATGGTTAGTACCAAAAAAATGATACAAAATGATTATAAAACATCCAAGATTGATAATAAAACAGCATGGAACAATAAAAAATTATAGACACATTGGATACGTATCAGCATCCCCAAGCTTAACTCCTACTCGTCCTCGAGTAGGTAAGTGATAAAAACAGAATTTTTGATGTGGAATGTTGTTCATCAAGTCATATTATATTATTTTCTTTATAGCATGGACATTTGGACTTTTATGTAATTCAAAGCAATAGTCTAGTTTTGACATAATCATTTAGATACTCAAGCATATAAACAAGCAACCATGTCTTTCAAAATATCAATGCTAAAATAAGTTATCCCTAGCCCATCATGCTAAAACATTGATCCATTCATGAAACACACTCGAATATTAGCTACACCTAGTACTTGAGCACGATCATATTGCCTCCTAGTTGGTGCTTTTATGTGGGAAGATGGAGACTCAAATTTCAAAATAAAAATTGCATAAAGTAAAAGAAATGCCCTTCATAGAGGGAAGTAGGGATTTGTAGAGGTGCCAGAGCTCAAAGAAAAAAAATTGAGATAAAAACATTTTGGGAGGTGTATCCATCCCACCAACGAAAACGACTTAGAGTTCCGAACACTTTCCATGCTAGATATGCCATAGGCGGTTCCCAAATAGAAAATAAAGATTATTCCTTTTTCCACCATAACTTTCACTTTCCATGGCTAGCTGTATCAACGGGTGCCCTCCATACCAACACTTCCCAAGGAATTTATTATTTGACAACATAAAGTAAATTCAATTTTGTTTTTGCATTTCGGAACTGGGCATCCCTAATACCTTTGCATTACTCTCGTGCAATGACAAGTGAATAAACACTCATCTTGAGAATAACACACCCAGCATGGAAAATATTAGCCACCGCTCACCGTTCCGCGAGCAAAATAAACGCACATAAGAGAAGTTTATTTTGAAAATTAGAGATGGCACATGCAAATTTGCTTAGAACGACAAAAGAATACTGCATATAGGTAGATATAGTGGACTCATGTGGCAAACTTGGTTTAAAGGATTTTGGGTGCACAAGTATAGGTCATACTTAGTGCAAAATGAAGCCTAGCAAAAGATTGGGTAGCGACCAACCAGGAAACGAATATTCTCATAAGAAAGCATTAAGCATAATTAACACCGAATAATGCACCACAAGTAGGATATAATTTTCATTGCATGATTATTGATTTTCGTGCATGCATAGGGAATCACAAACCTTAACACCAATATTCTTACTAGAACACAATTACTCATCAACATAACTCACATATCACATCATCATATCTCAAAACTATTACTAAGAATCAAGTTAATTTTGTCCAATGATCTTCATGACATTTCCTTTACTTTCTCCTTCTTGGATAGCTATCACTTTGGGACTAATTTTCATGTGTTGCTTTTCATAAGCTCAAACAAATATAAGTGAAGATCATGAGCATAACAAATTTTCTTTCTCTCAAAATAATTTAAGTGAAGCAAGCGAGAATTTCTTCAAAATTTTACTAACTCTCAAATAAATCTAAGTGAAGCAAGAGAGCATTTATTCAAAAATAACAAAGCACACCGTGCTCAAAAAGATATAAGTGAAGCACTAGAGCAAGTCCTAGCTCATAAAAGATTTAAGTGAAGAATAGAGAGCAATTCTAACAAGTCATGACATAATTTTGGCTCTCTCAAATAGGTGTGTCCATCAAGGATTGGTAACTTAAAACGCAAAATAAAACAAGCAAAGACACATATCATACAAGACGCTCCAAGCAAAACACATATCATGCGATGAATAAAAATATAGTATCGAGTAAAATACCGATAGTTGTTGGAAGAAAGCGGGGATGCCACTCGGGGACATCCCCAAGCTTAGTTGGTTGCTCATTCTTGGATAATAGCTTGGGATGCCGGGGCATCCCCAAGCTTAGGCTCTTACATCCTTCCTTCATCCATCGTAAGATAACCCAAAACTTGAAAACTTCAATCACACAAAACTCAACAAAACCTTCGTGAGATCCGTTAGTATAAGAATAATAAATCACTACTATAAGTGTTGTATCAAACCAATTCATATTTTGTTTTTGTATTATATCTAATGTATTCCTACTTCTCTATGGCAAAAACTCATCAAAGAAAACCATACAGCCATCAAAATAAGCACACAAGACAAAGAAAACAGACTGTGTCAAAACAGAACAGTCTGTAGAAATCTGACTATTCTGAATACTTCTGTAACTCCAAAAACTCTGAAAAATTAGAACGACCTGAGAAAATTTTATATTGATCTGCTGCAATTTAAATGGGTATTTTATCGCTCTCTGGTAAAAAACAAAAATTAATTTCCTGAGCGCAAACTTTCTGTTTTTTCAGCAAGATAAAACAACTATTGCCCAAGAAGGTCCTAAGGGCTTTACTTGACACAAACACTAATTAAAACATCCCGAACAGACTCCAGATCAGCCCTCCCGAGAGAGATTAGGGCTTGGCGGCGGCTCCGTATCGTAAAACGCGATGAATCCTTCTTCCATATTTTTTTCTCCCCGAACGTGAATATATAGAGTCGGAGTTGAGGTCGGTGGAGCATCAGCGGGCCCATGAGGCAGGGGGACGCGCCCCCCACCCTTGTGGACAGGGTGTGGGCCCCCTGACGTTGATTCTTTCGCCAGTATTTTTTATATATTCCAAAAATATTCTCCATGATGTTTCAGTTCATTCTAAGAACTTTTATTTCTTCACAAAAATAACACCATGGCAATTCTGCTGAAAACAGCGTCAGTCCGGGTTAGTTCCATTCAAATCATGCAGGTTAGAGTCCAAAACAAGGTCAAAAATGTTCGGAAAAGTAGATACGATGGATACGTATCAACCCCCCAAGCTTAAACATTTGCTTGTCCTCAAGCAATTCAGTTGACAAACTGAAAGTGATAAAGAAAAACTTTTACAAACTCTGTTTGATCTTGTTGTTGTAAATATGTGAAGCCAGCATTCAAGTTTTCAGCAAAGATTATGAACTAACCATATTCACACTAACACTTAGGTCTCATATTTACTCATATCAATGGCATAATCAACTAGAGAGCAATAATAATAAATCTCGGATGACAACACTTTCTCAAAACAATCATAATATGATATAACAAGATGGTATCTCGCTAGCCCTTTCTTAGACTGCAAAACATAAATGCAGAGCACCTCTGAAGATCCAGGACTGACTAAACATTGTAATTCATGGTAAAAGAGATCCAGTCACAGTCATACTCAATGTAAACTAATAGTAATGCATGCAAATGACAACGGTGCTCTCCAAGTGGTGCTTTTTAATAAGACGGTGATGACTCAACATAAAAGTAATTAGATAGGCCCTTCGAAGAGGGAAGCAGGGATTTGTAGAGGTGCCAGAGCTTGATTTTTGAAATAGAGATAAATAATATTTTGAGTGGTATACTTTCATTGTCAACATAACAACCGAGAGATCTCGATATCTTCCATGCTACACACATTATAGGAGGTTCCCAAACATAATGGTAAAGTTTATACTCCCCCACCACCAACAAACATCAATCCATGGCTTGTCCGAAACAACGGGTGCCTCCTACTAACAACAATCCCGGGGGAGTTTTGTTTGCAACTATTTTAATTTAAGCATGGGACTGGGCATCCCGGTTACCAGCCATTTTCTCATGAATGAGGAGCGGAGTCCACTCCTCTTGAGAATAACCCACCTAGCATGGAAGATATAGACAACCCTAGTTGATAGATGAGCTATTCGAGCATACAAAACAGAATTTCATTTGAAGGTTTAGAGTTTGGCACATACAAATTTACTTGGAATGACAGGTAGATACTGCATATAGGAAGATATGGTGGACTCATATGGAATAACTTTGGGGTTTATGGAAGTGGATGCACAAGAAGTATTCCCGCTTAGTACAAGTGAAGGCTAGAAAGAGACTGGGAAGCGACCAGCTAGAGAGCGACAACAGTCATGAACATGCATTAAAATTAATCAACATTGAATACAAGCATGAGTAGGATATAATTCACCATGAACATAAACATCATGGAGGCCATGTTGATTTTGTTTCAACTACATGCGTGAACATGTGCCAAGTCAAGCCACTCGAATCGTTCAAAGGAGGATACCACCCTATCATACCACATCACAACCATTTTAATAGCATGTTGGCATGCAAGGTGAACCATTATAAACTCCTAGCTAATTAAGCATGAGAAGAGCAACTATAATCTCTAATTGTCATTGCAAACATGTTTCATTCATAATAGGCTAAATCAGGAACAATGAACTAATCATATTTACAAAAACAAGATACGTCAAGTTCATACCAGCTTCTCTCATCTCAATCAGTCAATCATATATTGTCATTATTGCCTTTTACTTGCACGACCGAACGGTGTGGATAATAATAATAGTGCACGTGCATTGGACTAAGTTGGAATCTGCAAGCATTCAATACAAGGGAGAAGACAAGGTAATATGGGCTCCTGGTTAGATTAACAATAATTCATATGAGAGCCACTCAACATTTTCATCATGGTCTTCTCCTCTCGACCCCCAAAGAAAAGAAAAGAAACAAAACTATTTACACGGGAAAGCTCCCAACAAGCAAAAGAAGAACGAGAAATATTTTTGGGATTTCTTTTAATTACTACTACTACAGGCATGAAAGTAAACTAGCTACAAGCTACAACTAATTTTTTTGTTTTTATTAAGGTTTTTCAAACACACAAGAAGAAGGCTTAAAATAGAAAATAAACTAGCATGGATAGTACAATGAAAAAGTATGAGCATCGACAACTAGAATGAGTGTGTGAACATGAATGTAATGTCGGTGAGAAATACGTACTACCCCAAGCTTAGGCTTTTGGTCTAAGTTGGTCTATGCCCATGGATCAAAGTGGTCCCTGTTGGGGAACACAGTAATTTTAAAAAAAAAATCCTACGCGCATGCAAGATCATGGTGATGCATAGCAACGAGTGGGGAGAGTATCGTCTACGTGCCCTCATAGACCATAAGAGGAAGCGTTATGACAACGTGATTGATGTAGTCGTACGTCTTCACGATCGACCGATCTAGCACCAAAGTTACGACACCTCCGCGATCTGCACACGTTCATCTCGGTGACGTCCCACGAACTCACGATCCAGTAGAGCTTCGAGGGAGAGTTTCGTCAGCACGACGGCATGATGACGGTGATGATGATGCTACCAGAATAGGGCTTCGCCAAAGCACCGCTACGATATAACTGAGGTGGATTATGGTGGAGGGGGCACCACACACGGCTAAAAGATCAATGATCAACTTGTGTGTCCATTGGGGTGCCCCCTCCCCCATATATAAAGGAGTGGAGGAGGGGGAGGGCCGGCCCTCTACTATGGCGCGCCCTGGGGAGTCCTACTCCCACTGGGAGTAGGATTCCCCCCTTCCATGTAGTAGGAGTAGGAGAGAAGGAAGGGGAAGAAAGAAGAGAAGGAAGGAGGGGGCGCCACCCCTCCCCCTAGTCCAATTCATACTAGTCCTTGGGGGGCGTGCAGCCTGCCCTAGGCAGCCCTTCTCTCTCCCCTAAAGCCCAATGAGGCCCATATACTCCCCGGCGAATTCCCGTAACTCTCCGGTACTCCGAGAAATACCCGAACCACTCAGAACCTTTCCAATGTCCGAATATAGCCTTCCAATATATTGATCTTTACGTCTCGAACATTTCAAGACTCCTCGGCATGTCCCTGATCTCATCCGGACTCTGAACAACCTTCGGTACATCAAAACACATAAACTAATAATACCGATCGTCACCGAACATTAAGCGTGCGGACCCTACGGGTTCGAGAACTATGTAGACATGACCGAGACTCATCTCCGGTCAATAACCAATAGCAGAACCTAGATGCTCATATTGGCTCCCACATATTCTACGAAGATCTTTGTCGGTCAAACTGCATAACAACATATGTTGTTCCCTTGGTCATTGGTATGTTACTTGCCCAAGATTGATCGTCGGTATCTCAATACCTAGTTTAATCTCATTACCTGCAAGTCTCTTTACTCGATGCGTAATGCATCATCCCGCAACTAACTCATTATTCACATTGCTTGCAAGGCTTATAGTGATGTGCATTATCGAGAGGGCCCAGAGATACCTCTCCGACAATCGGAGTGACAAATCCTAATCTTGATCTATGCCAACTCAACAAGTACCATCGGAGACACCTGTAGAGCACCTTTATAATCACCGAGTTACGTTGTGACGTTTGGTAGCACACAAAGTGTTCCTCCGGTATTCGGGAGTTGCATAATCTCATAATCAGAGGAACATGTATAAGTCATGAAGAAATCAGTAGGAACAAACTAAACGATCGTCGTGCTAAGCTAACGGAATGGGTCAAGTCAATCACATCATTCTCTAATGATGTGATCTCGTTAATCAAATGACAACTCATGTCTATGGCTAGGAAACATAACCATCTTTGATTCAATGAGCTAGTCAAGTAGAGGCATACTAGTGACACTCTATTTGTTTATGTATTCACACATGTACTAAGTTTCCGGCTAATACAATTCTAGCATGAATAATAAACATTTATCATGATATAAGGAAATAAATAATAACTTTATTATATCCTCTAGGGCATATTTCCTTCAGTCTCCCACTTGCACTAGAGTCAATAATCTAGTTCACATCTTTATGTGATTAGTTCACATCTCCATGTGACTAATACCCAAAGGGTTTACTAGAGTCAATAATCTAGTTCACATTGCTAAGTGATTAACACCCAAAGAGTGATCATATTTTCCCTGTGAGAGAAGTTTAGTCTACGGGTCTGCAATGTTCAAATCCGTATATATTTCGCAAATTTCTATGTCTACAATGCTCTGCACGGAGCTACTCTAGCTAATTGCTCCCACTTTCAATATGTATCCAGATCGAGACTTAGAGTCATCTAGATCGATGCTACCTCTTGAGCACTGTGTTGGTTTTCCCTTGAAGAGGAAAGGGTGATGCAGCAAAGTAGCATAAGTATTTCCCTCAGTTCTTGAGAACCAAGGTATCAATTCAGTAGGAGGCCACGCTCAAGTCCCACGCACCTACACAAACAAATAACAACCTCGCAACCAACGCGATAAAGGGGTTGTCAATCCCTTCACTGTCACTTACGAGAGTGAGATCTGATAGATATGATAAGATAATATTTTGGTATTTTTATGATAAAGAGAAATAAAATATGCAAGTAAAATAAATAGCAAAGGAAATAACTAAGTATTGGAAAATTAATATGATGGAAGATAGACCCGGGGGCCATAGGTTTCACTAGTGGCTTCTCTCAAGAGCATAAGTATTACGGTGGGTGAACGAGTTACTATCGAGCAATTGATAGAACTGAGCATAGTTATGAGAATATCTAGGTATGATCATGTATATAGGCATCACGTCCGAGAAAAGTAGACCGAAACGATTCTGCATCTACTACTATTACTCCACACATCAACCGCTATCCAGCATGCATCTAGAGTATTAAGTTCAAGAGAACAGAGTAATGCTTTAAGTAAGATGACATGATGTAGAGGGATAAACTCATGCAATATGATATAAACCCCATCTTTTTATCCTCGATGGCAACAATACAATAAGTATCGGTTCCCTTTCTATTACTGGGATCGAACACCGCAAGATTGAACCCAAAGCTAAGCACTTCTCCCATTGCAAGAAAGATCAATCTAGTAGGCCAAACCAAACTGATAATTCGAAGAGACTTGCAAAGATAAACCAATCATACATAAAAGAATTCAGAGGAGAATCAAATATTGTTCATAGATAAACATGATCATAAACCCACAATTCATCGGATCTCGACAAACACACCGCAAAAGAAGATTACATCGAATAGATCTCCAAGAAAATCAAGGAGAACTTTGTATTGAGATCCAAAGAGAGAGAAGAAGCCATCTAGCTACTAGTTATGGACCCGTAGGTTTGAAGTAAACTAGTCACACATCACCATAGAGGCCATGGAGTTGATGTAGAGGCCCTCTGTGATCAATGCCCCTTCGGTGGAGCTCCGGAAAAGGCCCCGAGATGGGATCTCTCGAGTATAGAAGGTTGCAGTGGTGGAATTAGGTTTTCGTGGTGCCCCTGGATGTTTGGGAGGGGTACGTGGATATATATAGGAGGAAGAAGTACGTCGGTGGAGCAACGGAGGGCCCACGAGGATGGAGGGCGCGCCCCCTGCCTCGTGCCTTCCTCCCTTGTTTCTTGACGGCCACTCCAAGTCTCCTGGATCACGTTTGTTGAGAAAATCACGTTCCCGAAGGTTTCATTCCATTTGGACTCCATTTGATATTCCTTTTCTTCGAAACCCTAAAATAGGCAAAAAACAACAATTTGGGCTGGGCCTCCGATTAGTAGGTCAGTCCCAAAAATGATATAGAAGTGTAGAATAAAGCCCATTAACATCCAAAATAGATAATATAATAGCATCGAGCAATCAAAAATTATAGATACGTTGGAGACGTATCAAGCATCGCCAAGCTTAATTCCTGCTCGTCCTCGAGTAGGTAAGAAGAATTTTTGATGTGGAATGCTTTCTAACATATTTCTCAATGTAATTTTTCTTTATTGTGGCATGAACGTTCAGATCCATAAGATTCAAGATAAAAGTTTAATATTGACATAAAAATAATAATACTTCAAGCATACTAACTAAGCAATCATGTCTTCTCAAAATAACATGGCCAAAGAAAGTTATCCCTACAAAATCATATAGTCTGGCTATGCTCTATCTTCACCACATAAAATATTTAAATCATGCACAACCCCGATGATAAGCCAAGCAATTTTTTCATACTTTTGATGTTCTCAAACTTTTTCAATCTTTACGCAATATATGAGCGTGAGCCATGGATATAGCACTATGGTGGAATAGAATGGTGGTTGTGGAGAAGACAAAAAGGGAGAAGATAGTCTCACATCAACTAGGTGTATCAATGGGCTATGGAGATGCCCATTAATAGATATCAATGTGAGTGACTAGGGATTTCCATGCAACGGATGCACTAGATCTATAAGTGTATGAAAGCTCAACAAGAAGAAACTAAGTGGATGTGCATCCAACTTGCTTGCTCACGAAGACCTAGGGCATTTTGAGGAAGCCCATCATTGGAATATACAAGCCAAGTTCTATAATGAAAAATTCCCACTAGTATATGAAAGTGATATCATAGGAGACTCTCTATATGAAGATCATGGTGCTACTTTGAAGCATAAGTGTGGCAAAAGGATAGTAGGATTGTCCCTTCTCTCTTTTTCTCTCATTTTTTTCTTTGGGCCTTTTTTTGGCCTCTATTTTTTCGTCCGGAGTCTCATCTTGACTTGTGGGGGAATCATAGTCTCTATCATCCTTTCCTCACTGGGACAATGCTCTAATAATGATGATCATCACACTTTATTTACTTACAACTCAAAAATTACAACTCGATACTTAGAACAAGATATGACTCTATGTGAATGCGTCTGGCGGCGTACGGGGATGTGCAATGATGCATGAGTGACATGTATGAAAATTATGAACGGTGCCTTTGCCACAAATACGATGTCAACTACATGATCATGCAAGCAATATGACAATGATGAAGCGTGTCATAATAATGGAATGATGGAAAGTTGCATGTCAATATATCTCGGAATGGCTATGGAAATGCCATAATAGGTAGGTATGGTGGCTGTTTTGAGGAAGGTATATGGTGGGTTTATGGTACCGGCAAAAGTTGTGTGATACTAGAGAGGCTAGGAATGGTGGAAGGGTGAGAGTGCGTATGATCCATGGACTCAACATTAGTCATAAAGAACTCACATGCTTATTGCAAAAATCTACAAGTTATGAAAGCAAAGTATTACGCGCATGCTCCTAGGGGGATGGATTGGTAGGAAAAGATCATCGCTCGTCCTCGACCGCCACTCATAAGGAAGACAATCAATAAATAAATCATGCTCCAACTTCATCCCATAACGGTTCACCATACGTGCATGCTACGGGAATCACAAACTTTAACACAAGTATTTCTCAAATTCACAACTACTCAACTAGCATGACTCTAATATCACCATATCCATATCTCAAAGCAATTATCAAGTATCAAACTTCTCATAGTATTCAATGCACTTTCATGAAAGTTTTTATTATTGCCATGTTGTTCTGAAGGACTCTCAAAATAATATAAGTGAAGCATGAGAGAACAATAGTTTCTATAAAACATAACCATCACCGTTCTCTAAAAGATATAAGTTAAGCACTAGAGCAAAAACTATATAGCTCAAAAGATCTAAGTGAAGCACATGGAGTATTCTAAGTTCCCAATCATGTGAGTCTCTATCAAAAGGTGTGTACAGCAAGGATGGTTGTCGTAAACTAAAAAGCAAAGACTAAAATCATACAAGATGCTCCAAGCAAAACACATATCATGTGGTGAATAAAAATATAGCTCCAAGTAAAGTTACCGATAGACGAAGACGAAAGAGGGGATGCCTTCCGGGGCATCCCCAAGCTTAGGCTTTTTGGTGTCCTTGAGTTTTACCTTGGGGTGCCATGGGCATCCCCAAGCTTAGGCTTTTGCCACTCCTTGTTCCATAATCCATCAAATCTATACCCAAAACTTGAAAAATTCACAACACAAAACTCAAAATAGAAAATCTCGTGAGCTCCGTTAGCGAAAGAAAACAAAACACCACTTCAATGTACTGTAATTAAATCATTCTTGATTTATGTTGGTGTTTGTAACATCCCAAATTTTCAATTTGGAATGTTAAACACTAGATCATCATTGCATATCATATTTACTGCATTTTGGTTGATCCTAGAAATTTTACGCAACTCAAGGACCCATGGAGAGAGTTGGGGATTTTTTTATTTTCATATTTGAGTTGTCTCAAATTTTGAAAATAGGATCATTTGATTTTATTTATTTTATCTTCAATTATTTCTATTATCAAAATATGAGAGAGGGAATAAAATGACTTTCCCAAAATAAAGAAATATTGAGGATTTAATAAAAAATCATTTAAGATTTTATTTGGATTGCTATTTTATTTGAATTTAGGAAAAATGCATGTTTTTCAAAATTGCATTTAGGCCCCAAATAAATGTTCATCCTGTGCGGCTTGATTTTAGAAGCCGGGGAAAATTTATTTGGGGATTTTTGGAGTCCGTTTAGTATTTCTTTTGTTTTTTTCCGAGCGTAATTATTTTAAAAAAACGTCTGAACCGACCTTGGGCCGTAACCGACCAGGACTCTCCTGGCCGGGCCTCTTATAAGCCGCGCCCCGCCCCCGGCCGAAGCCCAAGTCGCCGCCCCGCCCTAACCCTAGCCCCGCCCCAGCCGCCACCTCCGCCCCACGCCGCCGCCTCGCCGCTCCGCCACCTCGCCGCGCCGCCGCCGCCGGACCCGCCAGACCGCCACCGCCGCCGTCGCTGGAGTTGCCGGAGGTATTTTTCGCCTCCGGTTTTTCCGATGGTTTTGTTCGTTTTTAGTTTCGGTTTTCTTTTAAATAAATCGGTTTTCCCGGTTTATTTAAATAGCGAGCGTTCGTCCGTTCGTTCGTTTTAACGAACGTTCGTCGTTTTTCTTTTTCTCGGATTAAATCCGCGATTTTTCTGATCGAAATCTCTAATCCGATTTTTGTTTTAGTCTAACTTTTCGCTCGTTTTTCGGAAATATGCGATTCAAGCGCCTGGAGTTTCGTCTCGAAACTCTCTTTCCGTTCTGCCAACTCAAACAAGTTTTTGCCACTATAAAAATTACCTTAGATCCAGAATAGTAAACAAAGCCTGTTTCTTTTGTCGTTTGTCTTTCATTGCTTCATTCGATTTGATTCTTTTTGCCAATCAGAGTTCTTAAGTTGAACTTTCTGGTTAGATCTCTTATTTGAGTTTTACCTCTGCATTAGATTTTTACTTATTGTATGCTTGTTTGTTTGTGATAGAGTACTCGGAGTGCGCCACTTGCTACTTAGAATCGCTAGGTTTCCCGGATCATCAGCAAGGCTAGTAACACTTTGATTATGTTTTCCCTTTACCCAGTTTTATTGCATTAGATCAATCCTCACACATTGCATGATTAGGATCTAAATAAATTGTGGGTTTGGGAAGTAGATGAGGTAGTACCTATTACCTGTTATTATCAAATCTTTGGGAGTTACTTCTACGTTTGCTTATTATGCCATGCTATGCTAGTAGACGTGGATTGGGTGAGTGTATCCATGACAGATGTGAGATGTTAATTAACGGTATACTTAAGGTGGCAACTTAAATACACATCTGGGTGGATTGAGGTACCTGGGTATTCTAGGATTGCCTGTTTTTCTTTTGGACCGCCACCCAGGCTCAAAGGGATCATGAGATTATTCGTGCTAGAAACTTCTGTGTGCAGCCACAAGCTATTATGGGCTCTAGCATAGTTGACTAAGTTGTGCGAACTCTTACAGTGGTAGACTAGCAGATGTAGGGGAAATTAGGTGTAACGGTCTACCCGATCGTAAGGTGCTAGCGCTTCTGAAAGACTATGTCTCGGTCATTCATTTCTCAAATACCATGTAGTGCGAGAATCCCAACAGAGGAGATCGAGTCTTGTGGGGAAAAGTGCGCAAACCTCTGCAGAGTGTATAAACTAATCATGGTTAGGCGTGTCCCCGGTTATGGACATTTTGAGTATCTAGTACCTGGATTATCATGTGAATCTCAACATGTTACTCTAAAAGTTAATTTTGCTGGGTTTGTTTAATAATGATGCTTAATTGGGATTGAGAATGCTGTCAACCATTCTTAATGTTTAACAACTACCATGATAGTTAAATAAATTTATTCCTTTGCAGTAGGGAAAAATTGGCTTTACGCAAAACTGTAACCATAGAGCTTTCCACCAGCCAAACATGCATATAGATTAGTTGTTTCATTCCATTACTCTCCATGTGTTACTTTGCCAGCATATTCCATGTGCTGACCCGTTTCGGGCTGCAACGTTAATGTTGCAGACTTTCCAAACGACGATTAAGGAGTTTTAGGTCGTGGTTCTATACTCAGTGATGCCATTGAAGTTGATGGACTCACTTATCTTCCAAGCCTTTCGCTGTTATTGTTATTAGGTGGCCTTAAGCCATATTTATTGTAATAAGTTCTCTTTTGAGACATTCGATATAATAAGTGTGTGATTGCTACTCTGTTATAAATCCTTCGGGTACTGTGTGGTGTCAGCATTACTGATCTAGGGATGACACCTGAGCACAGAGATTGGACCGTTTGAGGTCTGGTCGCTACAGTATTATACCTACTGTATTCCAACTTCTCTATGGTCTATAAACTCTTTTACTAGCCATAGATTCATCAAAATAAGCAAACAACACACGAAAAACAGAATCTGTCAAAAACAGAACAGTCTGTAGTAATCTGTAGCTAACGCAAGTTCTGGAACCCCAAAAATTCTAAAATAAATTGTTGGACGTGACTAATTTATCTATTAATCATCTTCAAAAAGAATTAACTAAATAACACTCTCCAAATAAAAATGGCAGCAATTCTCGTGAGCACTAACGTTTCTGTTTTTTACAGTAAGATCAAAAAGACTTTCCCATAGGTTTCTTAATAGTGGAATCCGCAAGGTGCAAGTTTAAAGAAAAATCATCAAAATCACGGAAACCTAGAAAATCACACAAAGTTTTTGGAATCATGGAAACACTAGCACCGAAATCACACAAAGCATAACACTCATGATCTTTAATTTTAATTTTTATTGTAGGTTCCCACTCATCATAAAGTTTTCTAGGGATAGAAACTTCCAACTCAAGTTTTTCTTCATAAGATTGCATCAAAGCATCAACGATATGTTTAGTAAAAGCTTTATTTTGACTATAAGCATAAGGAGAATTTAGCACGGATTGCAACAAGGAAATACAATATATCAAAGAGCAATTATCATAATTAAATTCCTTGAAATCCAAAATAGTGGGTTCATAGATAGTTAACGTTTTAATCTCCTCGATCCCACTTTTAAGAATTTTAGCATCAAGATCTGAAGACTCCGAATTTTTGGAATGCCTTCTAGGTAAAGGTGTCTCATATTCAGCCCCATCATTATAAAGATTCATATTGCAAAACAAATATTTAATAGGGATACACCAATAACTTTTATATCTTCATCTTTATTTTCATGAAAACTAGAAGAACACGCTTTCACAAAACAATCTTTCTTAGCACGCATCCTAGCGGTTCTTTCTTTGCACTCATCAATGGAAATTCTCATGGCTTTGAGAGACTCATTGATATCATGCTTAGGTGGAATAGATCTAAGTTTCAAAGAATCAACATCAAGAGAAATTCTATCAACGTTCCTAGCCAACTCATCAATCTTAAGCAATTTTTCTTCAATCAAAGCATTGAAACTCTTTTGCGAAGTAATAAATTCTTTAATATTAGATTCAAAATCATAGGGCATCTTATTATAATTTCCATAAGAATTGTTATAGGAATTACCATAATTATTAGAGGAATTACTAGGAAACGGCCTAGAATTGAAATGGCCTCTATACGCATTATTACCAAAATTGTTCCTACCAACAAAATTCACATCCATAGATTCATTATTATTCTCAATCAAGTTGGACAAAGGCATATAATTAGGATCAGTAGGAGCACTCTTGTTAGCAAACGATTTCATAAGTTCATCCATCTTTCCACTCAAAACATTGATCTCTTCAATTGCATGAACTTTTTTAGTAGCAGATCTTTCAGTGTGCCATTGAGAATAATTAACCATAATATTATCTAGGAGATTGGTAACTTCTCCTAAAGTGATTTCCATAAAAGTGCCTCCCGCGGCCGAATCTAAAAGATTTCTAGAAGCAAAATTCAATCCGGCATAATATTTCTGTATAATCATCCAAAGATCCAAACCATGTGTATTGGCAATTACGTATCATTAATTTCATCCTCTCCCAAGATTGTGCAACATGTTCATGATCAAGTTGCTTAAAATTCATAATATCGTTTCTAAGGGAGATGATCTTAGCAGGAGGAAAATACTTAGAGATAAAAGCATCTTTGCACTTATTCTAGGAATCAATACTATTTTTAGGCAAAGATGAAAACCAAGCTTTAGCACGATCTCTAAGCGAAAACGAAAATAGCTTCAATTTAACAATATAATTATCCACATCTTTCTTCTTTTGCATATCACACAAATCAACAAAGTTGTTTAGATGGGTAGCGGCATCTTCACTAGGAAGGCCAGAAAACGGATCTTTCATGACAATATTCAGCGAAGCTAATTTCATAAGATTCAACATCGGTAAGAGGAGCAATTGGAGTGCTAATAAAATCATTATTGTTGGTATTGGTTAAGTCACATAATTTAGTATTGTCTTGAGCCATCGTGACAAGCAAGCAATCCAACACGCAAGCAAACAAGAAACGGGAAAAAGGCAAATAGAAAAAGAGAAGGGGAATGGAGAGAGAGGGAGAGGGAATAAAACGGCAAGGGTGAAGTGGGGGAGAGGAAAACGAGAGGCAAATGGCAAATAATGTAATGCAAGGGATAAGAGTTTGTGATGGGTACTTGGTAATGGCGCCAGAAATGACTCGTTGTGGGAGTCAAATCCTGACTTAACATGGCGCAAATCTCCCTGGCAACGGTGGCAGAAATCCTTCTTGCTACCTCTTGAGCACTGCGTTGGTTTTCCCTTGAAGAGGAAAGGGTGATGCAGCAAAGTAGCGTAAGTATTTCCCTCAGTTTTTGAGAACCAAGGTATCAATCCAGTAGGAGATCGCGCTCAAGTCCCACGCACCTACACAAACAAATAAGAACCTCGCAACCAACGCGATAAAGGGATTGTCAATCCCTTCATGGTCACTTACGAGAGTGAGATATGATAGATATGATAAGATAATATTTTTGGTCTTTTAATGATAAATAGAAAAAAAATATGAAACTAAAATAAATAGCAAAGGAAATAACTAAGTATTGGAAAATTAATATGATGGAAGATAGACCCGGGGGCCATAGGTTTCACTAGTGGCTTCTCTCAAGAGCATAAGTATTACGGTGGGTGAACGAATTACTGTCGAGCAATTGATAGAATTGAGCATAGTTATGAGAATATCTAGGTATGATCATGTATATAGGCATCACGTCTGAGACAAGTAGACCGAAAAGATTCTGCATCAACTACTATTACTCCACACATCGACCGCTATCCACCTGCATCTAGAGTATTAAGTTCAAGAGAACAAGTAATGCTTTAAGTAAGATGACATGATGTAGAGGGATAAACTCATGCAATATGATATAACCCCATCTTTTTATCCTCGATGGCAACAATACAATACGTATCGGTTCCCTTTCTGTCACTGGGATCGAACACCGCAAGATTGAACCCAAAGCTAAGCACTTCTCCCATTGCAAGAAATATCAATCTAGTAGGCCAAACCAAACTGATAATTCGAAGAGACTTGCAAAGATAAACCAATAATACATAAAAGAATTCAGAGGAGAATCATATATTGTTCATAGATAAACTGGATCATAAACCCACAATTCATCGGATCTCGACAAACACACCGCAAAATAAGATTACATCGAATAGATCTCCAAGAAAATCGAGGAGAACTTTGTATTGAGATCTGAAGAGAGAGAAGAAGCCATCTAGCTACTAGCTATGGACTCGTAGGTCTGAAGTAAACTAGTCACACATCACCGTAGAGGCCATGGAGTTGATGTAGAGGTCCTTTGTGATCTATGCCCCCTTCGGTGGAGCTCCGGAAAAGGCCCCGAGATGGGATCTCTCGAGTACAGAAGGTTGCAGCGGTGGAATTAGGTTTTCGTGGTGCCCCTGGATGTTTGGGGGGTACGTGGATATATATATATAGGAGGAAGAAGTATGTCGGTGGAGCAACGGAGGGCCCACAAGGGTGGAGGGCGCGCCTAGGGGGGTAGGCGCGCCCCCCTGCCTCGTGTCTTCCTCCCTTGTTTCTTGACATCCACTCCAAGTCTCCTGGATCACGTTTGTTGAGAAAATCACGTTCCCGAAGGTTTCATTCCGTTTGGACTCCATTTGATATTCCTTTTCTTGGAAACCCTAAAATAGGCAAAAAAACAGCAATTTGGGATGGGCCTCCGATTAGTAGGTTAGCCCCAAAAATGATATAAAAGTGTAGAATAAAGCCCATTAACATCCAAAATAGATAATATAATAGCATGGAGCAATCAAAAATTATAGATACGTTGGAGACGTATCAAGCATCCCCAAGCTTAATTCCTGCTCGTCCTCAAGTAGGTAAATGATAAAAGAAGAATTTTTGATGTGGAATGCTTTCAACATATTTCTCAATGTATTTTTTCTTTATTGTGGCATGAATGTTCAGATCCATAAGATTCAAGATAAAAGTTTAATATTGACATAATAATAATACTTCAAGCATACTAACTAAGCAATCATGTCTTCTCAAAATAACATGACCAAAGAAAGTTATCCCTACAAAATCATATAGTCTGGCTATGCTCTATCTTCACCACACAAAATATTTAAATCATGCACAACCCCGATGACAAGCCAAGCAATTGTTTCATAATTTTGATGTTCTCAAACTTTTTCAATCTTCATGCAATATATGAGCGTGAGCCATGGATATAGCAATATGGTGGAATAGAATGGTGGTTGTGGAGAAGATAAAAAGGGAGAAGATAGTCTCACATCAACTAGGCGTATCAACAGGCTATGGAGATGCCCATTAAGAGATATCAATGTGAGTGAGTAGGGATTGCCATGCAACGAATGCACTAGAGCTATAAGTGTATGAAAGCTCAACAAGAAGAAACTAAGTGGGTGTGCATCCAACTTGCTTGCTCACGAAGACCTAGGGCAGTTTGAGGAGGCCCATCATTGAGAGTGTAGACACCCTCTCAATCCCAATTAAACATCATCATTAAAAAAACCAACAAATTAATTAGAGTAACATGATGAGATTCACATGATAATCCAAGTACTAGATACTCAAGATGTCCATAACCGGGGACACGGCTAACCATGATTAGTTTGTACACTCTGCAGAGGTTTGCGCACTTTTCCCACAAGACTCGATCTCCTCCGTTGGGATTCTCGCACTACATGGTGTTTGAGAAACGGATGACCGAGACATAGTCTTTCAGAAGCGCTAGCACCTTACGATCGGGTAGACCGTTACACCTACTTTCCCCTACATCTGCTAGTCTACCACTATAGGAGTTCGCACAACTTAGTCAACTATGCTAGAGCCCATAGTAGCTTGTGGCTGCACACGGAAGTTTCTAGCATGAATAATCTCATGATCCCTTTGAGCCTGGGTGGCGGTCCAAAAGAAAACAGGCAATCGCTGGAATACCCAGGTGCCTCAATCCACCCAGATGTGTGTTTAAGTTGCCACCTTAAATAAACCATTAATTTAACAAACTCACATCTGTCATGGATTTCACTCATCCAATCCACGTCTACTAGCATAGCATGGCATAATAAGCAAACGTAGAAGTAACTCCCAAAGGTTTGATAATAAAACAGGTGATAGGTACTACCTCATCTACTTCCCAAACCCAGAATTTAATTAGATCCTAATCATGCAATGTGTGAGGATTGATCTAATGCAATAAAAACTGGGTAATAGGAGGTATGATCAAAGTGTTACTTGCCTTGCTGATGATCCGCAAAACCTAGCGATTCGAAGTAGCAAGCAGCGCACTTCGGGTACTCTATCGCAAACAAACAAGCATACAATAAGTACTCAACTAATGCACAGGTAAAACTCAAATAAGAAATCTAACCAGAAAGTTCAACTTAAGAACTCCGGTTGGCAAAAAGAATCAAATCGAACGAAGCAACAAAAGACAAACGGCAAAAGAAACAAGCTTCGTTTACTATTCTGGATCTAGGTCAAATTTTACAGAGGCAAAAACTTGTTTGAATTGGTTAAACGGAAAGAGGGTTTCGAGACGAAACTCCACGCGCTTGAATCGGCTGATTCCGATAAACGAGCGAAAAGTTATACTAGAACGAAAATCGGATCAGAAATCGTGATCAGAGAAATCCCGGATTTAATCCAAGAAAAAGAAATCGATGAACAGATTAACGAACGAACGTTCGTTATCTGGATCTAAACGATGAACGCGTTTGTTAAAACGAACGAATGAGCGAACGCTCGCTAATTAACTAAACCGAGAAAAAAAACCGATCTATCTAAAAAACGAATCTAAAAAAAACCGAAAAAAACCGGTGACAACCAACGGTTTTCTAAAAAACGGCGGGTCGCTCGACCTCGTCGGCGGCGAACTCCAGCGACGGCGGCACAGCGGCGGCAGCAGGCGGCGGTTGCGAGGCGCGGCGGCTAGGGTTTGGGCGGGTGGCGCGGCTTGGGCTGGAGGCGGCGGTTGCAGGGCGCGGCGGCTAGGGTTTGGGCGGGCGGCGCGGCTTGGGCTGGAGGTGGCCAGGGGCGACGCTATATAAAGCCCCGGCCAGGCGGAGTCCTGGCCGGACACGGCCCAAGGTCGGTTCGGATTTTTTTTAAATAATTACGCTCAGAAAAAAACAAAAGGAATATTAATCGGACTCCAAAAATCCCGAAATAAATTTTCCCCGGCTTCTAAAATCAAGCCGCACTGGATGAATATTTATTTGGGGCCTAAATGCAATTTTGAAAAACACACATTTTTCCTAAATTCAAATAAAATAGCAAATAAATCCAAAATAAAATCTTATTTGAATTTTTTATTAAATCCTCAATATTTCTTTATTTTGGGAAAGTTATTTTATTCCCTCTCTCATATTTTGATAATAGAAATAATTGAAGATAAATTAAATAAAATCAAATGATCCTATTTTCAAAATTTGAGAAAGCTCAGATATGAAAATAACGAAATCCCCAACTCTCTCTGAGGGTCCTTGAGTTGCGTATAATTTCTAGGATCAACCAAAATGCAAACAAAATATGATATGCAATGATGATCTATTGTATGACATTCCAAATTGAAAATTTGGAATGTTACAAACCTACCCCCCTTAAGATGAATCTCGCCCTCGAGATTCGGGTTGGCTAGAAAATAGGTGACGGTGGCCCTTCAGCAATTCTTCCTCTCGTTCCCAGGTGGCTTCATCCTCCGTGTGCTGGCTCCACTGAACTTTGCAAAACTTGATAACCTTGCTGCGGGTGACTCGGCTGGCATACTCAAGAATCTTGACTGGTTTCTCCTCATAGGTCAAATCACTGTCCAACTGAATCGCTTCCAGCGGCACTGTGTCTCTCAGTGGTATATCAGCCATCTCTGTGTGGCTCTTCTTCAACTGGGAAACGTGGAACACGTCGTGAACTCCTAACAATCCTTCGGGCAATTCCAACTTGTAGGCTACTTCTCCCATACGCTCCAAAACCTTGTATGGTCCTACAAAACGTGGCGCTAACTTTCCCTTAACTCCAAAGCGCTTAACTCCTCGAAGTGGAGATACTCAAAGATAAACTCGATCTCTGACTTCGTAAACTGTCTCCTTGCGTTTAGAATCTGCGTAGCTCTTCTGCCTGGATTGGGCTACCTTGAGCCTATCGCGAATCAATTTTACTTTCTGTTCAGACTCCTTAATCAGATCCGGTCCAAACAACTGACGGTCTCCAACTTCATCCCACGACAATGGGGTCCCGCACCTCCTTCCGTACAAGGCTTCGAAAGGGGCCATCTTCAAACTGGATTGATAACTGTTGTTATAAGAGAACTCTGTGTATGGTAAATTCTCGTCCCAACTAGATCCATAATCTAGTGCACAAGCTCTTAGCATATCCTCCAAAATCTGATTGACTCTCTCGGTCTGTCCATCTGTCTGCGGATGGAAAGCTGTACTGAACTCTAGCCTGGTACCCAGAGTTTCATGCAACTGATTCCAAAAATTTGAGGTAAACTGGGTTCCTCTATCTGATACAATGATCCTTGGAACTCTGTGTAGACATACGATCCTGGTCAGGTATATCTTTGCCAACTTGGCACCAGTATAGGTAGTCTTCACTGGAATGAAATGAGCTACCTTTGTCAAACGATCGACTACAACCCAAATCGAGTCATAGCCTGAACGTTTTATGGGCAATCCTGTGATAAAATCCATGCCTAACTTATCCCACTTCCATTCGGGTATTGGCAATGGCCGTAGCAATCCTGCTGGCTTCTGATGCTTTGCCTTTAATCTCTGACATACATCACAAACTGCTACATACTCCGCAATATCCTTCTTCATTCCGGTCCACCAGAGAGTATCCTTCAAATCCAAATACATCTTGGTATTTCCTGGGTGAATCAAATATGGTGAATCATGGGCCTCTTGTAGAATCAACTTCCTGATCTCCGAATCATTAGACACATAAACACAGTCTTCAAACCATAAGGTATCGAGCTCATCCTCACGAAATCCTTTAGCTTTTCCTTTGCTCATTTTCTCCTTAATAGAAGCAATCTCCTTGTCATTCTTCTGGGCTTCTCTGATCTTATCCCTCAAGGTAGAATGAATCTCCAATGCTGCTACATAGCCTTTCGGGACTATCTCCAAACATAGCTCACGAAGATTTTCGGCTAACTCCCTTGGTAAATCTCCCGTCATTAGGGTGTTGACATGACTTTTACGGCTCGGCGCATCGGCTACTACGTTAGCCTTTCCGGGGTGATAATGCAATCTCATATCATAATCCTTGATGAGCTCCAACCATCTCCTTTGCCTGAGATTCAACTCCTTCTACGTGAAAATATACTTCAAACTCTTCTGATCTGTGTACACCTCACAATGGTTTCCAATGAGAAAATGTCTCCAAGTCCTCAATGCATGCACTACGGCTGCTAACTCCAAATCATGAGTGGCATAATTTAACTCATGAGGCTTAAGCTGTCGTGAGGCATAGGAAACAACTCTTCCTTCCTGCATAAGCACTGCTCCAAGTCCTCGACGTGAAGCGTCACAATACACCTCATAATCCTTGGTCTGATCTGGCAAAATCAACACTGGTGATGTAACCAAACGTTTCTTCAACTCCTGGAAACTGGCCTCACATTCCTCGGTCCATAGGAACTTGGTATCCTTCTTCAACAACTCCGTCATAGGCTTCGCAACCTTCGAGAAATTTCCAATGAATCTCTGGTAGTATCCTGCAAGTCCAAGAAAACTCCGGATCTCTCCAACGGTTGTTGGCGCTTCCCAATTTGTCACAGTGTCAACCTTGGTGGGATCTACTGCTATACCTTCTCCGGATATAACGTGTCCGAGGAATCCAACTTCCTTCAACCAAAATTCACCTTTGCTAAATTTGGTATATAACCGATGTTCTCTGAGTTTACCAAGTACCAAACGCAAATGCTCCTTATGCTCCTCTTCATTTTTTTTGAGTAAACCAAGATATCATCAATGAACACTACGACAAACTTATCCAAAAACTCCATAAACACTTTGTTCATCATGTTCATAAAATATGCAGGTGCGTTAGTCAGACCAAATGACATAACGGTATACTCGTATAGCCCATACCTGATGGTAAAAGCTGTCTTAGGTATATCCTGTTCTCGAATCTTCAACTGATGGTATCCTGATCGCAGATCGATCTTGGAAAATACCTTAGCTCCTTGCAATCGATCAAACAAATCATTGATCATTGGTAGTGGGTACTTGTTCTTGATGGTTACTTCATTCAATCCTCGATAATCAACAACCATCCTTAACGATCCATCCTTCTTCTCCACTAGAAGTACTGGCGATCCCCAAGGCGAAGAACTTGGGCGAATATATCCTTTATCCAGTAACTCCTTAATCTGCTTTTTAATCTCTTCCAAATCCTTTGCGGGCATCCTATATGGTCTCTTAGATATTGGCCCTGTGCCTGGCAAAAGCTCAATCAAAAACTCAATATCTCTATCCGGTGGCATGCCTAGAAACTCTTCTGGAAATACATCAGGGAAATCCTTCACTACTGGTACTTCCTCCTGCACAACTCCTGTTAACGATTTCACTTGAGTCCTTTTAGGCACATGCCGGGATACATACTTGATCCTTCTCCCTTCTGGGGTGGTAAGCAAAATTGACTTACTGGCGCAATCGATGTTTCCTCCATACATCAACAGCCAATCCATACCCAGAATTACATCCAAACCTTGTGATTCCAAAATGATCAAATCCAGGGAAACACATACCTACCTATACTAAATGGCACTTGAAAACATCCCTTACTAGCCATATACTCCGCTCCTGGTGAGCTTACTAACATAGGTGTTCTAAGAACTTTGGTGGGCAGGTTATACTTATCCACAAATTCCCTTTATATGTATGAATGCGATGCACCAGTATCAAAAAGAATGAGTGCAGTAAATGACTTAACCAAAACTTACCGATTACTGCATCCGGATGCTCTTCAACCTCCTCCACGTTAACGTGGTTCACCTGTCCCCTATTGAAAGGGTTCGGATTCTTCCCAGAGCTTCCATTGCCATTTCCATTCTGGGATTCAGGACATTCATTGGCATAATGGCCGGTCTTCTGGCACTTAAAGCAAGTGACTTGGCTCAGGTCTCTTTTGGCTGGGGTTGATGAGTTGGTACGATTCTGGTCGTTGCTTCCTCCATTCCCATTACCATTTTTGGTGCCATTATGATTGTGTGAGCTACCTCCTCCATGGGTATGTTGAAAATGTCCTCCCGATCTAGGGGTAAAACGTGGCTTCTGCTGAGCACCGGAATTGTACTTTCCTTGTCCATACTTCCTCTTGCGATTCTCAATCTGCTGCTGCTTCACTTCAATCATGAGAGCACGATCTACAAACTCCTGGTAGTTTTTGAAAGTTGCTACCATCAACTGCATGCTCAACTCATCATTTAGTCCTTCCAGAAACTTCTCCTGCTTAGCTGCATCCGTAGCAACGTTATCTGGAGCATAACGTGCTAGCTTTTTAAAGTCCTCCACATACTGGCCAACTGTCCGTCCTCCTTGGCGCAAGTTGTGAAACTCTCGCTTCTTCATGGCCATAGCTCCTGCTGAAACATGGGCAGTACGGAAAGCCTGCTGGAACCGGTCCCATGTGACAGTGTCTATAGGGAAAGTGGTGGTGAAATTCTCCCACCATGATGCTGTGGGTCCTTCAAGCTGATGTGCGGAAAACTTTACCTTTTCCGCATTTGTGCATCCTGCTGTGGTCAACTCCCTTGCTGTCTTGCGGAGCCAATCATCTGCTACTATCAGCTCGGTGCTACTGGAAAACACTGGCGGATTCAGCCTAAGAAAACGGGCTAAGTGATCAACATGTGGTGGTGGTGGTGGTGGTGGGTTGTTGTTGTTCCCCTGATTCTGATTCTGGACTAGCAACTGCATCAATGTGTTCTGCTGCTAGATCAACTGGGTGAGCTCCGGTGGGAAGGATCCGGGGTCACGTCTCGGAGGCATCTGAGGGTTTAGAAAAGATGAGATTTAAGAATAGAGAGGGGTCTAGAGAGAAAACACTACCCATATGCACATGAGGCAAAAGCAAACAATCTACTTCATTCAATCAAACAAGGGCATACAATTGATCTAACTATCGCAAAAGTGCTCGGACTACTATATTTACATGGTGGACTACTACTACTGTTGGGGTGGTCTACTAGAAATATTCTTCGGTTGCAGACTCCATGATATCTGCTCCAGCTTCATCAACATAGTCATCATCCCTATCATCTGGATCCGAGTCGGTGTCGTCGATGATGGTGTAGTGTTCCGGGCGAATCTCCTTGGGTTCTTCGTCTTCTTCTACTGGGGTAGGGCCTCCCATAAATATTCCGATATTCTTGATCAGATCGTCATTCTTCTCCACTAATACTTAGATTTCCTCTTCATAATCTTCACGTGTAGCCTTGAGTTCTTCCTCCAGTTCCTTGACTCTAGTCCTTGCCTTCTTCAGATCTATCATGTCGGTGCACATCTGGTTCTCCTGACGTCGAATGTGCTGGTTTAACTCCTGGATAAAAGCTGCAACTGATCTATCCTTCCTGGTGCTGATCATCTCCCAGTGCTCATCTTGGCACCCACAAATCTGGTAGATAGTATCCTTGAGATCATTGCGGTAAACTTCTCCAATACGTACCATGGCGATGTGAGCTGCCATTCTCTTTCCTAGACTCCAGGTTGGTGCATCAAAGGAAAACTCTATGGGCTCAGTGACTGGCATGAACGTCCTTCCTGGAACTTGAACTTGAATCATCCAGCGCTCTTCTTCAGGTAAAGTGGCGTTGTAAGTCCCGGTGAAGCTTGGTACTCCTATGTTCAGATATCTAGTGACTTCCTTCAAGTGACGTCCAAAGGGTGTATCTTCATCCGGTTGCGTGAACTTGTTCCTTGCATCCGCCATCCTAAAAGAGTAGAAAAGATGAGAAGTCAGAATGAGAAGAGTGGGTAGTGATCTAGGGCTTTAGCTTAGTGGTCGTGTCCTATAGTCAGCGTGTGCTCTGATACCATCTTGTAGTGACCAGACCTCAAACGGTCCAATCTCTGTGCTCCGGTGCATCCCTGGATCAGTAATGCTGACACCACACAATACTTGAAGGATTTATAATAGAGTAGCAATCACACACTTATTACATCGAGTGTCTCAAAAGAGAACTTATTACAATAAATATGGCTTAAGTCCATCTAATAACGATAACAGCGGAAGGCTTGGAAGATAAGTGAGTCCATCAACTCCAACGGCATCACTGAGTATAGAACCATGACCTAAAAGCACCTTACACGTCGTCTGAAAAGTCTGAAACATGAACGTTGCATCCCAAAACGGGTCAGCACATGGAATATGCTGGCAATGTAACACATAGAGAGCAACAATAGAATAAGGCTATACTACATGCATATTTGGCTGGTGGAAAGCTCTATGGTTACAGTTTTGCGTAAAGCCAATTTTTCCCTACTGCAAAGGAATAAATTTTATTTAACTATCATGGTGGTTGTTAAACATTGAGAGTGTAGACACCCTCTCAATCCCAATTAAACATCATCATTAAAAACCCAACAAATTAATTAGAATAACATGATGAGATTCACATGATAATCCAAGTACTAGATACTCAAGATGTCCATAACTGGGGACACGGCTAACCATGATTAGTTTATACACTCTGCTGAGGTTTGCACACTTTTCCCAATAAGACTCGATCTCCTTCGTTGGGATTCTCGCACTACATGGTGTTTGAGAAACGGATGACCGAGACATAGTCTTTCAGAAGTGCTAGAACCTTACGATCGAGTAGACCGTTACACCTACTTTCCCCTACATCTACTAGTCTACCACTGTAAGAGTTCGCATGACTTAGTCAACTATGCTAGAGCCCATAGTAGCTTGTGGCTGCACACGGAAGTTTCTAGCATGAATAATCTCATGATCCCTTTGAGCCTGGGTGGCGGTCCAAAAGAAAACAGGCAATCGCTGGAATACCCAGGTGCCTCAATCCACCCAGATGTGTGTTTAAGTTTCCACCTTAAATAAACCATTAATTTAACATACTCACATCTGTCATGGATTTCACTCACCCAATCCACGTCTACTAGCATAGCATGGCATAATAAGCAAACGTAGAAGTAACTCCCAAAGGTTTGATAATAAAACAGGTGATAGGTACTACCTCATCTACTTCCCAAACCCAGAATTTAATTAGATCCTAATCATGCAATGTGTGAGGATTGATCTAATGCAATAAAAACTGGGCAATAGGAGGTATGATCAAAGTGTTACTTGCCTTACTGATGATCCGCAAAACCTAGCGATCCGAAGTAGCAAGCGGCGCACTTCGGGTACTCTATCGCAAACAAACAAGCATACAATAAGTACTCAATTAATGCACAGGTAAAACTCAAATAAGAAATCTAACCAGAAAGTTCAACTTAACAACTCCGGTTGGCAAAAAGAATCAAATCGAACGAAGCAACGAAAGACAAACGGCAAAAGAAACAAGCTTCGTTTACTATTCTGGATCTAGGTCAAATTTTACAGAGGAAAAAACTTGTTTGAGTTGGTTAAACAGAAAGAGGGTTTCAAGACGAAACTCCACGCGCTTGAATCGCCTGATTCCGATAAACGAGCGAAAACTTATACTAGAACGAAAATCGGATCAGAAATCACGATCAGAAAAATCGCGGATTTAATCCGAGAAAAAGAAAATGACGAACAGATTAACGAATAAACGTTTGTTGTCTGGATCTAAATGATGAACGCGTTTGTTAAAACGAACGAATGAGAGAACGCTCGCTAATTAACTAAACCGAGAAAAAAAGCGATCTATCTAAAAAACGAATCTAAAAAACCGAAAAAACCAACGGTTTTCTAAAAAAACCGGCGGGCGGCTCGACCTCGTCGGCGGCGGCGGCGGCTGCGGGGCGCGGCGGCTAGGGTTTGGGCGGGCGGCGCGGCTTGGGCTGGAGGCGGCCCGGGGCGGCGCTATATAAAGCCCCGGCCAGGCGGAGTCCTGGCCGGACACGGCCCAAGGTCGGTTCGGATTTTTTTAATAATTACGCTCAGAAAAAAAACAAAAGGAATACTAAACGGACTCCAAAAATACCGAAATAAATTTTCCTCGGCTTCTAAAATCAAGCCGCACAGGATGAACATTTATTTGGGGCCTAAATGCAATTTTGAAAAACATGCATTTTCCCTAAATTCAAATAAAATAGCAAATAAATCCAAAATAAAATCTTATTTGATTTTTTATTAATTCCTCAATATTTCTTTATTTTGGGAAAGCCATTTTATTCCCTCTCTCATATTTTGATAATAGAAATAATTGAAGATAAAATAAATAAAATCAAATGATCCTAGTTTCAAAATTTGAGAAAGCTCAAATATGAAAATAATGAAATCCCGAACTCTCTCCGAGGGTCCTTGAGTTGCGTAGAATTTCTAGGATCAACCAAAATGCAAACAAAATCTGATATGCAATGATGATCTATTGTATAACATTCCAAATTGAAAATTCGGGATGTTACAAAGACCTAGGGCATTTTGAGGAGGCCCATCATTGGAATATACAAGCCAAGTTCTATAATGAAAAATTCTCACTAGTATATGAAAGTGATATCATAGGAGACTCTCTATATGAAGATGATGGTGCTACTTTGAAGCACAAGTGTGGCAGAAGGATAGTAGGATTGTCCCTTCTCTCTTTTTCTCTCATTTTTTCTTTGGGCCTTTTTTTGCCTCTATTTTTCGTCCAGAGTCTCATCCCAACTTGTGGGGGAATCATAGTCTCCATCATCCTTTCCTCACTGGGACAATGCTCTAATAATGATGATCATCACACTTTATTTACTTACAACTCAATAATTACAACTCGATACTTAGAACAAGATACGACTCTATGTGAATGCCTCCAGCGGCGTACGGGGATGTGCAATGATGCATGAGTGACATGTATGAAAATTATGAACGGTGGCTTTGCCACAAATACGATGTCAACTACATGATCATGCAAGCAATATGACAATGATGAAGCGTGTCATAATAACGGAATGATGGAAAGTTGCATGGCAATATATCTCGGAATGGCTATGGAAATGCCATAATAGGTAGGTATGGTGGCTGTTTTGAGGAAGGTATATGGTGGGTTTATGGTACCGGTGAAAGTTGCGCGATACTAGAGAGGCTAGCAATGGTGGAAGGGTGAGAGTGCGTATGATCCATGGACTCAACATTAGTCATAAATAACTCACATACTTATTGCAAAAATCTACAAGTTATCAAAGCAAAGTATTACGCGCATGCTCCTAGGGGGATAGATTGGTAGGAAAAGACCATCGCTCGTCCCCGACCGCCACTCATAAGGAAGACAATCAATAAATAAATCATGCTCCGACTTCATCCCACAACGGTTAACCATACGTGCATGCTACAGGAATCACAAACTTTAACACAAGTATTTCTCAAATTCACAACTACTCAATTAGCATGACTGTAATATCACCATCTCCATATCTCAAAACAATTATCAAGTATCAAACTTCTCACAGTATTCAATGCACTTTCATGAAAGTTTTTATTATTTCCATGTTGTTCTGAAGGACTCTCAAAATAATATAAGTGAAGCATGAGAGAACAATAGTTTCTATAAAACATAACCACCACCGTGCTCTAAAAGATATAAGTGAAGCACTAGAGCAAAACTTATATAACTCAAAAGATCTAAGTGAAGCACATAGAGTATTCTAATAAATTCCCAATCATGTGAGTCTCTCTCAAAAGGTGTGTATAGCAAGGATGATTGTGGTAAACTAAAAAGAAAAGACTCAAATCATACAAGACGCTCCAAGCAAAACACATATCATGTGGTGAATAAAAATATAGGTCCAAGTAAAGTTACCGATAGACGAAGATGAAAGAGGGGATGCCTTCCGGGGCATCCCCAAGCTTAGGATTTTTGGTGTCCTTGAGTTTTACCTTGGGGTGCCATGGGCATCCCCAATCTTAGGCTCTTGCCACTCCTTGTTCCATAATCCATCAAATCTTTACCCAAAACTTGAAAACTTCACAACACAAAACTCAAAAATAGAAAATCTCGTGAGCTCCGGTAGCGAAAGAAAACAAAACACCACTTCAAGGTACTGTAATGAACTCATTCTTGATTTATTTTGGTGTTAAACCTACTGTATTCCAACTTGTCTATGGTTTATAAACTCTTTTACTAGCCATAGATTCATCAAAATAAGCAAACAACACACGAAAAACCGAATCTGTCAAAAACAGAACAGTCTGTAGTAATCTGTAGCTAACGCAAGTTCTGGAACCCCAAAAATTATAAAATAAATTGATGGACGTGAGTAATTTATCTATTAATCATCTTAAAAGAGAATTAACTAAATAGCACTCTCCAAATAAAAATGGAAGCAATTCTCGTGAGTGCTAAAGTTTCTGTTTTTTACAGCAAGATCAAGTCTACTTGGCACAAACACTAATTAAACACAAAAAACACAACCAAAACAGAGGCTAGATAAATTATTTATTACTGAACAGGAGCAAAAAGCAAGGAATAAAGATAAAATTGGGTTGCCTCCCAACAAGCGCTATCGTTTAACGCTCCTAGCTAGGCATAAAAGTGAAGATAGATCTAGGTATTGTCATCTTTGGTAGGCAATCCATAAGTGGCTCTCATAATAGATTCATATGGTAATTTAATTTTCTTTCTAGGGAAGTGTTCCATGCCTTTCCTTAATGGAAATTGGAATTTAATATTTCCTTCCTTCATATCAATAATTGCACCAATCATTCTAAGGAAAGGTCTACCAAGAATAATAGGACATGAAGGATTGCAATCTATGTCAAGAACAATGAAATCTATGGGCACATAATTCCTATTTGCAACAATAAGAACATCATTAATTATTCCCATAGGTTTCTTAATAGTGGAATCCGCAAGGAGCGAGTTTAAAGAACAATCATCAAAATCACGGAAACCGAGCAAATCACACAAAGTTTTTGGAATCGTGGAAACACTAGCACCGTAATCACACAAAGCATAACACTCATGATCTTGAATTTTATTTTTAATTGTAGATTCCCACTCATCATAAAGTTTTCTAAGGATAGAAACTTCCAACTCAAGTTTTTCTTCATAAGATTGCATCAAAGCATCAATGATATGTTTAGTAAAAGCTTTATTTTGACTATAAGCATGAGGAGGATTTAGCACGGATTGCAACAAGGAAATACAATATATCAAAGATCAATTATATAATTAAATTCCTTGAAATCCAAAATAGTGGGTTCATTGATAGTTAATGTTTTAATCTCCTTGATCCCACTTTTAAGAATTTTAGCATCAAGATCTGAAGACACCGAAATTTTGGAACGCCTTCTAGGTAAAGGTGGCTCATCTTCAGCCCCATCATTATAAAGATTCATATTGAAAAACAAAGATTTAATAAGGGATACATCAATAACTTTTAGATCTTCTTCTTTATTTTCATGAAAACTAGAAGAACACGCTTTCAGAAAACAATCTTTCTTAGCACGCATCCTAGCGGTTCTTTCTTTGCACTCATCAATGGAAATTCTCATGGCTTTGAGAGACTCATTGATATCATGCTTAGGTGGAATAGATCTACGTTTCAAAGAATCAACATCAAGAGAAATTCTATCAACGTTCCTAGCCAACTCATTAATCTTAAGCAATTTTTGTTCGATCAAAGCATTGAAACTCTTTTGCGAAGTAATAAATTATTTAATATTAAATTCAAAATGAGAGGGCATCTTATTATAATTTCCATAAGAATAGTTATAGGAATTACCATAATTATTAGAGGAATTACTAGGAAACGACCTAGAATTGAAATTGCCTCTATATGCGTTATTACCAAAATTGTTCTACCAACAAAATTCACATCCATAGATTCATTATTATTCTCAATCAAGTTGGACAAAGGCATATAATTAGGATCAGTAGGAGCACTCTTGTTAGCAAACGATTTCATAAGTTCATCCATCTTTCCACTCAAAACATTGATCTCTTCAATTGCATGAACTTTTTTACTAGTAGATCTTTCAGTGTGCCATTGAGAATAATTAACCATAATATTATCTAGGAGATTGGTAACTTCTCCTAAAGTGATTTCCATAAAAGTGCCTCCCGCGGCCGAATCTAAAAGATTTCTAGAAGCAAAATTCAATCCGGCATAATATTTCTGTATAATCATCCAAAGATCCAAACCATGTGTATTGGCAATTACGTATCATTAATTTCATCCTCTCCCAAGATTGTGCAACATGTTCATGATCAAGTTGCTTAAAATTCATAATATCGTTTCTAAGGGAGATGATCTTAGCGGGAGGAAAATACTTAGAGATAAAAGCATCTTTGCACTTATTCCATGAATCAATACTATTTTTAGGCAAAGATGAAAACCAAGCTTTAGCACGATCTCTAAGCACAAATGGAAATAGCTTCAATTTAACAATATCATTATCCATATCTTTGTTCTTTTGCATATCACACAAATCAACAAAGTTGTTTAGATGGGTAGCGGCATCTTCACTAGGAAGGCCAGAAAACGGATCTTTCATGACAATATTCAACAAAGCATCATTAATTTCATAAGATTCAGCATCGATAAGAGGGGCAATTGGAGTGCTAATAAAATCATTATTGTTGGTATTGGTTAAGTCACACAATTTAGTATTGTCTTGAGCCATCGTGACAAGCAAGCAATCCAACACGCAAGCAAACAAGAAACGGGAAAAAGGCAAATAGAAAAAGGGAAGGGGAATGGAGAGAGAGGGAGAGGGAATAAAACGGCAAGGGTGAAGTGGAGGAGAGGAAAACGAGAGGAAAATGGCAAATAATGTAATGCGAGGGATAAGAGTTTGTGATGGGTACTTGGTAATGATGCCAGAAATGACTCGTTGTGGGAGTCAAATCCTGACTTGACTTGGCACAAATCTCCCCGGCAACGGCGCCAGAAATCCTTCTTGCTACCTCTTGAGCACTGCGTTGGTTTTCCCATGAAGAGGAAAGGGTGATGCAGCAAAGTAGCGTAAGTATTTCCCTCAGTTTTTGAGAACCAAGGTATCAATCCAGTAGGAGATCACGCTCAAGTCCCACGCACATACACAAACAAATAAGAACCTCACAACCAACGCGATAAAGGGGTTGTCAATCCCTTCACAGTCACTTACGAGGTTAAGATCTGATAGATATGATAAGATAATATTTTTGGTCTTTTAATGATAAAGAGAAATAAAAGATGCAAGTAAAATAAATAGCAAAGGAAATAACTAATTATTGGAAAATTAATATGATGGAAGATAGACCCGGGGGCCATAGGTTTCACTAGTGGCTTCCCTCAAGAGCATAAGTATTATGGTGGGTGAACGAATTACTGTCGAGCAATTGATAGAATTGAGCATAGTTATGAGAATATCTAGGTATGATCATGTATATAGGCATCACGTCCGAGACAAGTAGACCAAAACGATTCTGCATCTACTACTATTACTCCACACATCGACCGCTATCCAGCTGCATCTAGAGTATTAAGTTCAAGAGAACAGAGTAATGCTTTAAGTAAGATGACATGATGTGGAGGGATAAACTCATGCAATATGATATAAACCCCATCTTTTTATCCTCGATGGCAACAATACAATACGTATCGGTTCCCTTTCTGTCATTGGGATCGAACACCGCAAGATTGAACCCAAAGCTAAGCACTTCTCCCATTGCAAGAAAGATCAATCTAGTAGGCCAAACAAAACTGATAATTCGAAGAGACTTGCAAAGATAAACCAATCATACATAAAATAATTCAGAGGAGAATCAAATATTGTTCATAGATAAACTGGATCATACACCCACAATTCATCGGATCTCGACAAACACACTGCAAAAGAAGATTACATCGAATAGATCTCCAAGAATATCGAGGAGCACTTTGTATTAAGATCCAAAGAGAGAGAAGAAGCCATCTAGCTATTAGCTATGGACCCGTAGGTCTAAAGTAAACTACTCACACATCACCAAAGAGGTCATGGAGTTGATGTAGAGGCCCTCTGTGATCAATGCCCCCTCCGCTGGAGCTCCGGAAAAGGCCCCGAGATGGGATCTCTCGAGTACAGAAGGTTGCGGCGGTGGAATTAGGTTTTCGTGGTGCCCCTGGATGTTTGGGGGGGGGGTACGTGGATATATATAGGAGGAAGATGTAAATTGGTGGAGCAACGGAGGGCCCACGAGGGTGGAGGGCGCGCCCAGGGGGTAGGTGCGCCCCCTGCCTTGTGCCTTCCTCCCTTGTTTCTTGACGGCCACTCCAAGTCTCCTGGATCACGTTTGTTGAGAAAATCACATTCCCGAAGGTTTCATTCCGTTTGGACTCCGTTTGATATTCCTTTTCTTCGAAACCATAAAAGAGGCAAAAAAAACAGCAATTTGGGCTGGGCCTCCGATTAGTAGGTTAGTCCCAAAAATGATATAAAAGTGTAGAATAAAGCCCATTAACATCCAAAATAGATAACATAATAGCATGGAGCAGTCAAAAATTATAGATACGTTGGAGACGTATCAATCGATGTAAAAATCTTGCATCGACGTAACTCTTTACGATGAACTCTTTTATCACCTCCATAACCGAGAAATATTTCCTTAGTCCTCTAAGGATAATTTTGACCGCTGTCCAGTGATCTACTCCTAGATCACTATTGTACTCCCTTGCCATAATTATGCTAAGGTATACAATAGGACTGGTAAACAGCATAGCATACTTTATAGAACCTATGACTGAGGCATAGGGAATGACTTTTCATTCTCTTTCTATTTTCTGTCGTGGTTGGGTTTTGAGTCTTTACTCAACTTCACACCTTGCAACATAGGCAAGAACTCCTTCTTTGACTGTTCCATTTTGAACTACTTCAAAATCTTGTCAAGGTATGTACTCATTGAAAAAAACTTATCAAGCGTCTTGATCTATCTCTATAGATCTTGATGCTCAATGTGTAAGTAGCTTCATCGAGGTCTTTCTTTGAAAAAATCTTTTCAAACACTCCTTTATGCTTTCCAGAATATTCTACATTATTTCCTATCAATAATATGTCATTCACATATACTTATCAGAAATGTTGTAATGCTCCCATTCACTTTCTTGTAAATACAGGCTTCACCGCAAGTTTGTATAAAACCATATTCTTCGATCACTTTATCAAAGCATATATTCCAACTCCGAGATGCTTGCACCAGTCCATAGATGGATAACTGGAGCTTGCTCACTTTGTTAGCACCTTTAGTATCGACAAAACCTTCTGGTTACATCATATACAACTCTTCTTTAAGAAATCCATTAAGGAATGCAATTTTGACATCCATTTGCCAGACTTCATAAAATGCGGCAACTGCTAACATGATTCGGACAGACTTTTAAGCATCGATACGAGTGAGAAAATCTTATCGTAGTCAACACCTTGAACTTGTTGAAAACATTTTGCGACAATTCGAGCTTTGTAGATAGTAACACTACTATCAGTGTTTGTCTTCCTCTTGTAGATCCATTTATTCTTAATGACTCACCGATCATTGGACAAGTCAATTAAATTCCATACTTTGTTCCCATACATGGATCCCATCTCAGATTTCATGGCCTCAAGCCATTTCGCGGAATCTGGGCTCATCATTGCTTCCTCATAGTTCAGAGGTTCGTCATGGTCAAGTAACATGACCTCCAAAACGGGATTACCATACCACTCTGGTGCGGATCTCACTCTAGTTAACCTTGAGGTTTAGTAGTAACTTGATATGAAGTTACATGATCATCATCAATAGCTTCCTCACTAATTGGTGTAGGAGTCACAGGAATAGATTTCTGTGATGAACTACTTTCCAATAAGGGAGCATGTATAGTTACCTCATCAAGTTCTACTTTCCTACCACTCACTTCTTTTGAGAGAAACTCCTTCTCTAGAAAGGATCCATTCTTAGCAATGAATGTCTTGCCTTCGGATCTGTGATAGAAGGTGTACCCAACAGTCTCCTTTGGGTATCCTATGAAGACACATTTCTCCGATTTGGGTTTGAGCTTATCAGGATGAAACTTTTTCACATAAGCATTGCAACCCAAAACTTTAAGAAACGACAACTTTGGTTTCTTGCCAAACCACATTTCATATGGTGTTGTCTCAATGGATTTAGATGGTGCCCTATTTAACGTGAATGCAGCTGTCTCTAATGCATAACCCCAAAACAATAGTGGTAAATCGGTAAGAGACATCATAGATTGCACCATATCTAATAAAGTACGGTTACTATGTTCGGACACACCATTACGCTGTGGTGTTCTAGGTGGCATGAGTTGCAAAACTATTCCGCATTGTTTCAAATGAAGACCAAACTCGTAACTCAAATATTCTCCTCTATGATCAGATCGTAGAAACTTTATTTTCTTGTTATGATGATTTTCCACTTCACTCTGAAATTACTTGAACTTTTCAAATGTTTCAGATTTATGTTTCATCAAGAAGATATACCCATATCTTACTCAAATCATCTGTGAAGGTCAGAAAATAACGATACCTTCTGCGAGCCTCAACACTCATCGGACTGCATACATCAGTATGTATTATTTCCAATAAGTCTGTTGCTCGCTCCATTGTTCTGAAGAACGGAGTCTTAGTCATCTTGCCCATGAGGCATGGTTCGCAAGCATCAACTGATTCATAATCAAGTGATTCCAAAAGCCCGTCAGCATGGATTTTCTTCATGCGCTTTACACCAATATGACCTAAACGGCAGTGCCACAAATAAGTTGCACTATCATTATTAACTTTGCATCTTTTGGCTTCAATATTATGAATATGTGTATCACTATAATCGAGATTCAATAAACCATTCAGCTTGGGTGTATGACCATTGAAGGTTTTATTCATGTAAATAGAACAATAATTATTCTCTGACTTTAAATGAATAACTGTATTGCAATAAACATGATCAAATCATATTCATGCTTAACGCAAACACCAAATAACATTTATTTAGGTTCAACACTAATCCATAAAGTATAGGGAGTGTGCATTAATCATATCAACACTAATCATATCAATCTTAGAACCACTTCCAACACACATTGTCACTTCACCCTTAACTAGTCTCTGTTCATTCTGCAACTCCCGTTTCGAGTTACTAATCTTAGCAACTGAACTAGTCTCAAATACTGAGGGGTTTCTATAAACACTAGTAAAGTACACATCAATAACATGTATATCAAATATACTTTGTTCACTTTGCCATCCTTCTTATCCGCCAAATACTTGGGGCAGTTCTGCTTCCAGTGACCAGTCCCTTTGCAGTAGAAGCACTTAGTCTCAGGCTTAGGTCTAGACTTGGGCTTCTTCACTTGAGCAGAAACTTGCTCGCCGTTCTTCCTGAAGTTCGCCTTCTTCCCTTTGCCCTTTTATTGAAACTAGTGGTCTTGTCAACCATCAACACTTGATGCTTTTCTTGATTTCTACCTTCGTCGATTTCAGCATCACGAAGAGCTTGGAAATCGTTTCCGTTATCCCTTGCATATTATAGTTCATCACGAAGTTCTAGTAACTTGGTGATAGTGACTAGACAACTCTGTCAATCACTATCTTATCTGGAAGATTAACTCCCACTTGATTCAAGTGATTGTAGTACTCAGACATTCTGAGCACATTCTCACTAGCTGAGCTATTCTCCTCCATCTTGTAGGCAATGTGCTTGTCAAAGGTCTCATACCTTTTGACATGGGCATGAGTCTGAAATAGCAATTTCAACTCTTGGAACATCTTATATGCTCCGTGGCGTTCAAAACGTCTTTGAAGCCCTTATTCAAGCCGTAAAGCATGGTGCACTAAACTATCAAGTAGTCATCATACCGAGCTCGCCAAACATTCATAACGTCTGCATCTGCCCCTGCAATAGGTCTGTCACCTAGCGGTGCATCAAGGACATAATTCTTCTGTGCAGCAATGAGGATAATCCTCAAATCATGGAGCTAGTCTGCATCATTGCTACTAACATTTTTCAACTTATTTTATCTCTAGGAACATATCAAAAATAAACGGGGAGCTACATAACGAGCTATTGATCTACAAGATAGTTATGCAAATACTATCACGACTAAGTTCATGATAAATTAAAGTTCAACTAATCATATTACTTAAGAACTCCCACTTAGATAGACATCCCTCTAGTCATCTAAATGATCACGTGATCCAGATCAACTAAACCATGTTCGATCATCACGTGAGATGGAGTAGTTTTCAATGGTGAACATCACTATGTTGATCATATCTACTATATGATTCACGCTCGACCTTCCAGTCTCCAGCGTTCCGAGGCCATATCTGCATATGCTAGGCTCGTCAAGTTTAACCGGAGTATTCCGTGTGTGCAAAACCGTCTTGCACCCGTTGTATGTGAAGGTAGAGCTTATCCCACCCGATCATCACGTGGTGTCTCGGCATGACGAACTATCGCAACAGTGCATACTCAGGGAGAACACTTATACCTTGAAATTTAGTGAGAGATCATCTTATAATGCTACCGCCGAACTAAGCAAAATAAGATGCATAAAGGATAAACATCACATGCAATCAAAATATGTGACATGATATGGCCATGGTCATCTTGCGCCTTTGATCTTCATGTCCAAAGTACCGTCATGATCTCTATCGCCACCGGCATGACACCATGATCTCCATCATCTTGATCTCTATCAACGTGTCATCACATGGTCGTCTCGCCAACTATTGCTCTTGCAACTATTGCTATCGCATAGCGATAAAGTAAAGCAATTATTTGGCGCTTGCATCTTATGCAATAAAGAGACAACCACAAGGCTTCTGCCAGTTGCCGCTAACTTCAACAAAACATGATAATCTCATACAACAATTTATATATCATCATGTCTTGACCATATCACATCACAACATGCCCTGCAAAAACAAGTTAGACATCCTCTACTTTATTGTTGCAAGTTTTACGTGGCTGCTATGGGCTGAGCAAGAACCGCTCTTACCTACGCATCAAAAACCACAACACGGTATAGTGATTGCTTTTTGATCTTCAGAAAGAACCCTGTTCATTGAATCCGATTCAACTAAAGCTGGAGAAACAGACACCCACTAGCCACCTGTGTGCGAAGCACATCGGTAGAACGAGTCCTGCATAAGCGTACGCGTAATGTCGGTCTAGGGCGCTTCATCCAACAATGTCGTTGAATCAAGAATCAACTAGTGACGGCAAGCAATATGTATGTACCCATGCCCACAACTCCTTTGTGTTCTACTCGTGCATATAACATCTACACATAAACCTGGTTTAGATGCCACTGTTGGGAACACAGTAATTTCAAAAAAAAAATCCTACACACACGCAAGATCATGGTGATGCATAGCAACGAGAGGTGAGAGTATCGTCTATGTACCCTCGTAGACCGTAAGAGGAAGCGTTATGACAACGCGGTTGATGTAGTCGTACGTCTTCACGACTGACCGATCTAGCACCGAAGGTACGGCACCTCCGTGATATGCACACGTTCAGCTCGGTGACGTCCCGCGAATTCACGATCCAGTAGAGCTTCGAGGGAGAGTTTCGTCAGCACGACGGTGATGATGATGCTACCGGAACAGGGCTTCGCCTAAGCACCACTACGATATAGCTGAGGTGGATTATGGTGGAGGGGGGCACCGCAAACGGCTAAAAGATCAATGATCAACTTGTGTGTCCATGGGGTGCCCCCCTCCCCCGTATATAAAGGAGTGGAGGAGGGGGAGGGCTGGCCCTCTACTATGGCGCGCCCTGGGGAGTCCTACTCCCACCGGGAGTAGGATTCCCCCTTCCATGTAGTAGGAGTAGGAGAGAGGGAAGGGGAAGAAAGAAGAGAGGGAAGGAGGGGGCGCCGCCCCTCCCCCTAGTCCAATTCGGACTAGGCCTTGGGGGGGCACCCGGCCTGCCCTAGGCAGCCCCTCTCTCTCCCCTAAAGCCCAATAAGGCCCATATACTCCCCGGCGAATTCCTGTAACTCTCCCGTACTCCGATAAATACCCGAACCACTCAGAACCTTTCTGATGTCCGAATATAGCCTTCCAATATATCGATATTTACGTCTCAAACATTTCGAGACTCCTCGTCATGTCCCTGATCTCATCCGGGACTCCGAACAACCTTCGGTACATCAAAAACGCATAAACTCATAATATCGATCGTCACCGAACGTTAAGCGTGCGGACCCTACGGGTTCGAGAACTATGTAGACATGACCGAGACTCATCGGCGGTCAATAACCAATAGCGGAACCTAGATGCTCATATTGGCTCCCACATATTCTACGAAGATCTTTATCGGTCAAACCGCATAACAACATATGTTGTTCCCTTTGTCATTGGTATGTTACTTGCCCGAGATTGATCGTCGGTATCTCAATACCTAGTTTAATATCGTTGCCGGCAAGTCTCTTTACTCGTTCTGTAATGCATCATCCCACAACTAACTCATTTGTCAGATTGCTTGCAGGGCTTATAGTGATGTGCATTGCCGAGAGGGCCCAGAGATACCTCTCCAACAATCGGAGTGACAAATCCTAATCTCGATCTATGCCAACTCAACAAGTACCATCGGAGACACCTGTAGAGCACCTTTATAATCACCCAGTTACGTTGTGACGTTTGGTAGCACACAAAGTGTTCCTCCGGTATTCGTGAGTTGCATAATCTCATGGTTAGAGGAACATGTATAAGTCATGAATAAAGCAGTAGCAACAAACTAAACGATCGTCGTGCTAAGCTAACAGAATGGGTCAAGTCAATCACATCATTCTCTAATGATGTGATCCCATTAATCAAATGACAACTCATGTCTATGGCTAGGAAACTTAACTATCTTTGATTCAATGAGCTAGTCAAGTAGAGGCATACTAGTGACACTCTGTTTGTTTATGTATTCACACATGTACTAACTTTCCGGTTAATATAATTCTAGCATGAATAATAAACATTTATCATGAAATAAGGAAATAAATAATAACTTAATTATTGCCTCTAGGGCATATTTCCTTCGGTCCCCTTCAGTGTACTGAGGAGGATCCTCGGGGTGCCATTGGTTGGCGATCTCCTCCGGATCCCACTGATAAACAGACTGCCGATAAGGGTCAGGAGATGGCTTAGGCTCTGGCTTTGGGGATCGTGTTCGCTCCCAATATGCATAAATGTCATCGGGCAGGATGATGTATGTGCCTGAATAAATGTTAAACAAAGAAGGTGCAGGTAGGGTAATAATCTGGCAAGTCTTTTCACTGAATACCAGGTTATAAATAAGTCTCTTCTCCTTATCATGGCAGATAAAATCATGTGCTACCATACTTTTATAGTCTAAGAAAATAGGGGGCAGCACCTTTTCTTTCTTCTCATAGTGTCTAATAGGTATCTCAAAATATTTAGCAAGACGCGAAGCAAAGGTACCTCCAAAAATGGGGCCCTTTGTACTGTTTAGACTCAACCGTTTAGCAACCATAGTAGCTAAATTGAAAGTTCTGTCATGGAGTAAAGCATGGCGCAAAATGGCGAGGTCAGGAGCACTAAGGCCCCCACTGTTCCCGCGGCCAATTAAACATCTACTAGCAAATATTACATAGTAACATAGAACAGGAAAATGTGTGCTAGTAGTTCTTGCATCTGACACTTTTCTCGTTTCCCCTACAACAATCATATCAATAAATCCTGCAACATCCCTAGGATGTGGTTCCTCGACGCTGCCCTCAAAAGGCAACTTGCGAACCGCACAAAAATCATAAAGTGACATCTCCTTAAACTCATCATATAAATAAAAGTCCACCGAAGGTGGCGATCTCCTAGCATGGAATGAAAATTTTGCACAAAAATATTAGTAAGTAGGAGATACTGTTAGAGCTGGTCGTGGAGGAAGTCGGTGAGGCCTACATTCTCAGCTAAATAATAAAAGTCTTCATAAATCCCGGCTGCTCCAAAGAACTCATCACAAGGCCATTTGCACGGCCGAACCTCCGCAGTGCAAGGGAGATTATATTTGGGCTTCTTATTCTCTTCACTTTGCTTATCCTTCGAACTTCGGCTCGAAGAGCGCCTCAACAATCTCTTCATCATTTCCTCTGAAAAATTTCTGAAATTTTTAGTAACACAAAATAAAACTGAACCAAACTCAACAAGGTTGATAGCAACTACTCCCACAAGTGCTTAGAGGCCATATCATGCAATAAAACTACTTTTAACCACATAAATTTGACATGCAAGCTCAAGAACAGGGTCACCTAAGCAGCAAAATTTTGCAATAAATAAAGCACTAGAACAAAAACTAATTGGATCATTGGAGGAGTCACATACCAAAGAACAATCCCCCAAAGTAGTTTTGTGAATGGAACTGTGAGCAAGGAGATCGAAAATGGCAGCAAGATGAGCTAGAACTCAAGTTTGAGCTGGTGGATGATTTTTCCTTGGAGGAAGACGATGTGTGTGGGTGCAATAATAAGTGGAGGGGGCCCATGAGGAAGGGGGCGCGGCCCGGGGGGTGGGCGCACCCTCCACCCTCGTGAGCATATGGTGGGTCCCCCTGGTGTGTTCTCAGTGCCAAATATTCTAAAATATTCTAGAAACAATCATATTAAATTTTCAAGACATTTGGAGAACTTTTATTTTCGCGGTATTTTTTTATTGCAAGGATAATTCAGGAAACAGACAGAAAATACATTTTTTGCTTTATTTAATCTAAATAACAGAAAGTAGAAAGAGGGTACAAAGAGTTGTGCTTTCTAACTTCATCCATCTCATGCTCATCAAAAGGAATCCACTAACAAGGTTGATCAAGTCTTGTTAACAAACTCTTTCCGAATTGCATGAAACCAGAGAATTTTCGAAAAACACTAGGTTACCTCAATGGGGATATGCACATCCCCAACAATAAGATCATATTTCTTCTTGACAGTAGGAAGAGGGAATTCAAAACCTACAATAGTAATCGTTGGGATTTTTCCAATAGAATTGATACTATGGACTTGAGGTTGTTTCCTCGGAAAGTGTACCGTATGCTGATTACCATTAACATGAAAAGTGACATTGCCTTTGTTGAAATCAATAACAGCCCCTGCAGTATTCAAAAAGGGTCTACCAAGAATAATAGACATACTATCGTCCTCGGGAATATCAAGAATAACAAAGTCCGTTAAAATTGTAATGTTTGCAACCACAACAAGCACATCCTCACAAATACCGACAGGTATAGCAGTTGATTTATCAGCCATTTGCAAAGATATTTCAGTAGCTGTCAACTTATTCAAAACAAGTCTACGATATAAAGAGAGAGGCATAATACTAACACTTGCTCCAAGATCACATAAAGCAGTTTTAACATAGTTTCTTTTAATGGAGCATGGTATAGTCGGTACTCCTGGATCTCCTAGTTTCTTTGGTCTTCCGCCTTTAAAAGTATAATTAGCAAGCATGGTGGAAATTTCAGCTTCCGGTATCTTTCTTTTATTTGTAACAATATCTTTCATATACTTAGCATAAGGATTCATTTTAAGCATATCAGTCAAACGCATACGCAAAAAGATAGGTCTAATCATTTCAGCAAAGCGCTCAAAACCCTCATCAACCTTTTTATTGGATGGTTTAGGAGGAAAAGGCATGGGTTTCTGAACCCATGGTTCTCTTTCTTTAACGTGCTTCCTAGCAACAAAGTCTTTCTTATCAAGATCAACAATTTCTACATCATTTTCATTGCTAGGTTGAGCATCAACATGAACATCATCATTAATATTATCACTAGGTTCATGTTCATTACCAGATTGGGTTTTAGCATCAGAAATAGAAATATCATTGGGATTCTCAGGTGTGTCAACAACAGGTTAACTAGAAGCATGCAAGTCCTATCATTTTCTTTTTCTTCTTCTTAGAAGAACTAGGTGCATCAACATTAGTTCTCTGAGAATCTTGCTCAATTCTCTTAGGGTGGCCCTTAGGATACAAAGGTTCCTGAGTCATTTTACCCCCTCTAGTCACAACTCTAACAACATTATCATTTTTCTTATTATCTAATTCATTGAGCAAATCATTCTAAGCTTTAAGTACTTGTTCTACTTGAGTGGTAACCATAGAAGCATGTTTACTAATAAGTTTAAGCTTACCTTTAACTCTAGACATATAATCACTCAAGTGTTCAATCATATAAGCATTGTGTTTCAATTGTCTACCAACATAAGCATTGAAGTTTTCTTGCTTAACAACAAAATTATCAAACTCATCCAAGCATTGGCTGGCAGACTTATTACGAGGAATATCACCTTCGTCAAATCTATATAGAGAATTTACCTTTACTACCCGTGTCGGGTTATCAAGACCATGCATTTCTTCAATAGATGGTAAATTCTTAACATCTTCAGCTTTAATACCATTTTCTTTCATAGATTTCTTTGCCTCTTGCATATCTTCGGGACTAAGAAATAGAATACCCCTTTTCTTTGGAGTTGGCTTAGGAGTTGGTTCAGGAAGTGTCCAATCATTTTCATTACTCACCATATTGTTCCATAGCAATTCAGCTTGTTCAATAGTTGTTTCCCTAAAAACACAACCAACACAACTATCCAGGTGGTCTCTGGAAGCATCGGTTAGTCCATTATAAAAGATATCAAGTATTTCATTTTTCTTGAGAGGATGATCAGGCAAAGCATTAAGTAATCAGAGAAGCCTCGCCCAAGCTTGTGGGAGACTCTCTTCTTCAATTTGCATAAAATTATATATTTCCCTTAAGGAAGCTTGTTTCTTATGAGCGGGGAAATATTTAGCAGTGAAGTAATACATCATATCCTCGGGACTACGCACACAAACATGATTAAGAGAATTAAACCATGTTTTAGCATCACCCTTTAATGAGAACGGAAATAACTTAAGGATAAAGTAATAGCGAGTTTTCTCATCATTAGTGAACATGGTAGCTATATCATTTAATTTGGTAAGATGTGCCACAATAGTTTCAGGTTCATAGCCATAAAAATGATCAGATTCAACCAAAGTAATTAACTCAGGATCGACAGAGAAATCATAATCCTTATCAAAGATACAGAAAGATGAAGTAGCAAAAGCAGGGTCATGTTTCATTCTAGCATTCAAAGGATTTTTCTTTCAGCTTAGCTAATAGTTTCTTAAGATCATATCTATCATTGCAAGCTAAAAAATCTCTAGCGGTTTCTTCATCCATAACATAACCCTCAGGCACAACAGGCAATTCATATCTAGGGGGAGAATCTTCATCATCACTTTCATCAATATTATCAGTTTCAATAATTTCATTCTCTCTAACCCTGGCAAGTTTTTCATCAAGAAATTCACCTAGTGGCACAGTATTATCAAGCATAGAAGTAGTTTCATCATAAGCATCATGCAAAGCAGAAGTGGTATCATCAATAACATGTGACATATCAGAATAAATACCAGGAGTAGGTGTCACAAGTTTACTCAAAACAGAAGGTGAATCAAGTGCAGAGCTAGATGGCAGTTCCTTACCTCCCCTCGTAGTTGAGGGATAAATCTTGGTTCTTTCATCTTTCAAGTTCTTCATAGTGATCAATAGATATAAATCCCAAGTGCCTCAAATAATAGAGCTATGCTCCCTGACAACGGCGCCAGAAAATAGTCTTGATAACCCACAATATAGGGGATCGCAACAGTTTTCGAGGGTAGAGTATTCAACCGAAATTTATTGATTCGACACCAGGTGAGCCAAAGAATATTCTCAAGTATTAACAGTTGAGTTGTCAATTCAACCGCACCTGAAAGACTTAATATCTGCAGCAAAGTTTTTAGTAGCAAAGTAATTTGGAAGTAACGGTAACGTTGGCAAAAGTAACAGTAGCAGTTTTGTAGTAATTGTAACAGTGGCAACGGTAAAGTAACTAAGAAGAGATCAATATGTGAAAAGCTCGTAGGCAATGGATCAGTGATGGATAATTATGTCGGATGCGATTCCTCATGCAACAGTTATAACATAGGGTGAGACAGAACTAGCTCAAGTTCATCAATGTAATGTAAGCATGTATTGCGAATATAGTCATACATGCTTATGGAAAAGAACTTGCATGGCATCTGTTGTCCTACCCTCCCATGGCAGCGGGGTCCTATCAGAAACTAAGGGATATTAAGGCCTCCTTTTAATAGAGTACCGGAACAAAGCATTAACACTTAGTGAATACATTAACTCCTCAAACTATAGTCATCACCGGAAGTGGTCTCGATTATTGTCACTTCGGGGTTACCGGATCATAACACATAGTAGGCGACTATTGACTTGCAAAATAGGATCAAGAACTCACATATATTCATGAAAACATAATAGGTTCAGATTCTGAAATCATGGCACTCGGGCCCTAGTGACAAGCATTAAGCATAGCAAAGTCATAGCAACATCAATCTCAGAACATAATGGATACTAGGGATCAAAGCCTAACAAAACTAACTCGATTACATGATAAATCTCATCCAACCCATCACCGTCCAGCAAGCCTATGATGGAATTACTCACGCACGGCGGTGAGCATCGTGAAATTGGTGATGGAGGAAGGTTGATGATGACGATGGCGACGGATTCCCCTCTCCGGAGCCCCGAACGGACTCTAGATCAGCCCTCCCGAGAGAGATTAGGGCTTGGCGGCGGCTCCGTGTTGTAAAACACGATGAATCCTTCTCCCAAATTTTTTTCTCCCCGAACGTGAATATAGAGAGTCGGAGTTGAGGTCGGTGAAGCATCAGGGGGCCTATGAGGCAGGGGGCGCCCCCCCCACCCTTGTGGACAGGGTGTGGGCCCCCTGACGTTGATTCTTTCGCCAGTATTTTTTATATATTCCAAAATATCTTCGTGAAGTTTCAGGTCATTCTGAGAACTTTTATTTCTGCACAAAAATAACACCATGGCAATTCTGCTGAAAACAGCGCCGGTCCGGGTTAGTTCCATTCAAATCATGCAGGTTAGAGTCCAAAACAAGGTCAAAAGTGTTTGGAAAAGTAGATACGATGGAAACGTATCAGCACCCGGGCGGCGCCCCAAGTAGGATATGAATCCTACCTCGGGTTTCCCCAAGTGGCGCCCCCTTTCCTTCTTCCATCGAAAAACAAATGAAGGGGGAAGGAGAGAAGGAAGGGGGGCTGAGCCCCCTCTTCTCCTTCTCCTATTCGGCCACCTGCCATAGGGGGGTGCGCCACTCCTTGTGGGCTGGTGTGCTCCCCTCTCATGGCCCATATGGTCCATATATTCCTCCCAGGGGTTCCGGTAACCCCCCGGTACTCCTATAAATACCCAATACATTCCGTAACACTTCTGGTGTCCGAATACTATCGTCCTATATATCAATCTTTACCTCTTGACCATGTTGAGACTCCTCATCATGTCCGTGATCTTATCCGGGACTCAAACAACATTCCATCACTAAATCACATAACTCATATAATACAATATCGCCATAGAACGTTAAGCATGCGGACCCTACGGGTTCGAGAACTATGTAGACATGACCGAGACACCTCTCCGATCAATAACCAATAGCGGAACCTGGGTGCTCATATTGGCTCCTACATATTCCATGAAGGTCTTTATCGGTTGAACCGTTAGGACAACATACGTTATTCCCTTTGTCTATCGGTATGTTACTTGCCCGAGATTCGGCCGTCGGTATCTTCATACCTAGTTTAATCTCATTACCGGCACGTCTCTTTACTCATTCTATAATACATAACCTCGTGACCAACTCCTTAGTTGTTTGCTTGCAAGCTTATGATGTGTATTACTGAGAGGGCCCAGAGATACCTCTCCGAAACTTAGAGTGACAAATCCTAATCTCGATCTATGCCAACTCAACAAACACCTCCGGAGATACCTGCACAGCATCTTTATAATCACCCAGTTACATTGTGACATTTGATAGCACACAAGGTATTCCTCCAGTAGGCTGGAGTTGCATAATCTCATAGTCGAAGGAATATGTATTTGACATGAAGAAAGTAATAACAATGAACTAAACGATCATTATGCTAAGCTAACGGATGGGTCTTGTCCATCACATCATTCTCCTAATGATATGATCCCGTTATCAAATGACAACACAGGTCCATGGTTAGGAAACCTTAACCATCTTTGATCAATGGGCTAGTCTAGTAGAGGCTTACTAGGGACACCGTATTTGTTTATGTATCCACACATGTATTTAGGTTTCTGATCAATACAATTCTAGCATGAATAATAAACCTTTATCATGAATAAGGAAAAATAAAATAATAACTTTATTATTGCCTCTAGGGCATATTTCCTTCATATGTGGGAACCAATATGGGCATCTAGGTCCCGCTATTGGTTATTGACCGTAGAGGTCTCTCAGCCATGTCTGCATAGTTCTCGAACCCGCAGGGTCTACACACTTAACGTTTGGTGACGATATAAGTATAGTTGAGTCATTATGGTGGTTATCGGAGGTTGTTTGGAGTCCTGGATGAGATGCTGTATGTGACGAGTAACTCCAGAATGGTCCGGAGGTGAAGATTCATATATTGGACGAAGGGTATTGGAGTCCGACAGTGTTCCGGGGGTACCGGGTGATGGCCAGCATGACTGAAATGGGTTTCGGAGGCCCCGACAAGCGTTGGGGGGCCTCATTGGCCAAGGGGAGGGGGAAACCAGCCCACTAAGGGGCTGTGCACCCCCCCTCACCCCATCTCACATAACCAGGAGAGGTGGGGCGCCCCCTCCAGGGTTCCCTCCACCTAGCTTGGGGGGCAAGCCACCCTAGGATTTCCCTTGGGGGTGCCCCAATCTGCCTTGTGGCCGCTGAGGGAGTCCTGGACTAAGGGGTCGTCGGGCGTCCGGCATATTGGACATGGGCCCGACTGATGGGCTAAGAAGATACAAGACCGAAGACTCTCACCTGTGTTCGGATGGGACTGTCCTTTGTGTGGATGGCAAGCTAGGCGTCCGGGTGTACTATTTCCTTTCTATGTAACCGATTTTGTACAGCCCTAGTTCCCTCCGGTGTCTATATAAAACGGAGGGTTTAGTCCATAGTGACAATCATAATCACATAGGCTAGACTTCTAGGGTTTTAGCCTTTACGATCTCGTGGTAGATCAACTCTTGTAATACTCGTATTCATCAAGATCAATCAAGAAGGAAGTAGGGTATTACCTCCATAGAGAGGGCCCGAATCTGGGTAAACATTGTATCCCCTATCTCCTGTTAGCATCAACCTTCGACACACAGTTCAGGACCCCCTACCCGAGATCCGCCGGTTTTGACACCGACATTGGTGCTTTCATTGAGAGTTCCGCTATGCCATCATCAGAAGGTTCGATGTCTCCATCCATCATCTACAACAACACTGCCCGGGGGTGCCTTTCTCCCTGGCCAGATCTTTGTATTCGGCGGCTTCGCACTGCGGGCCAACACGCTTGGCCATCTAGAGCAGATCGACAACTACGCCACTGGCCGTCAGGTCAGGTTCGGAAGCTTGAACTACGTCGTTGATATCCGCGGAGACTTGATCTTCGACGGGTTTGAGCCCATGGAAGCCGCTCCCTGCCATCGCGATGAACATGACCTAGATATGTCATCGAACTATACCCAGGAGATTGCACATGTAAGCGCTCTGGCCCTAGATCCGGAGTAGCTTGCACCATATTAAGACGGGAGGCTTGACCCCGCCATGAAAGCCGCAGACTCGGCAGCGTCGGAGCCGCGCACAGACCCCACGTCGAGCGGGATCTGCGTCACCGGACCCCCGGATTCATCTGCGGTCACTGGCTCCGAACTGCGCGCATCCGCATCTGCCAAGCCTTACCCAATGCCGATCATCGAATTCAGTTCCGCGGACATCTTCCAGCACTCACATCTAGGCGATGTGCTAAACTCACTAAAAACCCTCTCTTTAGCAGGCGACTCACAACCGAAATATATCCGATTTGAACCGGGGGCTGATGACGGGGAATTTCGCTTCCTACCCACCCCCACTTAATAGCCACTATCGAAGATCTAACCGACATGCTCGACTATGACTCTGGAGACATCGACGGTATGGACGACGATGCCGAAGAGGAGAACGCCCCAAACCAGCCATTTACCGGGTGCTGGGTGACCACTTCCTCTTATGATGTGTACATGTTGGATACACCCAAAGAAGTTAACGGCAATGACAAAGAAGACCCAATGGTAGATAAAACCCCTGCGATACAGCCAAAGCACCGACAATAGCGGTGCCGCTCTAAGTCACACCGTGAAAAAGACAGCAATACCGGCACAGGAGAACACAATACTCTAGACGATGCCGGAGACAATGAAGACCCCGTTGAGCCAGCTTCCGAACAGGCCGAACGGGAAGATGGGTGAGTTAGCCCTGATGAACAGGTCGTGCACGAAGACTCGGAGGACAGTTTTCAGTGTCAAAACCGGCGGATCTCGGGTAGTGGGTCCCGAACTGTGCGTCTAGGCCGGATGGTAACAGGAGGCAGGGGAAACGATGTTTTACCCAGGTTCGGGCCCCCTTGATGGAGGTAAAACCCTACGTCCTGCTTGATTAATATTGATGATATGGGAAGTACAAGAGTAGATCTACCACGAGATCAAGGAGGCTAAACCCTAGAAGCTAGCCTATGGTATGATTGTTGTATATGGAGTTGATTGTCTATGGACTACAACCCTCCGGTTTATATAGACACCGGAAAGGGTTAGGGTTACATAGAGTCGGTTACAATGGTAGGAGATCTTGAATATCTGCATCGCCAAGCTTGCCTTCCATGCCAAGGAAAGTCCCATCTGGACACGGGACGAAGTCTTCAATCTTATATCTTCATAGTCCAGGAGTCCGGCTGAAGGTATAGTCCGGCTACCCGAACACCCCTAATCCAGGACTCCCTCAATAGCCCCTGAACCAGGCTTCAATGACGACGAGTCCGGCGCGCAAATTGTCTTCGGCATTGCAAGGCGGGTTCCTCCTCCAAGTCCTTCATAGAAGATTGTAAACACCAAGAGTAGTGTCCGGCTCTGCAAAATAAGCTTCCACATATTGCCATAGAGAGAATAATATTAACACAAATCAAATCTGCTGACGTATTCCGCAGTGCGTCATCACACTACAGCCAAGTCCTTCACTCGAATCATTTTCACTTTCCCACCTCAGCGTTGTTTTGCGAGGCGGTTTCCTTGGCACGTCTTGTCAAAGCAGAGATCGTGTACCCCCCCTTTTACGGGATTCTCATCAATACGAACGTGGGCAACCCAACCGCGCCACTTATCACGGCGCTTGGGAGGCAAGTGAGTTTTACTAGGCAGGTGGGGACGCACAACCGCATCCGCCCATATAAGGGGTCAAGGATCCACCTTTTTACCAACGCCTTCTTCCTCCTTTGCCTATCCATCTCCTGCGCACCCGAGCTCCAGCGCCCAAGCCCGCACTTCCCACCTCAACCTTCTCTAGCAATGTCCGGAGCGGGAGGCAAGTGGATGGTCTCCTCTGTCACGGAGGGCAAAATCAAGAAGCTAAGGAAGGCCGGATACCTGTCCAAGGACATCGCGCACCGGCTTCCCGAAGAGGGGCAGCTTCTCCCCACCCCAAGGCCCCATGAGAGGGTAGTATTTCTCCCCACTTCCTCCGCGGACTGGGTTTTCCACTCCACCCATTTGTCCGGGGGCTCATGTTCTACTACGGCCTAGATTTCCACGATCTAGCTCCGAACTTCATCCTCAACATCTCGGCGTTTATCATCGTCTGCAAGGCTTTTCTCCGCGTCCGCCCCCATTTCGGCCTCTGGCTCAAGACCTTCAACGTCAAGCCCAAGGTGGTGCACGGCAGCCAGGCGGAGTGCGGAGGCGCCATGGCGGGCAAGATGGCCAACGTCCTATGGTTCGAGGGCTCTTTTGTGGAGACCCTAAAGGGATGGCAATCCTGGTGGTTTTATATCACCGAGCCGCGTGATTCAGAATAGACCGCAGCCCCCGAGTTCCGATCCGGACCTCCACGCGGCTTATGTCCTGGAAAGAGACGGGCCTGTCGTGGGGTGACGAAAAAGAGGTGACCGGATTGCAAACATGCATCCGGTCCCTGGTGAACAAGCCAGTCCGGCTTGTTAATATAATCCAGGTTATGCTCGTCCGCCGGATCCTCCCGTGCCAACAACGGGATTTTAATCTGTGGGAGTTCGACCCGGCGCAACATCAAACCCTCAGCAGGCTCTTCGACACGACGTATGAAGATGCCTGGAAGATGCTATTCAAGGGCGTCGAGGCTCCCGCATCCGCTTCCGAGGACCGCGGATACAGCTCGCAGCGTCACGCTAGCGAGGTATGCCATCTACACCTTTTACAGGATGTTAATCTTTTTTCATAGTTTGACTCTATGCGGGATCTAAACTCCCTTACCTTTGACAGGCTTGGCAGGCGATATCCGGACCGATTAACTGTCCGGCTCCGCTGCCCGAAGACCCAGCCCCAGCTCTACTAGCGAAGCTGCTGGTTCCGGCGCCTTATGTGGTGCCGGAGAAGAAGGCCAAGAAGAAGAAGACCACGGGGACTCGAAAGAGTGCCCGCAACATGGTGGTGTCGGACTCGTCATCTGACGAGTCCGAGACGCCCTCCTCCCGCGAAAATGAGGAGGAGGAAGAAGAAAACTCTCCCCCCCAGCGGAGGGAGGAGAGAAGAGGAAGGCCGCCCCAACGGGGGAGGCCGAGGGGGCTAGGAAAAGGACGACCCCTTCGCCGGACTACGCCTCCAACGCCGAAGAGGGGAAAGAGGAGTGGCCAAATAGGGCCAAGCGTCCGGCGAAATCGTAAGTTCGGATATCAGAGTAACTCATGATGTTCCTTTGTAGCACAGCTTTCCCTAATGTCGAATGTAATTATGCAGTCCGCCCCAGGCCGAATTCGACGAATCGTCGGGCGGCTCCCTGGACTCATCGGACGTGAACTCAGTTCCGCCCGCTGTCTCCCCCCGCACTACAGATGACGCCGAAGTGGCATCGCGACAAGCTCTGGGGCAGGAGGAGGTGGTCCCGGAGGAGCCGCAAGGCAACCTCCCGGACTCCGGGAGTGAAGGGGATAAGGCTCCCCAGGGCTCTCAGTCCGGCTTTGTGCCAGACACCGTGCCGGAATCTTCCACAGTTCCGGACTGCGGTAGGCGAACTCCTTCCAAGAGGAGCAAGCCTTCTGAGATGGTGGCCTCCGTCCAATCGGAGGTGCCGGACAATCTACTGGAGGTGCTTGACGACGCCTCCATCCACGAGGGGCACTGTACTATTATGAGTACGGTGATCCAGAAGGTTTAGTCCGCCAAAAGCGGACTGACTGAAGCTTGCGCTAGCCTTCTAACAAGCTTCAAGGTAAGTAAAAATATGTAAAAGTATTACCGCATAGACAGTAGCCCCTGATGCTTTGTTTGGCATTCGGAAATAAAAGCCGAATAGAGGATCTATTAAATTTCACAGGAGTCTAAAAAAAGAGTCAATATGCGTATGCAGGCTTCGCTGCTATCCACCGCCGCACTGACTGCGGAGGTGGGTGTCCTGAAGCAGGACCTCGAGCGGACCGAGCGAGAGCTCGGCCTTGCCAAGCGGCGGCTCGAGGAAGAAGAAGGTAAGAAATACCTTACAGAAAAAGTGCCTATAAAAAGGCTTGATTGCAAAAAGAGTAACATGATTGTACTACTTATTGTAGGGGCCACGACTGAGGTGGCGACCCTTAAGCAGGCGCTGTCTGAGGCCGAAAAGAAAACGGCCGTGGAGCGCATCGAGCGAGACAGACTTGGGGCTCAGGTCGGCGAGGTGCAGCAAGAGCTTCAGGCTCTCATGAAAAAACATGAGAGTTTGGAGCTGGAGTCGAAGGCGCAAGCATCCGAGCTTGCAATGGCCCTAGAGGCTGCCAAGTCTGCCAAGGCTGAAGCCCAAAAGGCCCTCCAAGAGTTGGAGGAGATGAGGAAGATAGCAGCGGGTAAGGCATTCTTTATGCAAAGCAGAAATATAAAAGTGAACTACCTGTTACTTACCCAAATCCGGAGCTCTCCAGGGGCATTCACAGATCTTCCCCGCAGCGTATCCGACGCCGCCGCATTCTACCGAGCTGAAGAGGGTAGCTCGACGGAGAAGGTGTTCTGGTCTCAGTATTCTGAGGCCGGACACCCTGTGCCCTTGAGTGACCAGCTGAAACAGCTGGTCGAGCTCCACAAGGCGGCCGAGCAGGCCATGAAGGGCTTCATAGTTCGGCTGTGGCCCGGAGAGGCCCTGCCTGGGAGCTATTTCGGGCTGGTGTGGCGGCTGGTGGAGGCCTGTCCGAGGCTTGAGGTCATCAAGCGCTCCGTCTGCATCGAAGGTGCCCGTCGGGCCCTTGCCCGTGCAAAGGTGCACTGGGGTAAGCTGGACGGTGAGAAGCTTGTGAAGGACGGGCCGCCACCGGGGAAGGAGCATCGCAAGCCCGAGAACTACTACAAGGATGTTCTTGCAGGTGCCCGCCTTGTGGCGGATGAATGTACCAAGGATGTGATATTTGAATGAACTCGCTCGTGTTTATCCTGTGCACTGAAAACTTGTTCATATGCGCTAAGCAATGCTTATTGAATTTAAAATATTACTTTCTGTGCGGCCGTTTATCAAAAATTGAGAGATGGCCAGTCGTCGGCTTCTGCCCCCGTGCCACTAGTGCTGGGGTGTTCGGGATAAACCTGAGCGCTCTTTTTCCCATAGTTGGGTCCTTCGAGGGAGGCACTCAGCACAACGAACCAGGCAATCAGACTATAATGCTTGAACACTCTCACTTAGCCATAGAACTCTATAATTTTAAATTTCGGCGAAGCCCCTAGTTCAGAAGACCGAGTTCGGGGCGCTATCCACGCCTTGGCCAGATAAAGCCAGCTCCTCGCTCGAAGCGGCATAAGCCTTTAGGGACTCGAAAAAACCTCTCGAACAGCGACCGGTCTCTCGCCACATCATGACATTCAGTTTTAGCTTTCTCCACTGAGGTGCTTAACCCAGCTGAACTGGGGCACAATCGCAGTGGTTCTCCTAGTGTTACCTTAGCCGATAGAGCGGAACGTAAGGCGCCAAAACATAGGAGCCGGGCAAACCCAACTATTGACCCAAATCATGATTCGGAGCCGATGCATATAGTGCTATAAGTTCGGGGTGCCGCACTTGTGAAAGTGTACGGACTTCTCACACCATTATGAGGGGTACTGAAGCCCCTGGCGTGTTTGCCGTACCATGGTGTACGGGTGCAATCATGTCATTTAATAAACATAAATGTGAAAAGAAGATAATGCAAAAAATAGACAAGAAGCTAAGCATTGTTTATAGAGAGGCTATTTATCAAAGCCGAACGATACAAATAGTGCGGTAAGCAAAAGATATTGGACTATTCAGTATGTCCTGACCAGGGGCAGGCCACAGAATTGTATTTAAAACAGGTATACCGCTCGTAACAGAGACCACCTAGGAGTTCCATAATGCGGCATGGCTTGTCTGCCTCCCTGGATCTTGCATCGTTTATGCGGCAGTCGAATTTCCGAACAGGTCGTCCGAAGTATGGACTCCTGAAAGTAAGAAAAAATTAAAAAAAAGAATCCGGCAGCCCCTAGTACGTTTTAAGCCGTATTTTTGGCGTGCCGTTATTGTGCTCCTTCCCCTGTGCCCATGGTATTTCAAGGGCGTAGTTATGTATGCGAGGTACTGGTTTCGCTATGTCGCGAAAGCTGGGGTTGGGGCCGCATTGCTACGCTTGCTCAGAGTGTGCCAGATGGTCCTGCTGTTGGTTACTCCGGGTGCGCTTGGCAGTGTCTGGCTTTTTAATGGCCGGACTGGAGAATTGCCTGAGAAGGCTACTTTGTACCTCCGCTGCAAGAGCCGCTGTATGCTCCTCCGTACGGAGGGAGCGTTCGGTGTTTCCGTTGACCATAATTACTCCTCGAGGGCCTGGCATCTTGAGCTTGAGATATGCGTAGTGCGGCACCGCATTGAACTTTGCGAATGCGGTTCGTCCGAGCAGGGCGTGATAGCCACTGCAAAACGGGACTATATTGAAGATTAACTCTTCGCTTCAGAAATTGTCCGGGGATCCGAAGACCACGTCAAGTGTTACTGAACCTGTACAGTTGGCTTCTACACCTGGTATAACGCCTTTAAAGGTCGTTCTTGTGGGCTTAATCCTTGAGGGATCTATGCCCATTTTCCGCACTGTATCCTGATAAAGCAGGTTCAGGCCACTGCCGCCGTCCATGAGGACTCTTGTGAGATGAAATCCATCGATGATTGGGTCGAGAACCAATGCGGCGAAGCTGCCATGACAGATGCTAGTGGGATGGTCCCTTCGATCACAAGTGATCGGGCAGGAGGACCATGGGCTGAACTTTGGGGCGACTGGCTCCATTGCGTATACGTCCCGTAGCGCATGCTTCCGTTCCCGCTTGGGAATATGGGTTGCGTATATCATGTTTACCGTCCGCACTTGTGGGGGAAAGCCCTTCTTTCCATTGTTGTTCGGCGGCTTGGGCTACTCGTCGTCGCTGTGCAGCCCCTTGTCTCTGTTTTCGGCCCTTAACTTGCCTGCCTGCTTGAACACCCAACAATCCCTGTTAGTGTGATTGGCTGGCCTTTCGGGGGTGCCATGTATCTGGCACAAGCGATCGAGTATTCGGTCCAAACTGGACGGGCCCTAAGTATTCTTTTTGAATGGCTTTTTCCGCTGACCGGATTTATAGCCTTTGAATCCGGCATTGACTGCCGTGTCTTCATTGCTGTCGCTGCTAACGCGGCATTTTTGCCTATTCCGACGTGTCCTGCCACTTTTGTCCTTGGTATCCGAATTACCAGGGTTCTTTGATAAGTTGTTACTGCGAGCTAGCCAGCTGTCTTCTCCTGCGCAAAAGCGGGTCATGAGTGTCGTGAGGGCTGCCATGGATTTCGGCTTTTCCTGTCCCAGGTGCCGGGCAAGCCACTCATCGCGGATGTTATGCTTGAAGGCTGCTTGGGCCTCTGCGTCCGGATAGTCGACTATCTGGTTTTTCTTTGTTAGGAACCGTGTCCAGAATTGTCTGGCCGATTCCTCTGGCTGCTGAATTATGTGGCTTAAGTCATCGGCATCCGGTGGTCGCACGTAAGTGCCCTGGAAGTTGTCGAGGAATGCGGCTTCCAGGTCCTCCCAAGAACCGATTGAGTCTGCTGGCAAGCTGTTAAGACAATGCCGGGCCGGTCCTTTAAGTTTGAGCGGGAGGTACTTGATGGCGTGTAGATCATCGCCGCGTGCCATGTGGATGTGAAGGAGATAATCCTCGATCCATACCGCTAGATCTGTTGTGCCATCGTATGATTCGATGTTTATGGGTTTGAAACCCTCTGGGATTTTATGATCCATTACTTCATTCGTGAAGCATAGCGGGTGTGCGGCGCCTCTGTACTGGGCTATATCACGACGCAACTCGGAAGAGCTATGTCTGTTGTGTTCGTCCCGGCCGGATTTGTTGTATCCTGAGTGAAGATCATTGTCACATGCCGTAGGGCACCTGCGCGATCCGTAGATCGATCTTGTTTGTCTTTCCTTATCCTCCAGTATGTCTCGCAGGTCTGGCGCATTTTCCTGTGCTTTAGTTGAGCAGCGTCGGGGCATGGCTTGGGTGGAGGGCCGAGAGGCCTCTCTATCGCGGCCGCGAGGTGGCCGGTCTGCCATGTCATGCGCTGGTGATGTAGGTGCTTCCTCCTCTGATCGGGGTAGCGGCCTGCGCTTTGGGTAACTCTTGGAGGGGCGTTCGAGTTCATACTCTTCGGCCGCAAGGATTTCAGTCCATCTGTCAGCTAGCAAATCTGGGGCAGCTCTAAGTTGTTGCTGCTTTTTCTTGAGGCTGCTTGCCGTGGCTAAAAGCCTGCGTTTAAAACACTCTTGTTCGGCGAGGTCTGATGGTATGACGAATTCGTCATCATCGAGGCTTTCCTCGTCTTCGGAGGGAGGCATATAGTTATCATCCTCGACCTCTTGGTCTGATGCTCTCTCATAAGGGCTGGCTTCTCCATCTTCTTGTGCCGAATCTTGCTGAGGTGGGTGTTCTTCGGCGCTATCCGGGGTAGTATTATCTCCCGTGCCGGAATCACCATTTTTGCTTTGGCGGGATTTAGAGCGGCGTCGCTAACGCCGGCGCTTTGGCTGTTTCTTGGGGGCGTCATCCCCCACTGTTCCATCACCATCTCCATCTTTTGGAGTATCCACCATATATATGTCATATGACGAGGTGGCCTTCCAGCGCCCTATAGGTGCTGGTTCCTGTTCATCTCCTACATCGTCGTCCATGCCATCGATGTCTTTGGAGCTAAAGTCAAGCATGTCGGTTAGATCGTCGACAGTGGCTACAAATTGGGTGGTGGGTGGGCTTTGAGTTTCCTCATCGTCCGTATCCCACCCTCGCTGACCATAGTCCGGCCAGGGCTCTCCTGATAAAGAGAGAGACTTAAGAGAATTCAGGATGTCGCCAAAAGGCGAATGCTGAAAGATGTCTGCAGTGGTGAACTCCATTATCGGCGCCCAATCGGATTCGATTGGCAGGGGCGCGGGGGGTTCGGAGTCCGGGGAGGAGTCCGGATCCTTGGAGTCACGGGTCGTGCAGAGTGCGGGGCTAGCATTCGGCTCGATCGCTTTCGGGATCGCAGCCCCCGAGGTGACGTCCAACCGCTCATCCTCGATTGGCGCAATAGGCTCCGATTTAGGGGTCGGAACCGATGCGTGTGCGGCCTCCAGGACACTGTCCGGGAGCAGAGCTAGATCATGCCCCTCGAGATAGTGCGGCGCGCTTGGCCGTGGCTCGAGCCCGTCGAAGATCAAGTCTCTGCGGATGTCAGCCGTGTAGTTTAAGCTTCCAAACCTGACTTGATGGCCAGGGGTGTAGCTTTCGATCTTCTCCAGGTGGCCGAGCAAATTGGCCTGCAGAGCGAAGCCGCCGAAGACGAAGATCTGTCCGGGGAGAAAAGTCTCACCCTGGACCGCATCGTTGTTGATGATCAAAGGAGCCATCGGGCCTAAAGGCGACGACACGGAGGAACTCTCAATGAAAGCACCAATGTCGGTGTCAAAACCGGCGGATCTCGCGTAGTGGGTCCCGAACTGTGCGTCTAGGCTGAATGGTAACAGGAGGCAGGGAACACGATGTTTTACCCAGGTTCGGGCCCTCTTGATGGAGGTAAAACCCTACGTCCTGCTTGATTAATATTGATGATATGGGTAGTACAAGAGTAGATCTACCACGATATCAAGGAGGCTAAACCCTAGAAGCTAGCCTATGGTATGATTGTTGTATATGGAGTTGATTGTCTACGGACTACAACCCTCCGGTTTATATAGACACCGGATAGGGTTAGGGTTACATAGAGTCGGTTACAATGGTAGGAGATCTTGAATATCCGCATTGCCAAGCTTGCCTTACACGCCAAGGAAAGTTCCATCCGGACACGGGACGAAGTCTTCACTCTTGTATCTTCATAGTCCAGGAGTCCGGCTGAAGGTATAGTCCGGCTACCCAAACACCCCCTAATCCAGGACTCCCTCAACAGTAATTACCTTCACTCTCCAAGAATGAGGCGAGCCTCGGCACCGAGAATTTCATCGTGCCTGAGGAGCATCTCAAGCAGGAGCGCTTCAAGCGCCGGCTGATAGCCACTATAAGGAGCTTGAAAAAGAAGCAACAACAGCTTCAAGCTGATCAAGATCTGCTCAATGATAGATGGACTAACATCCTCGAAGCCGAGGATTACGGCCTCAAGCGACCACTCAAAAGTTATCCGAAGCGCAAATTAGTACCTCAATTCGATGACGAGGCGTTGGAGCCCATGCCATCAGCGCACAATGCGGCTGACCGACCACATGACAAAGCGGCAACCCAAGCCGAGCACCAACCAGTACTACCTCGCCGTCAAGGCAGAGACAAAGCTGCTCAGGGATACACGTATGATCTCTGACAGGGCCTGAAGAATAAAGCAGGCTCGTCCAGATCGATCTACGGATCACGGGGGCGTGCCTCGGCGCGCGACGACGTCTATCAAGCCGAACACAGCAAGCACAATTATGTTCGTGCCGAAAACCGCAGACGGACTCCATCCGAACTACGCAGTGACCTGGCCCGACATAGAGGCGCCACACACCCCCTCTGCTTCACTGATGAAGTAATGGAACATGAATTCCTAGAAGGGTTCAAACCCATGAATATTGAATATGATGGAACCACATATCCTGCGGTATGGATTGAAGACTTTATTCTCCATATTCACATGGCCCACGGCGATGATCTTCATGCCATCAAATACCTCCCCCTAAAGCTCAAGGGGCCAGCCCGACACTGGCTGAACAGCCTGCCTAAAAACTCTATTGGCAGTTTGGAGGACTTGGAAGAAGCCTTCCTTGACAATTTCCAAGGTACATACGTTCGACCTCCGGATGCCGACGACTTAAGTCACATAATCCAACAGCCCGGAGAGTCAGCCAGGAAATTCTGGACTAGATTCTTAACCAAAAAGAACCAGATCGTTAACTGTCCGGACGCCGAAGCCCTAGCGGCATTTAAACATAGCATCTGGGATGAATGGCTCGCCCGACACCTCGGCCAAGAAAAGCCGAAGTCCATGGCAGACCTCACGGCACTTATGACCCGCTTTTGCGCGGGCGAAGATAGCTGGCTAGCCCATAGTAATAATAATACAAGCGAACCTGGCACTTTGGAAGCCGAAAATAGCAACAGCAAGCCCCGACGCAACAGACATAAGCGTCGAAGCAATGGTGATAATACCGATGACACGGCGGTCAACGCTAGATTCAGTGGCTCCAAGTCCGGTCAGCGGAAGAAGCCATATAAAAGAAATAATCAGGGCCCTTCTAGCTTGGATCGCATACTCGATCTCCCATGTCAGATCCATGGCATCCCTGATAAACCAGCCAATCATACCCATAGGAGTTGTTGGGTCTTCAAACATGCTGGAAAGTTAAATGTCGAAGACAAGGAGAAGGGGCCGCAAAGCAAGAACGACGACGAGGAGTCCCGTCCACCGAACACAGGGGGACAGAAGAAGTTTCCCCCTCAAATCAAAATGGTAAACATGATATACGCCACCCATATCCCCAAGAGGGAGTGCAAACGCTCGCTCAGGGACGTCTATGCGCTAGAGCCGGTCGCCCAAAAATTCAACCCATGGTCGCCATGCCCGATCACCTTCTATCGTAGGGACCATCTAACCAATATCCGTCACGATGGGTCAGATGCACTGGTCCTCTACCCAATAATTGATGGATTTCACCTCACACGAGTCCTCATGGACGGCGGCAACAACCTCAACCTGCTTTACCAGGATACAGTGTGCAAAATGGGCATTGACCCATCAACGATCAAGCCCACCAAAACTACCTTTAAAGGTGTTATACCAGATGTAGAGGCCCGCTGCTCGGGCTCAATCACATTGGAGGTCGTCTTCGGATCTCCGAACAACTTCCGAAGCGAGGAGTTAATCTTCGATATCGTTCCCTTCCGCAATGGTTATCAGGCACTGCTTGGACGCATTGCGTTTGCCTGATTCAATGCGGTGCCGCACTATGCTTATCTCACGCTCAAGATGCCCATACCAGGCGGTGTCATAACAGTCAATGGAAATACAGAGTGCTCCCTCTGTACCGAGGAGCACACCGCTGCACTGGCAGCAGAGGTAGAGAGCAGCCTCCACAAGCAGAACCTTAATTCGGCAGCCATACTCCCGGACACTATCAAATGAGTCCAGACTACCATGCGCCAAGACAGCCCAGCTCGTCAAGAGCTCAACTAGCAATTCAGCCTCCATCCCAGACCACACCAAGTGGCGGCGTTCGCGCCACGCATACATAACTACGCACTCAAAATACCATGGGCATAGACGGAGGCATAACTAGATCGTGATCCATAATAAGGCTTGACCTCCCCTAGACACACATACTTTCACTTTTCTTTTTTTCAAGTTTCCTTTCCGCAGGCTCCTCTCGCCGGACTCAAAATCGGTCCTTTCGAAGGACGGACACGCCAAGGTGGCAAGTAGCTCAGACATGCGGGGGAATCTCTAGATGTCCTTCTTGGCGATCACTCTACCTGTTTTCAAGACCCGTATGCAGCTCCCCCTTGGTCTTGGCATGTTAAATAGCCACTATTGCTTCTCGCACTTTTTGTTCAAGTATGCTCTGACGTATTAATTAAAATTATAATGGAAACAGTTTGCGGCCCAACATATGTGGCACTAGCTTCTTCTTTATTTCTTATTTTCGCTATTTTAATTTGCATCCGTACACCTTGGTACGCCGTAATCAGCCAGGGGCTTTATTGTGCCCCACACTATGGCAACAAGTCCGAACACTTTTACAGTATAGTTCGGCACCCTGAATTTAGCATTATATGCATCGGCTCTGAATCATGTCTTTGGTCAAAGTTGGGTTGCCCGGCTCCTGCGCTTACTACCTTACGTTCCGCTATATCGGCTAGGGTAGTAAAGGGAGAACTACTACGGTTGTGTCCTGGTTTATCCGGATGAGCACCTCAGTAGAGAAAGCCAAAAACTGACTGTCATGATGCGGCGTGAGCAAGTCAGTTCTTCGGAGGTTTCAGATCTTTAGCAATTTTTCCCGCATTATGTGACGAATCGGTTCTTATCCGATCAGGTGTTTACATCACCCTAGTCTGGATACTAGGGGCTGCGCCTACATTTTCATTGTCAAACTCTAATGGCTAAGTGAGGGTAATAAAGCCACATAGTCCGATTGTCTGGTTTGTTGTGCTAAACACCTCCTTTAAGGACCAAACCCTTGGATAAAGAATGTTTAGATTCATCCCGAACACCCCCGTACTACCTACATGGGGGCTGAAGCCGACGACTGGCCAACTCTCAGACTTGAAGAAACAGCCGCACAGGAGGTAAAACTTTAAACAATCAAACAGCAAAGCATTATATTACATATCAAGCCTTGTTTTCATCATACAGGACGGGATTACATGAAAGTACTCATTCAAAAATAATGTCCTTAGCACATTGCTCCGCCACAATGCGGGATCCCTTCAGAACATATTCAAAATACCGCTCGGGCGTGCGGTGCTCCTTGCCCGCGGGCGGTCCGTCAGTCGCGAGCTTAACGGCGTCCATCTTCGCCCATTGTATCTTGACACGGGCGAAGGCCATTCGCGCACCTTCTATGTAGACCGACCGCTTGATGGCGTCAAGCCGAGGGCAGGCATTCACCAGCCGCTTCACGAGGCTGAAGTAGCTGCCGGGTATAGCTTCTGCAGGCCACAGCCGGATTATTAAATCCTTCATGGCCAGTTCGGCCACCCTATGCAGCTCGACCACCCTATGCTTCAACTGGTCGCTAAAAGCCACCGGATGTGCTCGTGCAAGATATTGCGACCAGAACAGCTTCTTCGTTGAGCTCCCCTCTTCGACTCGGAAGAATGCCACAGTGTCAGAAACACTGCAGGGCAGATCCGTAAACGCCCCTGGAGAACTCCAAATCCGGGTTAGCATAAGATATCTCTGGATCACATACTTGCTTTGCATAATAAAAGCCTTACCCGCCGCGATCTTCTTGGCCTCTTGGATCTCCCGGAGGGCACCTTGGGCTCGGCCCGGGCCTCTTGTGCACTTTGGCGGGCCTTAGCGAGTTCGGACTCTTGGTCCGCATTTTGGCACTCCAAGGACTCACATTTCTTCACTGCGTCCTGGAGCTCATGCTGGACCTCACCAACCCTGGCCTCATGCTTTTCTCGGGCGCCTTTTTCCTTTACCGCTCTCTCCTCAGCATCAGCCAACGCCTTCTTGAGGACCTCCACCTCGGTCGCCGCCCCTAATAAATGTCATGGCACTATGATCAGCTTACATCATTCATCCCTTCCGGACATACACAACATTATTGCATACCTTGGGTATCCTCCAGCTGCTTTTTCGCACGGCTGAGCTCTTCCTCGGTCCGTTCAAGCCTCTACTTCAGTCCGGAGACTTCGGTAGCATGAGAAGTCGCGGCAAGCAACGACGCCTGCTTATTCACAAAGACATATATGATTAGTCTCCTGTGACAAACTATTTGATCTGCTGTTCGGCTTTTCTTTCTGAACATCGGACAGAGTCTCAGGGGCTACTATCTATACTCTAACTTTCTTTTCACATAAACGCATCGCTTACCTCAAAGCCTGTTAGAAGGCTCGAGCAGGCTTCGGTCAGTCCGCTTTTTGCAGACTGAATCTTTTCAATCACCACACCCATGAGGGTACGGTGTTCCTCAATGATGGAAGCGCTTCGCAGCGCTTCTAGTAGAGTATCCAGCGCCTCTGGTTGGACAAAGGTCACCAGTGGAATAGGCACACCTCCTTCTGATGAAGGAGGCTGCTTGCGGATTCCGGAGCCGTATAGGTCTTCGGGACCATATTCGGCTAGGGGCCGAATTGGACATGGCCCCCATCGCTAGTCTCCATGGGGATCTGCTCCCCCATGTGTCCGACGGCCGAGGTCTCACCCTCTGGCTCCGTTCTGACGACCTCCTGCATCTCTCCCTGGCCGGGGGTCCTTCGGGACAACCCCTCGGCGTTATCCATGGCCTTGGGAGAGGAGGCCATTGGAAGGGACCCGCTATCCATCACCTTCGGGTCCAGCGAGTTCCCCGAAGATGAGGATCGCTCGAGGGCGGAACGAGCCAGACTGCAAATGCATGATTCAACATGTCAGAATTGCAAAGTGAAAGAGGAGGATATATGAATGCATCAGGGTCTTCAGATACTCATGATTCGGCCAGGGGCTTGTTTCGAGGGCGCCGCTCTAGGCTGCTATCAATGTCCCACATGGAGCTATCCATGAAGGAAGACTTTCCCTTCTTGGACTCCTCTGCTTCCAGATCTGTGGAGGCCGCCCTCTTCTTTCCCCCCTCGGGGAGGGGGAAGTTGCTTTCTTCCTCCTCTTCCTCTTCCTCCTCCTCGTCGTCTTCGACGGCGGAGTGAGTCTCAGCGTCTTCGGACGCCATGTCCGAAGTACCCTTGTGACGGAGGCCTCCTCTGGTCCCCTTGGCCTTCTTCTCCGGCGCCACGTAGGGCACCAGAACCAGCATCTTCGTCAAAAGTGGGATGGCTGGTTCCTCGGGCAGCGGAGCCGAACACCGAATCCACTCTGCCTTCTTTGTCCAACCCGGAAAAGGAAAAATAGGGAAGTTGGGACATCCTCCTTGAGCGAGCAAGAAAGGGATATGCCTTGAAGCACGGAAAATTTACCGGACTGGCGGGATGGGTCAAATCGTGCCCACAGTCCTCGGTTGTCTCCGGCCACGTCTCGTCGGCCTTGAAGGGCACCTTCCAGATGTCTTCGTGCGTAGTTCTGAAGAATTGTCGCAAGGTCTTGTGCTTGGCCAGATTGAACTCCCATAGATGGCAAGCCCGATTCTCGCATGGAAGGATCCAGTGAATTAGCATCACCCGAATCACATCGACGAGCTTGACGTTCTTGTCCATCATGCTCCTGATGCATGTCTGAAGTGATGTCAACTCGTCCGACAAAGACCAATCTAGGCCCTTCTCCTGTCAGGAGGTAAGCCACATTGGGGCCCCGGATTTGAATTCGAGAGCCACGGCCCAAGCAGCGTCGCGGGGCTCAGTGACATAGAACCACAGCTTCTGCCACCCCTTGACGGTCTCCAGGGCCACGGGACATTGCACATTTTGCTCACCATGGCGCCTCCGCATTCTGCGTGTTTGCCGCCCACCACCTTCGGCTTCTCATTGAAGGTCTTCAACCATAGTAGGAAGTGGGGGTTGTGGAGGAAGGCCTCACACACGACGATAAACGCCGAGATGGTGAGGAAGGAACTGGGGGCCAGATCATGGAAATCCAGCCCATAGTAGAACATGAGTCCGCGGACGAATGGGTGGAGAGGAAATCCCAGCCCACGGACGAAGTGTGTGATGAACACGACCCTCTCATGGGGCTCTGGAGTGGGGACGATCTGTCCCTTAGCAGGAAGCCGATGGGCAATCTCCTTGGCCAAATATCCAACATCCCTAAGTTGGGTGATGTCCTTCTCCTTGACAGTGGAGGCCATCCACTTGCCCTGCGCTCCGGACATGGTTGGAGTGCTTTCTTGGGGCAGAAAAGATGAGGACTTGGCCACTAGAGCTCGAGAGTGGGTAGGCGAAAAGAGAGAAGGCGTGGGTGGAAGAGATGAATCCTTATCCCCTTATAAAGGCAGTGAATATCAAATGCCTCCCTACTCACCATGAAACTCACGTATTCCCCAGGGGCCGTGCAGGCGACACGGTTGGATTACCCATACCCATATTGATGAGAATCCCGCAATAAGAGGACATGATCTCCGCTTTGACGAGACGTGCCAATAAAGCCACATCTCGAAATATGGAGCGGCAGGCCAAGAAACGGTTCAAAATAATAACCGGGCAGGGACGTGATGTCACGTTACATAAGTTGTTAGTAGATGGGACTCGTGAAATATTATACCTTCTGTGGTGGTGTGCGGTACTTGTTTTGCACATCCGTAAACGTTCGTTGTGCTCGAAGACTGTGTCAGAGTATTCGGAGGAGGAACCTGCCCTGCAATGCCAAAGACAATCTGCGCGCCGGACACCTCGTCATTGAAGCCTAGTTCAGGGGCTACTGAGGGAGTCCTGGACTAAGGGGTCCTCGAGCATCCGGCCTGTTGGACATGGGCCGGACTGATGGGCTATGAAGATACAAGACCGAAGAATCTCACCCGTGTCCGGATGGGACTCTCCTTTGCGTGGATGGCAAGGTAGGCGTCCGGATGTACTATTTCCTTTATATGTAACCGACTTTGTACAACCCTAGTTCCCTCTGGTGTCTATATAAACCTGAGGGTTTAGTCCATAGCGACAATCATAATCACATAGGCTAGACTTCTAGGGTTTTAGCCATTACGATCTCGTGGTAATCAACTATTGTAATACTCGTATTCATCAAGATCAATCAGTAAGGAAGTAGGGTATTACCTCCATAGAGAGATCCCGAACCTAGGTAAACATTGTGTCCCCTGTCTCCTGTTACCATCAACCTCCGATGCATAGTTCGGGACCCCCTACCCGTGATCCACTGGTTTTGACACCGACAGCCGCTGCCCCCTTATATGGGATCTAGGACACCCCCTCCTCCCCATTCCCACTATATATAGAGAGGTAGAGAGAGGGCAGCCGCACCCATATGCATCTATACGTGCCATGGCGCTGCTCCTCCTCTCCCTCATAGCCATCTTCTTCTCCGTAGTGCTTAGCGAAGCTCTGCTGAGATTTCTCCACCACCGTTGCCACCACGTCGTCGTGCTGTCGGAGGAATCGAGCTACTACTTCACCATCGCTCACTGGATCAAGGAGGTGAAGGCATCATCAAGATGTACGTGTGTTGAACATGGAGGTGCCATCCGTTCGGCACTTGGGTCGGAGTTCGCGGGATGGATCATGATTGGATCACGAAGACGTTCGACTACATCAACCGCATTTATTAATGCTTCCTCTTAGCAATCTACAAGGGTGTGTAGATCCAATCTCTCCTCTTGTAGATGGTCATCTCCTTGATTGATCTTGGTGAGCATAGGAAATTTTTTGTTTCCCATGCAACGTTCGCCAACAGTGGCATCCGAGCTAGGTCTATGCGTAGATGACATTGTTGGGAAACGTTGCATGGAAAACAAAAAAATTCTACACACACGCAATGATCTATCCATGAAAATGCATGGCAACAAGGGGGAGAGTGTGTCTGCGTACCCTTATAGACCGTAACTGGAAACATTTCTCAACGCGGTTGATGTAGTCGAACTTCTTCATGCTTCAACCGATCAAGGTACCGAACGCGTGACACCTCCCTGTTCTGCACACATTCATCTCGGTGACGTCCCTCACCTTCTTGATCCAGCAAGACGTCCAGGTAGTAGAAGATTTCCGTCAGCACGACGGTGTGGTGACGGTGATGGTGATGTGATCCTCGCAAGGTTTTGCCTAAGCACTACGAAGATATGACCATAGGAGTAAATGGTGGTGGGGGCGCTGAACACAGATAACAATTGTCTGGTTGTGCTAGGGGGCGCCCCCCACATATATATAGGTGGGAGGGAGAGGGGAGAGGCCAGGAGGTGCCCCAAGTAGGACCGAATCCTACTTGGGTTCCTCCTAGGCCGGCACCCCCCTTCCTTATCTGCCGTAGTGGGAAGGAAAGAAGAGGGAGGAGGGAAGGAAGGGGGAGGCCGAATCCCTCCCCTTTCCTTCTGACTTCCCATCCTTCCTTCTCCTCTGGTTCAGCCCAAATGGGGGGCGCACAAGCCCCTGGTGGCTGGTGCATTTCTCCTCTTGGCCCATTATGCCCATATCTTTTGTCGGGGGTGCCCGAAACCCCTTCCGGTGACCCGATATGTACCCGGTACCTCCCGGAACACTTCCGTGTCCGAATACTACCGTCCTATATGTCAATCTTTACCTCTCGACCATTTTGAGACCCTCGTCATGTTCGTGATCTCATCTGGGACTCCGAACAACATTCGGTCACCAAATCACATAACTCATATAATACTATATCGCCATCGAACGTTAAGCGTGCGGACCCTACGGGTTCGAGAACTATGTAGACATGACCGAGACACCTCTCCGGTCAATAACCAATAGCGGAACTTGGATGCCCATATTGGCTCCTACATATTATATGAAGGTCTTTATCGGTAGAACTGTTATGACAACATACGTAATTCCCTTTGTCCATCGGTATGTTACTTGGCCGAGATTCGGTCGTCGGTATCTTCATACCTAGTTCAATCTAATTACCGGGAAGTCTCTTTACTCGTTCTTTAATACATCACCTCATGACTAACTCCTTAGTTGTTTTCTTGCAAGCTTATGATGTGTATTACCAAGAGGGCCCAGAGATACCTCCCCAATCCTTGGAGTGACAAATCCTAATCTCGATCTATGCCAACTCAACAAACACCTTCAGAGATACCTATAGAGCATCTTTATAATCACCCAGTTATGTTGTCACGTTTGATAGCACACAAGGCATTCCTCCGGTATCTGGGAGTTGCATAATCTCATAGTCGAAGGAATATGTGTTTGACATGAAGAAAGCAATAGCAATAAAACTGAACAATCATTATGCTAAGCTATAGGATGGGTCTTGTCCATCACATCATTCTCCTAATGATGTGATCCCATCATCAAATGACAACACATGTCTATGGTTAGGAAACCTAAACCATCTTTGATCAATGAGTCACACAAGTATTTAAGTTTCCGGTCAATACAATTCTAACATGAATAATAAACCTTTATCATGAATAAGGAAATATAAAATAACAACTTTATTATTGCCTCTAGGGCATATTTCCTTGAGTATCCCACTTGCACTAGAGTCAATAATCTAGGTCACATTGCCATGTGATTAACACCAATAGTTCACATCGCCATGTGACCAACACCCAAACAGTTTACAAGAGTCAATAATCTAGTTCACATCGCCATGTGTTAACACCAAAAGAGTACTAAGGTGTGATCATGTTTTTCTTGTGAGAGAAGTTTAGTCAACGGGCCTGTCACATTCAGATTCGTATGTATTTTGTGAATTTCTATGTCCACAATGCTCTGTATGGAGCTACTCTAGCTAATTGCACCCACTTTCAATATGTATCGAGATTGTGACTCAGAGTCTTCCGAATTGGCGTCAAAGCTTGCATCGACATAACCCTTTACGAGGAACTCTTTATTACCTCCATAATCGAGAAATATCTCCTTAGTCCTCTTAGGTAACTAAGGATAATTTTGACCGCTGTTCAGTGATCTAATCCTGGATCACTATTGTACCCCCTTGCCAAACTCATGGCAAGGTACACAACAGGTTCGGTACACAACATGGCACACTTTATAGAACCTATGGCTGAGGCATAGGGAATGACTTTCATTCTCTCTCTATCTTCTGACGTGGTCGGGTTTTGAGTCTTACTCAACTTCACACCTTGCAACACAGGCAAGACCCCTTTCTTTGTTTGATCCATTTGATCTCCTTCAAAATCTTGTCAAGGTATGTGCTTTGTGAAAGTCCTATTAAGCGTCTCAATCTATCCCTCTAGATCGTGATGCCCAATATATAAGTAGCTTCACCGAGGTCTTTCATTAAAAAAATTCTTATTCAAGTATGCTTTTTATGCTATTCAGAAATTCTATATAATTTCCAATCAATAATATGTGATCCACATATAATATCAGAAATGCTACAGAGCTCCCACTCACTTTCTTGTAAATATAGGCTTCACCATAAGTCTGTACAAAACCATATATATGCTTTGATCACCTCATCAAAGCTTATATTCCAACTCTGAGATGCTTGCACCAGTCCATAGATGGATCGCTGGAGCTTGCACACTTTGTTAGTACCTTTAGGATCGACAAAAACTTCTGGTTGCATCATATACAACTCTTCTTTAATATCCATGAAGGAATGCAGTTTTTGACATCCATTTTCCAGATTTCATAATTATAAAATGTGGCAATTGCTAACATGATTTGGACGGACTTAAGCATCGCTATGGGTGAGAAAGTCTCATTGTAGTCAACCCCTTGAACTTGTCAAAAACATTTTTGTGACATGTCGAGATTTGTAGATAGTGATATTACCATCAACGTCTGTCTTCCTCTTGAAAATCCATTTATTCTCAATGGCTTGCCGATCATTGGGCAAATCCACCAAAGTGCACACTTTGTTCTCATACATGGATCCTATCTCATATTTCATGGCCTCAAGCCATTTATCAGAATCTTGGCTCATCATAGCTTCTTCATAGTTCGTAGGTTTGCCATGGTTTAGTAACATGACTTCCAGGACAGGATTACAACACCACTTTGGTGTGGAACGTGCTCCGTTCGACCTACGAGGTCCAGTAGTAACTTGATCTGAAGTTTCATGATCATCATCATTAGCTTCCTCTCTAGTTGGTGTAGGCATAACGAGAACAGATTTCTCTGATGTGCTACTTTCCAATTTGAGAGAAGGTACAATTACCTCATCAAGTTTTACTTTCCTCACACTCACTTCTTTCGAGAGAAACTCCTCTAGAAAGGATCCATTCTTAGCAACAAAGATCTTGCCTTCGGATCTGTGGTAGAAGGTGTACCCAATTGTTTCCTTAGGGTATCCTATGAAGACACACTTCTCCGATTTGGGTTCAAGCTTATCAGGCTAAAGCATTTTGACATAAGTGCAACCCCAAACTTTAAGAAACGACAACTTAGGTTTCTTGCCAAACCACAATTCATACGGTGTCATCACAATGGATTTAGACGGTGCCCTATTTAACGTGAATGCGGCTGTCTCTAATGCATAACCCCAAAATGATAGTGGTAAATTGGTAAGAGACATCATAGATCACATCGTATCTAATAAAGTGCGGTTAGGACGTTCGGACACACCATTACGTTGTGGTGTTCCAGGTGGCGTGAGTTGTGAAACAATTCCACATTATTTTAAATGAAGGCCAAACTCGTAACTCAAATATTCGCCTCTGGGATCAGATCATACAAACTTTATTTTCTTGTTACGATGATTCTCCACTTCACTATGAAATTCTTTGAAATTTTTCAAATGTTTCAGACTTGTGTTTCATCAAGTAGATATGCCCATACCTACTCAAATCACCTGTGAAGGTGAGAAAATAACGATACCCGCCGCATGCCTCAATACTCATCGGACCGCATACATCGGTATGTATTACTTACAATAAGTCATTAGCTCGCTCCATTGTTCTAGAGAACGGAGTTTTAGTCATCTTTCCCATGAGGCTTGGTTCGCAAGTAGCAAATGATTCATAATCTAGTGATTCCAAACGTCCATCCGCATGGAGTTTCTTCATGCGCTTTACACCAATATGACCTAAACGGTAGTGCCACAAATATGTTGCACTATCATTATCAACTTTGCATCTTTTGGCATCAATATTATGAATATGTGTATGAATACGGTCGAGATTCAATAAACCATTCACCTTGGGTGTATGACCACAGAAGGTTTTATTCATGTAAACGGAACAACAATTATTCTCTGACTTAAATGAATAACCATATTCCAATAAACATGATCCAATCATATTCATGCTCAACGCAAACACCAAATAACATTTATTTAGGTTCAACACTAATCCCGAAGGTAGATGGAGTATGCTATGGTGATCGTATCAACCTTGGAATCGCTTCCAACACACATCGTCACTTCGCCCTTAACTAGTCTCTGTTCATTCTGCAACTCCTGTTTTGAGTTACTATTTTAGCAACTGAACCAGTATCAAATACCCAGGGGCTACTACGAACACTAGTAAGGTACACATCAATAACATGTATATCAAACGTACATTTGTTCACTTTGCCATCCTCCTTATCCGCCAAGTATTTGGGGTAGTTCCGCTTCTAGTGATCATTTCCTTTGCAGTAGAAGCACTCAGTTTCAGGCTTGGGTACAGCTTTGGGCTTCTGCCCAGGAGTGGCAACTTGCTTGCCATTCTTCCTGAAGTTCCCTTTCTTCGTAACGTCTGCATCTGCTCCTACAATAGGTCTGTCACCTAGTAGTGCATCAAGGTCATAATTCTTCTGTGCAGCAATGAGGATAATCCTCAGATCATGGACCTTGTCCGCTTTATTGCTACTATCATCTTTCAACTTAGTTTCTCTATGAACATATCAAAAATAAGGGAGCTATATCGCGAGCTTTTGATCTACAACATAGATATGCAAATACTATCAGGACTAATTTCATGATAACTTAAGTTCAATTAATCAAATTACTTAAGAACTCCCACTTAAATACTTAAATAGACATCCCTCAAGTCATCTAAGTGATAGGTGATCCAAATCAACAAATCCATGTCCGATCATCATGTGACATGGAGTAGTCATCAATCGTGAACATCTCTACGTTGATCATATCTACTATATGATTCACGTTCGACCTTTCGGTCTCTAGTGTTCTGAGGCCATGTCTGCACATGCTAGGCTCGTCAAGTTTAACGTAAGTATTCCGTATGTGCAAAACTGTCTTGCACCCATTGTATGTGAACGTAGAGTCTATCACACCTGATCATCACGTAGGTGTCTCAACACGACGAACTGTAGCAACAGTGCATACTCAGGAAGAACAATTTTATCTTGAAATTTAGTGAAGGGATCATCTTATGATGCTAACACCGTACTAAGCAAAATAAGATCAATAAAAGATAAACATCACATGCAATAAAAATATGTGACATGATATGGCCATCATCATCTTGTGCTTTTGATCTCCATCTCCAAAGCATCGTCATGATCTCCATCATCATTGGCTCGACACCTTGATCTCCATCATTGCGTTGTGGTCGTCTCACCAACTTATTCTTCTACAACTATCGCTAATGCATAGTGATAAAGTAAAGAAATTACATGGTGTGTGCATTTCATACAATAAATAGACAACCATAAGGCTCCTGCTGGTTGCCGATAACTTTTACATAACATGATCATCTCATACATTAACGTATATCACATCATGTCTTGACCATATCACAGCACAACATGCCCTGCAAAAACAAGTTAGACGTCCTCTACTTTGTTGTTGCAAGTTTTACGTGGCTGCTACGGGCTTCTAGCAAGAACCGTTCTTACCTAAGCATCAAACCACAATGGTGTTTCGCCAAGTTTGTTGTTTTCACCTTGTTCAAGGACCGGCCGCAGTCAAATTCGATTCAACTAAAGTAGGAGAAACAGACATCCGCCAGCCACCTTTATGCAAAGCTAGTTGCATGTCTGTCGCTGGAACTGGTCTCATGTGCGCGGACATGTAAGGTTGGTTGTAACGCCCTGAGGCCAATGTGCCAGGTGTCGTCCAGTTATTCGTTGTTGTTGCCTTGTCATTGCTTGCGTGTCATGCATTGCATATCATGTCATCATGTGCATTTCATTTGCATACATGTTCGTCTCATGCATCCGAGCATTTTCCCCATTGTCCGTTTTCCATTCCGGCACTCCGTTCTCCTCCGGTGGTCATTTCTACCTTCTTCTCGTGTGTGGGGGTTAAACATTTCCGGATTGGACCAAGACTTGCCAAGCGGCCTTGGTTTACTACCGGTAGACCACCTGTCAATTTTCGTGCCATTTGGACTTTGTTTGATACTCCAATGGTTAACCGAGGGACCGAAAAGGCCTCGTGTGTTTTGCAGCCCAACACCCCTCCATTTTGACCCAAAACCCACCTAAACCTCCTCCATCATCTCAGTCGTTCGATCACGATCGCGTGGACGAAAACCACACCTCATTTGGACTCTCCTAGCTCCCTCTACCTATATATAGGTGCTCCCCTCCCGAAAATCGCGGATGAAACCTAGTCTTCTTCATCCTCGCGCCGCCGGACACGTCCGCGCCGAGTCGGACATGTCCGCCGGCCACCGCCACATCACCCGACCAATCCCTCGCCGCCACCTCAGCATCGCCGACGCCCTCCACCACTCCCGCGGCGCCACTTGGCACCGCCCTGGCCTCCCCGCGCCTCGCAGTCGCGCGGCCCGCCCAGGCCCGGGGCGAGCCCGCGGGGCCCATGTCCGCCGCCGCCCGATCCCGC